>NC_143041.1:19399946-19737446 GCF_057628025.1 Oncorhynchus mykiss | reverse complement strand
TGGATATCGCATTCAACCTATAATTTCTAATTTATTGAAGATTCAAATAAATTAAAACATACCATTTTTTATTTGAATATTCAATTAAATTTACATTGAATTTCAAAACGGAATGCAACATTCATTCAATTTAGTTTTAAATCAAGTTCAATTTATGAATTCAATGATCACATTTTTGCATTCAAATTCAACATCCTAATGCCAATTTAAAATGATGGAATTGAAATCATTTCTGATGGCACTGAAATCTCTCCGTAGAAAATATGTGTTTCTCTGTTTTGTATTTCTCTTTATCTGCTTTTATACAAACTGACTGACCAATGGGTAAAAATCACACAGCAATAAGTGAATGCACCAAACCCCCGTCTGCATATCTGGGTAGCCCCCAGTAACCAGGTCCCCGACCACACACACACACGCACGCACGCACACACACACACACACACACACACTACCCCCACTGACCTCCGGGTTCACCTGCAGAAAAACAGGCCTGGCTTTCCTCTTTCACACCTTAAACATTGACAACAGCCAATAATAAGGATCTAATTGCCAACCTGTGTTGGTGTAGGCCAATTTGCACTCGCATTAATTGAAATAGTTCCCATCAACAGTTGGTATAGAAGTTTATGATGTCACTCAGTTGCTACCGGATACCGGTCCAATTAGTTAAAATAATGTTTTTGCTATTTTGTTTTTTTGTTAACCCTCCTGTTGTGTTAGCTTCATGTTAATTAATTCTGTGTTCCCTGTCCAACATGACCGCCCCATTATAGCTGATTATAAATCCATATTAATCCATATTATCACCTAATGTTGTGTTAGATCTTTTTATCAACTTAAGTTCTGGTGAACATTACAAGTTTGGATTTCTATTTGCTATGTACAGGCCTCATTGACCTGAGCTCATACAACTCATTTTTTAGTAAAAGAAAAGCATAATGTATGGATCATTTTGACTTAAACAAATACTCAGACGAGACATATTGTGCAATTTATCAAAGACTACTTAACTGTCAGTTTCCTGGCCTCTCTCCTCCTCACCAGTGTCATGATCAAAGATATGATCAAGAGACTCACATACAGTATATTGTTTGGTCAATTTGCTGCCACAGAATGAGTTGTGAGCAAGATCTCAAATAAGCTTTATATACCAGAGTTGCGAAAAAAGCTCTATATATTATTGAAACAATGTTGCGATTGTTTGTGAGAATGCCAACAGGTGGGGTTCCCGTGGGGGAAAGGTTCTATTGGGGAAAGGTTCCCGTGGGGGATGCCATGGAAGCCAAGAAGGGGAGTGAGGTGTGTGTGTGCTTCAACACACATGCATGTGGGGGTCTGGAAGAGGAAGTGTGTCCATCTGATGAATGGGCATGTGCCTGAACTCAATTTGATACACTGATTGTAGTCTCACCCGTTCATTTCTAATGACTGGTCATTTTTGACCGGGAACACCACAGGTGTACAAAAGTTAAAGAAAAGACCCAAAATTGTATGAAAATCCTCTAAATGTATTTTGTGTGTTCAGATTCCTTGTGTGGACAAAGTCATGGAACCTTATGACAATCAGATTAAATGAACCTCATTTTTCAGAGAGAAAACTTGTAAATCGGTCCAATTCGACCGGAACACAACAGGAGGGTTAAGGCCCCAAATGTGGAATTTTTTGCCCTTCTATTTGGTTACTCTTGTTTCCGAGTTCCAAGTTCTTAGAGCAGTGGTGTCAAACTCATTTCGCCCCGGGGGTCGCATTCGGTCTTCAATGAGGTCCGGAGTGCCGCACTGAAAATGGGTTATATTACCTCTGCATCAAAATGTGCAAAACATTTGACTCTTTTCATGGTTTTGGGAAATATCTATGGTCCCTGACTTAAAGCTGGACAAAGTCAAGAAACATATGAATGTCTATTATTATTTCTATACAGTATACGATTTGGTGTTAGTCATCTTAATGTACAGTACATTGAATTTGTCGTCGAGTGTAGCAACGTACCACACTCCCTTCTCAACACCTAGGGTATGTTATGCCCTATTGCTGTATGCGGAACCAGTCAAAAGTTTGGACAAGTTTTTCATGATTTGTACTATTTTCTACATTGTAGAATAATAGTGAAGACATCACAACTATGAAATAACACACATGGAATCATGTAGTAACCAACAAAAATGTTAAACAAATCTAAATATTTTTCAAAGTAGTGAAACTTTTCCTTGATGACAGCTTTGCACACTCTTGGAATTCTCTCAACCAGCTTCATGAGGTAGTCACCTGGAATACATTTCAATGAACAGGTGTGCCTTGTTAAAAGTTATTTTGTGGAATTTCTTTCCTTCTGAATGCGTTTGAGCCAATCAGTTGTGTTGTGAGGTAGAGGTGGTATACTTTGCAAAAGATCAAGTCCATATTATGGCAAGAACAGCTCATATAAGCAAAGAGAAATGACAATATATCATTACTTTAAGACATGAAGGTCACTCATTGCGGAACATTTCAAGAACTTTGAAAGTTTCTTCAAGTGCACTCGCAAAAACCATTAAGCGCTATAATTAAACTGGCTCTCATGAGGACCACCACAGGAAAGGAAGACCCAAGTTACCTCTGCTGCAGAGGATAAGTTCATTAGAGTTACCAGCCTCAGAAATTGCAGCCCAAATAAATGCTTCACAGAGTTCAAGAAAGAGACAACATCAACTATTCAGAGGAGACTGTGTGAATCAGGCCTTCGTGGTTGAATTGCTTCAAAGAAACCACTACCAAAGGACCTCTATAATAAGACAAGACTTGCTTGGGCCAAGAAACATGAGCAATGGACATTAGACCGGCATTTTATTTAGAAATCAAGGAAAACTTAACCAGCATGGCTACCACAGCATTCTGCAGCGATACGCCATCCCATCTGGTTTCCACTTAGTGGGACTATAATTTTTTTTCAACAGGACAATGACCTAACACACCTCCAGGCTGTGTAAGGGCTATTTGACCAAGAAGGAGATTGATGGAGTGTTGCATCAGATGACCTGGCCTCCACAATCATCCCACATCAACCCAAATGAGATGGTTAGGGATGAGTTGGACCGTAGAGTGAAGGAAAGGCAGCCAACAAGTGCTCACCATGTGGGAACTCCTTCAAGACTGTTAGAAAAGCATTCCTCATTAATCTGGTTGAGAGAATGCCAAGAATGTGTAAGGCTGTCATCAAGGAAAAGTTAGGCTACTTTGAAGAATCTAAAATATATTTTGATTTGTTTAACACTTTTTTGGTTACTACATGATTCCATATGTGTTTGTTTCATAGTTTTGATGTCTTCACTATTATTCCACAATTTAGAAAATTTTATTTTTTTAATCAGGAAGTAAAAATACAGAAAAACCCTTGAATGAGTTGGTGTGTCTTAGATGGCTGCGCCACTCTGTGCCACCTGAGGAGATGTATGTGACCCCACTTGAGTCTACACTCATCTGAAGTTACACCATTCCCCTCCACAGTGGCCTCCAGGTTAAAACAGCCAACAGTCAACCATAATGCAATATGGAGAGTATAGTAAAGTGCCTAGGACCACTCACACACGTATTGTTTTAATGTGGACCTCAGGTTCACTGGCAGTTCATGGCCTGCTATCCACAGATCAAGTGTTAAATAAAGTGTTACAATCTCGCACTGGACCGACCGAGAGCTCTTTAATGGCTAGCCCTAGGGGAGGCCAATAAAATTGTGCTCCATTTTGCGCAATCATCAACTGTTTTAATCATGCATATTAGTCCTCCAATAACTTAAATGTCATCTAATCCACTAAAAACTCTGCGAAAGAAAGAACATTTCTCAAACATAATGTTCCCCCTGTGGGTTTAGGAGGGCGCCTGGACAAATTCAAACTTTACATGGCCCTTTACACACATACAAGAACAATATGAAGACCTACGGGGAGCTAGGAAAAGTGACAAATGACTAGCTTTGTAACTGAACAATTATTACAAACCATCAAATCACTAATCCTTAACAGATTTGTCTGGAGAAGTGTGCATGTGTGCATCCAGTCATGGAAGTGTCAATACTCTGGTTAAACCTTTCTTTGCAAGCTCTTTCTCCTCCCTCATTGGATTTGGACAACTCTTGTGCCTGTATGCTGGGTTGGACAATCTACCAGACGTCCTCCATCTCCTATCAATCCCTGCCATCACCATTCCAGGCCCAGAGCCCTCCAGCACGTACAGAGCAGGTCCGGTCAACCGAAGGAGAAATCCATGAAGACGCTCTCTCCGGGAACACACAGCCACACGTCCCTTACCAAACATTCCAGCTTCCTCCATCTTCCCGGGAACGGCACTCTCCATCTCGCCCCTGTGTTTTCCTACGGAAATAATAAAAAAAATGGACAGAGGCGTTCCAACAAAAGCCCTGGTCCAACCCCTGAGGAAATCTCTGAGATATTTCCCCCCTGACTGGGACTGGGGCTCTGGGCTTTGTTTTATGTGCTTGTAAGGCCTCAGCATTAGAGGAAGCGTTTGCCAGGGATATATATCTCGCTGTGCTGTGAGCTCAGGCCCTATGATGAACAGTCTGGGCAGCCATTGTTCAAACAAACACTGTTATTTTTCTGTTTCCTTTAGTGTTCTCTCGCTCTCACAACCCTGATCTGCGGTTGATTGGAAGAGTCCTCCCACTGTCACTTCCTGTTCTCCAAGGCAGAGGCGACCACACAGTCCACGGTATGCTGCTACGCCCAGGCCGGCAGACTCTCCACACAGACGGACGGGGCCTGATGAGCTCATACTCCTAGAGACTGGAGAACTTGAACATCTCCTTATAAACAGATAACTGTGCTCCTGGGGCCAGTGGTCCAGACTCCTACTGCATGCAATGCTGCATGGCCAGCTCTTATTATGATGTAGCTGGTTGGAACCAATTGGAACTATTGGCACCTTCACCTTTCTGCTGTTTTACCCGATATAAATAGAACCCCCATTCCCCATGCATTCTGTGCACAACTGTGTAGCCTATACTGTAAATGTACAGCCAAGCGTAGTCATGATGTGATCGCAACACAAGCTGGACCCCATCAATACCACATTAACTTATTCTGTGGTCCCACGTTAACACACAAGCTCAATGTTCATCGCAATTGACCCATTAGGCCCTAGTGTTTTTACAAACCTTTGAATCCCAGCCAACTCGACTCTGCTGGGACCTTTGCTTGCAGGGTAGTCACGGTTACTGACAACCAGCAGTCTTAATTAAAAGCCTGGGCGTTAAAGTAAAGTCATGACCCTCCAGAGCTCCTCCAGAGCTAGCGATAAACACGCATGAGCAGCAATCCTCGCTACAATCCCCGCTACACCGCTCTGCCCACTGGGAAGCCCACGTCTTTTACTGGCCAGACCCAGGAAGTCTGATTACAGCTAATAAAGCCTGCAGAGCAGTCATATCTCCTGGCCTGAGGCCTCTATGAGGCAGGGTGGAGGGAATGGAGGGAATATAGAAGGTATAGAGGGGTGAAGCCTGACCCCCACCCCACCGCAGAGAAATGATGGAAGATTTATAGAAGCATTGAGTGTGAATCACAGGGAGGTCTTAAATATCAGTTATGCATACACACACGCAGACAGACACAGATGACTTTGACTTTGTTGTCATTTATCCTCTCCAATCACATTGTCCCTTTCGTTAAGATCCTCTCATTCTCGACCTTTCCTCCGCTCTCTCTCTCTCTCTCTCTCTCTGCCGCTCATCTCTCCCTTCTCTCCTGTAGTCAGAGTGAGTGAAGTAATAACCGGCCTGGCCGTGCCCTGCCGAGCCCCGAGCCCAGCATTGTCCTGAGACAGGAAATGAAAGTGAAATACGGAGGCAGGCCTCTCTCTCACACTTCTCCCCGGTCATAAAGCAGCACTAACCCCACTGTCATCTTTACAGCCCTACACGTTCTTTAAGGAGAGTTTTCAACGTCGTCACATAAATCACTGCTCAAATGTTTTCAGGATTTCCCCTAGCAACGGGGAGGGAGAGAAGAAAGAAGGGAATATTAGAGATATGTGAAAGGTTGTGCGTAAGACAACGAGAAAGGGTTAAATGTGAGTTTGACCCGACCTGTGAGTGAGTATAACACCCAGGCCAGCTTGCTGCAAAGTCCTGGATGGCGTAATAGTGTGTGAGGTTTACTTTCAGTGAAGAGACAAGGAATCAGGTGAGAGGTGAGTAGGTTCAACTGCTTGTTTTCATGCAGAGGATTGACTATCCAGAGAGGCAGAAAGGGAGGTAGCGAAACATTTACAGGACATAATATGCAATGCCAAAACGTATGTGTTTACAGCCCTATAGGCCGAACTCCTACAGTATCGAACTATCCTTCTGCTAAGAAATTACAAGTTGCTGTATGGTGGTATTGTTATTGTGATAGAAGTTTTACTGACGGACTCTTTATAGACAGAAATGGGTCAACCCATTTGTGGGTCATTGATGCAATTGACCTCAATTGATCACTTCCCTGATTTCATGTCAGAATAAAACTCCCAACAATGTTACCTCATATCCAACATCCGACACATCCGAGGTGCCTCCTGCTTTGTCTCAGGCTTGGCTGGGTTGTTTTACTGGCTCCTCTTGTGTTTCAGAGTCCTGCACGTGTGAACGTACGGAGAGAGTGGAGAGGATTAAAAAAATAAGCATCATTCTGATCCAGCATTGTCTCGTCGCTCCAACATCATAGAGAGATCTTGTTACAGTTCAACATTGCATCATATGGAAGCATTGATGGGTTTATGTGGAGTTGAGTTAGGTCATCCACATCCAACATGACAGAAGAGATACTTTTATTATTGACGTGATCTGTAGCATGAGTATGAAATTGCAGCTGTGGTTGGTAAATGTACATCCGCTTGACGTTTGTGATGAAGGTATACAGAAAGTCACGTACTGGCTAGCCATAGGGGGGCAAAATAGATCAATTGTATGCCACAACACCAGTCTAATAAAGTAAGTGAACGGTAACAGAACTGTCAGTTGTGTACTTAATCGTGTTTACCTGGTGGAGTTTGGCTGTTGCCATGACAATCGCAAATAGGAGCTAGCTAACGACGTCCGCGGTCCACTTCCTGATTAGAAAATAACCTCATCGGTGCTCCAATCAAGAATCACAGAGAGAGAAATCTATATTTTTAGACTGGCAGTCACTCAAAGTCATCATGGCCAGACAGTACCCATATGAATCCCCCAGTGATTAGGGCAGTCATTGAGTTAGTCTGCTAGTCTACAGCATGGGCGTAGGTCATGGACAGCCCAATGACAAACAACCAATGAGACTGTCTTTATGATACTATCTAAGTATCCGTGTTGCCTTCCTAGTCAGCTCTATGATGCTCTCTCTTTTTTGTCTTTTTGTTTGCACTCAACAAGTTGTTTAGTAAGGCCTCAAGTGAACTTTATTTTTGTGAGAAAAAACTATTGAGAGGATTGCTAGGGACAGGATTTCCGGCACAATCTTACACAATTATCTTACACAATGGGAAAATGAAATATTGACATGAGAAAAAAACGTCAAGTCCTTGTGAATTATGATATAGTAAGTAACGATGCATGCCTTGGATGAGGTCCCAACTCATTTGGGGGCGATTCATATAATTTCCTCTTGTATCTTGGGCATTCACAACCATTAGTGATGGTGTAAAATGTTCTGAAATGTTCTGAACAATGGAGGCTCCTCAGAGGAGGAACGGGAGGACCATCCTTCTCAGGGAATTTCATGAAAATAAAAACAGTGAAACATTAATAAAGTTATATTTTTTTTGATAAAACTATACTAAATATATTCACCTCACCAAATAATTGATTAAAACACACTGTTTTGCAATGAAGGTCTACAGTAACCTCAACAGCTCTCTGTAGGGTAGCACCATGGTGTAGCTGGAGGACAGCTAGTGTCCGTCCTCCTCTGAATACATTGACTTCAATACAAAACCTAGGAGGCTCTTTATTCTCACCCCCTTCCATAGACTTAGACAGTAATTATGACAACTTTTGGAAGACGTCCTCCAACCTATCAGTGCTCTTGCAGCAAG
This sequence comes from Oncorhynchus mykiss, assembly GCF_057628025.1. NCBI lineage: Eukaryota > Metazoa > Chordata > Actinopteri > Salmoniformes > Salmonidae > Oncorhynchus > Oncorhynchus mykiss. The sequence goes on along the minus strand of NC_143041.1, from coordinate 19,729,396 downwards.
GATCAGATAATGAATCTAGTACTGAAAGCATAAGCATAAAAAATTAAAAAATTAAAAATAAGCTACAGCTAGCTAGCAAGGAAGTGCATTAATTGTGGGGAGTCGTTGACTCAAAGAGAGAGAAAGACGAAAGTTGAACAGTTTGGAACAAATTAATTTTTTCTAAAATGAAGAAGAAGTGAGAGAGAGAGAAAGAGAGTGAGAGAGTGATAGAATATATATATTTTAATTTACTTAGCTGGTGAATGCAGTTATTTAGCCTACTCAAACAGCTGGCTCAAACAGAAAGGGTTGCCATGTTACCTAGTTTTTCTATGGCTATCCAATACTGGAACTCTTCCAAGTCAAGCTTTTGGTGTAATTGCTAAACTGTGCGTAACCAGTACTGCATGATTGTAGCGGGTTTACTAACGTGTTAGTTCTAGTAGCTATTTTCTTAACTTGACATTAGATAATATGGTGACAACTATGTAGGCTGTGTGTAGCGATTAGCGTTTATAATATGAAGGTTCGGCTTCGAAAGTTTTTTTTGCCTGGTCACAGACAGCTGATGTGTTGTGCACTGAAGTCCACAAGTGAAGCGAAAAGGTGAGAGGAGGAGAGCATGAAGATGCGAGCAGGAATTATATAACAATCTGGCTACTATGAAAGGGTGTATTCTTTCCCCCGATTCTGTTGAAAGCATTTCTTAACCAGAAGCAAACAGAATGAAACTGGGATAAACCTACCTGCATTTGTCCAATAGAAATTCTCATTTGCAACTGTTGGACTAATGATTACACCCTAGATCAGGTAAATAGAGGCAAGATTGTGCAAGGCAGTATTGAATGTGTCAATGTCTGTCACCTTGATTACTCAAATTTCACTCGACCTGTGCATCTACATTGTACATTTTCATTCATAGGCTACATTGTAGCAACCTCATGATGGGTATAGGGAAAATTTTAGTTTCATGTAGTAGCCTAAACCTACATTTAGCTGGGTGAACGGAATATGAATGACAGTCATCCAACATGCGGTAATAGAAATAAGGCCATGGTCCTAAAAGTTTTCAGCGTGGAATTTCAACATGGAAAATTGGGTAATATGTAGTTGAGACCTTGATCAATGAGATGACATCCTATGTTCACCCACTCAAAATTACAGCAAAAATATAGTTTCGTTTCCAATGTGTTACCATTATGCTTTCAACCATCTAAGCACAACAACATTCGAATGGAAAAACAACGTCTGAATTTTGGTTTTGTCACCCAAATGTCTGCCACTGCGCTTTCAACCATTTAAAAGCACAGCAATGTTGAAGTGGGAATACAATGTCAGATATTTTGTTTATTTTTTAGAACAGATGAATGCATTATCACTGTGCTTCATCTACACTGAACAAAAATATAAACGCAACATGTACAGTCGCATATCAAGAAGCCGATTAAACAGCATGATCATAACACAGGTGCACCTTGTGCTGGGAACAAGAAAAGGCAAATAATGTGCATATTTTTGTCACACAACACAATGCCACAGATGTCTCAAGTTTTGAGGGAGAGTGCAATTGGCATGCATACTGCAGGAATGTCCACCAGAGCAGTTGCCAGAGAATGTAATGTTAATTTCTGTACCATATGCCACCTCCAACGTCATTTTAGAGAATTTGGCAGTACGTCCAACCGGCCTCAGAACCGAAAACTGTGTAAGCACTCCAGCTCAGGACCTCCATATCCGGCTTCTTCACTTCCGGGATCGTCTGAGACCAGCCACCCGGACAAGTGATGAAACTGTGGATTTGCAAAAATCTAAGAATTTCTACACAAACTGTCAGAAACCATCTCAGGGAAGCTCATCTGCGTGCTCATCGTCCTCGCCAGGGTCTTGATCTGACTGCAGTTCGGCGTCGTAACTGACTTCAGTGGGCAAATGCTCACCATCGATGGCCACTGGCAAGCAGGAGACGTGTGCTCTTCATGGATTAATCCCGGTTTCAACAGTGCTGGGCAGATGGCAGACAGCGTGTATGGCGTCGTGTGGTTGAGCGGTTTGCTGATGTCAACGTTGTGAACAGAGTGCCCCACGGTGGTGCTGGAGTTATGGTATTGGGTAGGCATAAGCTACGGACAACAAACACAATTGCATTTTATCGATGTCAATTGTAATGCATAGATATAACGTGATGAGATCCTGAGGCCCGTTGTTGTGCCGTTAATCTACCTCCATCACCTCATATTTCAGCATGATAATGCACAGCCCCGTGTCACATTGATGTGTAGACAATTCCTGGAAGCTGAAAAGGTCCCAGTTTTTCCATGGCTTCTATACTCCCCAGACCTGTCACCCATTGAGCGTGTTTGGGATGCTCCGGATGGACATGTAATACAGCGTGTTCCAAGTTCCCTCCAATATCCAGCAACTTAAAAGTACACCGTTAAAAGTACATGGTGCAAGTTATCAATTCCATTCTGCACAGATTATTACAGCAATTGTGAAGATCTCCATAGACCTGCGATGACCTGTGCATGCAATCTTGAACATGCACACTCTATTTGATGACATCAAAATAAATGTATAGTTACAGTTAAAGTACCTTAATATGTGGCCTTGGATTTTGTTTTGGGTTGAATGTTACATTCATTTGTAATATAGCCTTAATTTAAAGGTCATTTAACTGTATTTCAAAAGTGATATTGAATTGCGTTTGGTTGACAACGCAACCACTGTTGGAGCTAGGAACACAAGGATTTCACTACACCCGCAATAACATCTGCTAAATAGGTCTATGCTACCGATAAAAATTTGATTTGATTGAAAATGTACACTATCTTCTGATTGCATAGTTCCATCTGTGCCACTGACATAGTCTTTCATTTCAGTTTGTCTACAAATGAATAACTGATATGTTGGATTCACATCTCTATCTCAACCAAAGAGCTAAATAAAAGAATGGGACTAAATCAAACTTTAAATGCCCGTTTTTTTGCTGGAGACGTGAGACGTGAATCCAGCATATAAATGATACATTTGTAGACAAACTGGAACAGTCCTTGGATAGCTGTTCAGAATTCACAGATAAATTGGTCCACATGGAAAACTAATTGCCTAGAAAATATAAATGACTTGGTAACAGGAAATACATTTATTTTCATGACAGAATTGAAAAACAATTTTGGACTGACCAATGCAAATCTTTTCAAATACATGTAAACTTAAAAATTGTATATCATGAAATTTTGATTTGAAATCTTTTGGATATCAGAGAAACCTTAAGGGAATGTTATTTGAGTCAGAAAAGGATGTTCATATGATAGGTAAAATATACAAATCTTGCAGAATCTCTTAGAATTTTTTTTTTTTACCGAGAATTGAATAGAACTGATGTTGGCACTAGATGGAGGCAATATGCTTAATCCAGTATAAACTAATGTATATCATTTATTATAGAAGAGACAAAATTCACAAATTCTCAGCACAACGGCAGAGTCATGTCTTAAGTGTAAAACTAACCAACAATGATTCAATAATCCATGATTTCTGGGAATGCTTTAAAGTCCACAAGTTATGGGCGGAGCTAGAGAGTTGGCTGTCAGTAGTATTACAATGTAAATTACTTTTAATCCATCTGTCTGCATATTTCAAAACATGGCATATGGGGGTGTACTGAGTTTTCCAATGGGCTGGACGATTCTCGGAACTCAATCTATCCCATGTTAATCGAATGGTTTATTATTGAAATAGCAAGGCCAACCGAGAAAAATGAATTGGTACAATGTAAAGCCAAACAATAATTCAGGCACTAGGGATGAAGGTGTGAGCATGTGGGTCTGGGAAGATGAGATGTCGTTTCCATTTGTGCATGTCTGCAAGTTGTTCTTCGTATGTGTATGCTTGTATCTGGTGTGAAAAAATGAAAAAATATTATTTAAAAATTATTACTTCGATTATCTCTCACGAAAGCACATTGGTAATAGTCAGTGACAAATATCATAGCTTAGCAGGGTTGTACTTGGTTTATAACCCTGAATGGGAGACCAAAATGTTCTCCAGTAGGAAGTGCTGCCCCGTCAGTTTATTTTTCTGATTTTGGATATAGCATTGAAGATCTGACATTGTTTTAAAGATACAAATTCAGCATATTTTATACAACATTTGCCTGTTGACATTTGGTTACCATGATGATATAATCCTGTGCTTGATATTTCACCCTCATAACAACATTTTACACACTTAATCTAAATCTAATGCATTTTCCACATAAAACTCCATGTCACAATACATTGACTAATTACGTTGAAACAACTTTGATTCAGCCAGTTTGTTTCCAGTGAGATTTTTCTCCATCTCTTCAAGTAAGTGTCTCGTATTCTCTTTCTCTCCTTTATTTCTCCCTCCCTTCTTAAACAGGCTCCGTGAGTGTTGCTGTTGGCCCACTCTGACAGACACATCCCCTCAGACTCATCTTCCTGGAAAATCCACCACTCCATCACACTATGTTTGGACAAGGCAAATCAGATCTCCTGCTGCTGTCTGTTTTTAAAGCTGTAAGACGTGTGTGTGTGTGTGTGTGTCACCAGAATGAGCCATCCCTTGATTTTACTCTTGTCCGGAGGTATGTCCGGAAGGATGTTGACACTATTATTTTTGTGATATGTGTCTGAAACAAAAAAGAGGCTTTCAGGACTTATTTACTCAGACTTGCTCTGAGGATGTCTGCACCTTTTTGTGGCACCTTTTTTTAACCAAAAAAGGCAGTTTTGCCGAGTTGCTGGTAGGAGAGATTGGGGTAAGTTGAGCCACCCTAGGACACCAAACGCAAAATGAATCATTTGACCAAGTATTTAGGAAGAGGTCATCATTTAATTTAGTCTGTGAACGAATAAACCACATGGAAAAATTGGTAAGAAAAAACAGATTTTCACCAAGTCAAATTAATTTATTGTGTTATAGGTTTCATGATGCTTCAAATCAAATCAAAGTTTATTTGTCACGTGCGCCGAATACAACAGGTATGGACTTTATTGTGAAATGCTTACTTAAAGGCTCTAGCCAATAGTGCAAAAAAAAGTATTAGGTGAACAATAGGTAGGTAAAGAAATAAAACAACAGTAAAAAGACTAAGGCTATATACAGTAGCGAGGCTATAGAAGTAGAGGCTACATACAGGCACCGGTTAGTCAGACTGATTGAGGTAGTATGTACATGTAGATATGGTTAAAGTGACTATGCATATATGATGAACAGAGAGCAGCAGTAGCGTAAAAGAGGGGTTGGCGGGTGGTGGGTGGGACACAATGCAGATAGCCTGGTTAACCAATGTGCGGGAACACTGGTTGGTCGGCCCAATTGAGGTAGTATGTACATGAATGTATAGTTAAAGTGACAATGCATATATGATAAACAGAGAGTAGCAGCAGCGTAAAAAGAGGGGTTGGGGGGGGGGGCCTTGCAAATAGTCTGGGTAGCAATTTGATTACCTGTTCAGGAGTCTTATGGCTTGGGGGTAAAAACTGTTGAGAACACTTTTTGTCCTAGACTTGGCACTCCGGTACCGCTTGCCATGCGGTTGTTAACACATGTTTCCCATGCCAATAAAGCCCTTGAATTGAATTGAATTGAGAACAGTCTATGACTGGGGTGGCTGGGGTCTTTGACCATTTTTAGGGCCTTCCTCTGACACCGCCTGGTATAGAGGTCCTGGATGGCATGCAGCCTATTCCTGAGGGGGAATAGGCTTTGTCGTGCCCTCTTCATTACTGTCTTGGTGGGTTTGGACCATTATAGTTTGTTGTTGATGTGGATACCAAGGAACTTGAAGCTCTCAACCTGCTCCACTACAGCCCCGTCGATGAGAATGGGGACGTGCTTGGGTCCTCCTGTTCCTGTAGTCCACAATCATCTCCTTAGTCTTGGTTACGTTGATGGATAGGTTGTTATTCTGGCACCACCCGGCCGGCCAGGTCTCTGACCTCCTCCCTATAGGCTGTCTCGTCGTTGTCGGTGATCAGGCTGTTGTCTCATCTGTAAACTTAATGATGGTGTTGGAGTCGTGCCTGGCCATGCAGTCGTGGTTGAACAGGGAGTACAGGAGGGGACTGAGCCCACACCCCTGGGGAGCTCCAGTGTTGAGGATCAGCGTGTCAGATGTGTTCCTACCTACCCTCACCACCTGGGGGCGGCCAGTCAGGAAGTCCAGGATCCAGTTGCATAGGGAGGTGTTTAGTCCCAGGATCCTTAGCTTAGTGATGAGCTTTGAGGGTACTATGTTGTTGAACGCTGAGCTGTAGTCAATGAATAGCATTCTCACATAAGTGTTCCTTTTGTCCAGGTGAGAAAGGGCAGTGTGGAGTGCAATAGAGATTGCATCATCTGTGGATCTGTTTGGGCGGTATGCAAATTGGAGTGGGTCTAGGGTTTCTGGGATAATGGGGTTGATGTGAGCAATTACCAACCTTTCAAAGTACTTCATGGCATCGGAAATGAGTGCTACGGGTCTGTAGTCATTTAGGCAGGTTGCCTTTGTGTTCTTGGGCACAGGGACTATGGTGGTCTGCTTGAAACATGTTGGTATTACAGACTCAATCAGGAACATGTTGAAAATGTCAGTGAAGACACCTGCCAGTTGGTCAACACATGCCCGGAGCACACGTCCTGGTAATCCGTCTGGCCCCGCAGCCTTGTGTGTGTTGACCTGTCTAAAGGTCTTACTCATGTCGGCTACGGAGAGCGTAATCACACAGTCGTCTGGAACAGCTGATGCTCTCATGCATGCCTCTGTTGCTTGCCTCGAAGTGAGCATAGAAGTGATTTAGCTTGTCTGGTAGGCTTGTGTCACTGGGCAGCTCGCGGCTGTGCTTCCCTTTGTAGTCTGTAATAGTTTGCAAGCCCTGCCCCATAAGACGAGCGTCAGAGCCGGTGTAGTATGATTAAATCTTAGCCCTGTACTGACACTTTGCCTGTTTGATGGTTCATTGCAGGGCATAGCAGGATTTCTTGTAAGCTTCCGGGTTAGAGTCCCGCACCTTGAAAGCGGCAGCTCTACCCTTTAGCTCAGTACGAATGTTGTCTGTAATCCATGGCTTGTATCTAAACCAAAGTAGATATTTTTAAGAATGTTTTTTTTTAGATCACTTGGGGTCTCTATACACTACAATATGAGATCCTAAACCTAGCATGAAAGTGCATCCTTGTAGCTGTTTGGGCTAATATAGTCATAATGTTTGCCTTTGGGTAAGTTGAGCCAATGGCCACCATACCACATACAAATGATGATTACTTTCAGTCAGTTTTATGCATAATATGCATAGTATTTTTGTAATCTGTCATGCATATTACCTTTGCTGCCATAACAGGCTCCACTCTTCTGGGAAGGCTTTCCACTATACGGAACATTGCTGGAGGGATTTGCTTCCATTCAGCCACAAGAGCATTAGTGAGGTCGGGCACTGATGTTGGGGCGATCAGGCCTGGCTCGCAGTCGGCATTCCAATTCATCCCAAAGGTGTTCGATGGGGTTCAGGTCAGAGCTCTGTGCAGGCAAGTCAAGTTCTTCCACACCGATCTCGACAAACCATTCCTGTATGGACCTCACTTTGTGCACGCGGGTATTGTCACGCTGAAACAGGAAAGGGCCTTCCCCAAACTGTTCCCACAACGTTGGAAGTTTTGTGGGGGGGAGCAGGACTGGCAAAAAAGTTTAAAGACTTATCTAAAAAGTGGAAATCCGAAGAGATGGGAGCAAGAGTGAGCTGGTATTCACTCCCTACAGCCTATTTTGCAAATCTATGTGTATGTAGTAAGCACTTCATTGACGATGACTACGTAAGAGATATACAATCGGAATTTATGGAAACAAAACACAGAAGAAAACTCAAGGACACAACTGCAGCTTCTGTGTTCCGATGGACAGGATCTGGTGCCGTGCCAAAAACGAGGTGATTTTGAGAAAATAAGGCGTCAAAGCGAGCCTGCAGAGGTATGTAGTCTAATCATTGCAGTTCGAGTTGTAGCCTAGGCATTATACAGGTTAGCATATGTTGAGGAGATAATAAACAGTAACTGTGTCACCTTACATTGTAAGAGACAGTCATTGTGTCATTTTACATTTCAGAATAAAAATTAAAGGTGTTGTTGTGTTTTAATTACTTAGGGTCTTCTCACATTTTTCCATTATCATAATCTCCCATGTCTGATGTGATGACTAGCCATGGTTTATTTACATGACAAAATGTCATGCTTTTAACAACTGTATAGCCAAACGTGAAATATGTATGGCTACCTGGGATAGGCCTATTTGGTTGCATGTAATCGGGTCTATTGTGTATTCACAACCCCCAACTCCCCCTGTTGATAGTGGTCTAACAATATAATTACTTTTAAGCCCATGGCCATAAAATAGCTAATCGCATGCTGTTCTGCACATTTTGCAATTAGGCCGAGAGAACTTTGCATTTTTAAGCAAATTTCCTTCTATTCTACAAATTTGACCATGAGGGTGAGAGAAAATGTTTCAGTTTAACAGCAAATTTACTGTAATTCTAAACATTTTTACATGGGTTATGACATGATCATATCTGATCTGGGGGCGAATCTTATTAATTTACTAGAGGGGCTATATCATAAACCCTAAATATTCCAGAATGGGGTAAAAAATAGCAGCCGTATTGGTCAGGGAGAAATCTTAATCAGTCTAATTGGAATGAATGGCAGTAGAGGCATGATCCTGATTTAACTTATGCAGTAAAATAAAACAAAGGCATGTGATATCAAAAATTATGTAATGGAATGATTGTCAATCTAAAATATTGTAAAAAAAATACAGCCCAATTGAGATGGTTTGGGAATAATTGGACCGCAGAGTGAAGGAAAAGCAGGCAACAAGTGCTCAGCATATGTGGGAACTCCTTCAAGACTTTTGGAATAGCATTCCTCATGTAGCTGGTTGAGAGAATGCCAAGAGTGTGCAAAGCTGTCATTAAGGCAAATGGTGGCTACTTTGAAGCATCTCAAATATAAAATACATTTTGATTTGTTTAACACTATTTTGGTTACTACATGATTCCACATGTGTTATTTCATAGTTTTGATGTCTTTACTATTATTCTATAATGTGGGTAATAGTAAAAATAAAGAAAAACCCTTGAACAAGTAGGTGTGTCCAAACTTTTGACTGGTACTGCATATGTAACAATATACCTGTAAAAAACGAAATGTAAAACAAATGTGCTTTTGTCCCCCGGAGAGGGGGGTTGGTGGATGGGCTTTTTACTGGTACTGTCTATGCATATTCGTCTTCGTTTCAGCACCAACTGGTAAATTTGAAAATACTCTGATATTGTAGACTATTTATGCACATTTAGGGTTAGGAAAGTATGTATTAATTAAAAATACAGTGGTTTGATTCATCCTGAAAGTTGCCATTTACAAGTTCAATGCATGACATTTTGGAAGGTGGAAAAAAGTGTACAATAATCCTACAAATCTACCCAAATCCTCACCAATCATGGAATTGCATGAAAACGGTCCTGTCATCGTGAACTGTGTGCCAGGCTCCAGGTTTAAACTGCTACGTGGGGTCTGACTTCCATAATGATTCAAGTAGGCTACATGTTCCAAATGATTGATTCAAATAGGCTACATGTTCCAAATGATTGATTCAAATAGGCTACATGTTCCAAATGATTGATTCAAATAGGCTACATGTTCCAAAATGATTGATTCAAATAGGCTACATGTTCCAAATGATTGATTCAAATAGGCTACATGTTCCAAATTATTGATTCAAATAGGCTACATGTTCCAAATGATTGATTCAAATAGGCAACATGTTCCAAATGATTGATTCAAATAGGCTACATGTTCCAAAATGATTGATTCAAATAGGCTACATGTTCCAAATGATTGATTCAAATAGGCTACATGTTCCAAATGATTGATTCAAATAGGCTACATGTTCCAAAATGATTGATTCAAATAGGCTACATGTTCCAAATGATTGATTCAAATAGGCTACATGTTCCAAATTATTGATTCAAATAGGCTACATGTTCCAAATGATTGATTCAAATAGGCTACATGTTCCAAATTATTGATTCAAATAGGCTACATGTTCCAAATTATTGATTCAAATAGGCTACATGTTCCAAATGATTGCACAACATTAACCTAATATGATCCACAATTTGAATGTATTTATCATCATTGTTAACAACTCAGGAACAACTACACGGACGTGACAGTGTAAAGTGACAGTTATTAATGTATGTGGGTATTACTGACTCTGGCTCCTGATAGTGGCTAATATTTAACATGATACAAAATGATAAGGGCCTACAATTAAAGTTCTGAATAACAGCACGGCAATTTATAGTCTACTTCACTGTGAAAAGGGGGCTGCAATACATGTTGATAAGATTTACAGTTTGTTTCCATGTGACTGGTTTCACATTAGTCTCCAGTGGTCATGTCACGCCCTGGTCATAGAAAGGCTTTTATTCTCTATTTTGGTTAGGCCAGGGTGTGATTAGGGTGGGCATTCTATGTTCTTTTTTTCTATGTTTTTGTATTTCTTTTGTTTTTGGCCGGGTATGGTTCTCAATCAGGGACAGCTGTCTATCATTGTCTCTGATTGGGAACCATACTTAGGTAGCTCTTTCCCACATGGGTTTTGTGGGTAGTTGTTTTCTGTATTGTTTGTATCCTCACAGAACTGTTCGTTTTCCTCTGTTGTTTTTTTTTTGTTCTAGTGTTTTGATTTTAATCAAATATCATGAACACGTCTCACGCTGCGCCTTGGTCCCAGTCATTCACAGGAAGAGGATCGTTACACGTCATAAGAAAAAAATCATTTAAAACAATTGCTATGTGTATTTACAATCCCCTTCCCCAAAGGGATTACTCATTTCCCTAGCTCTTATCAATAGCTAATATCACTTTCTAATATTACAGTGTACGGAGATGATATGGACAAAAATAAATATGCTTTTCCCACTGTGGAATATGCTTTTTCCATGTGGTGCAATTGTTAGGGAATTGAGACGAGGTCAGAATATGGCTCATCTGTAGACACACCTCCGCCACACTTTAATTTCTTAACTCTCCACCTCAAACGAATAGCAGGTGAATCGCATGCTATTCTCATGCTTAAATTCAAGGTCAGGATTCGCATAGAGAGAAAAGGGCATAAAACAAAATTAGGTCAATTCCGTTGATGCTCTCTTTTGTCATGTACTGTCATGTTGTCTTGTCTCTGTCCTTTCCCTTCACCCTGTCTCCCTCTGCTGGTCGTGTTAGGTTACCTTTTCTCCCCCGCTTTCCCCCAGCTGTCCCTTGTCTCCTCTAACTACCCATTCACCCCGTTCCCCACCTGTTCCCTTTTTCCCTCTGATTAGGTCCCTATATCTCTCTCTGTTTCTGCTCCTGTCCTTGTCGGATTCTTGTTTGTTTGTGTCATTCATGCCTGAACCAGACTGCCGTCATGTTTGCTGTAACCTTGTCCTGTCCTGTCGGAATCTGCCGGTCCATCTGAGCCTACCTATGTTTGGTAATTAAAGAAGCTCTGTTTAAGTTGATTCGCTTTTGGGTCCTCATTCACGCACCGTAACAGAAGAATCCGACCAAGAATGGACCCAGCGACTTCGGATCCTCTCCACTCAGCCGTCGAGATCCAGGGAGCGATGCTAGGCAGACACAAGCAGGAATTGTCTGCTGCTCGACATGCCGTTGAGACCCTGGCCACCCAAGTCTCCAACCTCACAGAACAGGTTCACCATCTCCGCCTCGATCCACCGGCCACTTCCAGGGCTTTCGAATCTCCGGAGCCCAGAATCAATAACCCGCCGTGTTACTCTGGGGAGCCCACTGAATGCCGCTCGTTCCTCACCCAGTGTGATATTGTGTTTTCTCTCCAGCCCAACACTTACTCCAGGAGCACTGCTCGTGTCGCCTACGTCATATCTCTCCTTATTGGACGGGCTCGTGAGTGGGGCACGGCAATCTGGGAGGCAAGGGCTGAGTGTACTAACCAGTATCAAGACTTTAAGGAGGAGATGATACGGGTTTTTGATCGATCTGTTTTTGGGGAGGAGGCTTCCAGGGCCCTGTCTTCCCTATGTCAAGGCAATCGATCCATAACAGACTACTCTATTGAGTTTCGCACTCTTGCTGTCTCCAGTGGCTGGAACGAGCCGGCCTTGCTCGCTCGTCTTCTGGAGGGTTTCCGCGCAGAGGTAAAGGATGAGATTCTCTCCCGGGAGGTTCCTTCCAGCGTGGATTCCTTGATTGAACTCGCTATTCGCATTGAGCGACGGGTTGATCTTCGTCACCGAGCTCGTGGAAAGGAGCTCGCGCTCTCCGTCGCCTCCCTCTCCGCATCACTACCATCTTCCTCTGCCGGCTCGGGTGCTGAGCCCATGCAGCTGGGAGGTATCCGCATCTCGACTAAGGAGAGGGAACGGAGAATCACCAACCGCCTCTGTCTCTATTGCGGTTCCGCTGGTCATTTTGTCACTTCATGTCCAGTAAAAGGCCAGAGCTCGTCAGTAAGCGGAGGGCTACTGGTGAGCGCTACTACTCCTGTCTCTCCTTCAAGATCCTGCACTACCTTGTCGGTCCATCTACGCTGGACCAGTTCGTCAGCTTCCTGCAGTGCCTTAATAGACTCTGGGGCGGAGGGCTGTTTTATGGACGAGACCTGGGCTCGGGAACATGACATTCCTCTCAGACAGTTAAAGGAGCCCACGGCCTTGTTCGCCCTGGATGGTAGTCCTCTCCCCAGGATTCAGCGTGAGACGCTACCTTTAACCCTCACTGTTTCTGGTAATCATAGTGAAACCATTTCTTTTTTAATTTTTCGTTCACCTTTTACACCTGTTGTTTTGGGCCATCCCTGGCTAGTTTGTCATAATCCTTCCATTAATTGGTTTAGTAATTCTATCCTCTCCTGGAACGTCTCTTGTCATGTGAAATGTTTAATGTCTGCTATCCCTCCTGTTTCCTCTGTCTCTTCTTCACAGGAGGAGCCTGGTGATTTGACAGGGGTGCCGGAGGAATATCACGATCTGCGCACGGTGTTCAGTCGGTCCAGGGCCACCTCTCTTCCTCCACACCGGTCGTATGATTGTAGTATTAATCTCCTTCCGGGAACCACCCCCCCCCCGGGGTAGACTATACTCTCTGTCGGCTCCCGAACGTAAGGCTCTCGAAGATTATTTGTCTGTAGCTCTTGACGCCGGTACCATAGTCCCCTCCTCCTCTCCCGCCGGAGCGGGGTTTTTTTTTGTCAAGAAGAAGGACGGGTCTCTGCGCCCCTGCATAGATTATCGAGGGCTGAATGACATAACAGTGAAGAATCGTTATCCGCTTCCTCTTATGTCTTCAGCCTTCGAGATCCTGCAGGGAGCCAGGTTTTTCACTAAGTTGGACCTTCGTAACGCTTACCATCTCGTGCGCATCAGGGAGGGGGACGAGTGGAAGACGGCGTTTAACACTCCGTTAGGGCACTTTGAATACCGGGTTCTTCCTTTCGGCCTCGCTAACGCTCCAGCTGTCTTTCAGGCATTAGTCAATGATGTCCTGAGAGACATGCTGAACATCTTTGTTTTCGTTTACCTTGACGATATCCTGATTTTTTCACCGTCACTCCAGATTCATGTTCAGCACGTTCGACGTGTCCTCCAGCGCCTTTTAGAGAATTGTCTTTTTGTGAAGGCTGAGAAGTGCACTTTTCATGCCTCCTCCGTCACATTTCTCGGTTCTGTTATTTCCGCTGAAGGCATTAAGATGGATCCCGCTAAGGTCCAAGCTGTCATTGATTGGCCCGTCCCTAAGTCACGCGTCGAGCTGCAGCGCTTTCTCGGCTTCGCGAACTTCTATCGTCGTTTCATCCGTAATTTCGGTCAGGTGGCAGCTCCTCTCACAGCCCTTACTTCTGTCAAGACGTGCTTTAAGTGGTCCGTTTCCGCCCAGGGAGCTTTTGATCTCCTCAAGAATCGTTTTACATCCGCTCCTATCCTTGTTACACCTGACGTCTCTAGACAGTTCGTTGTCGAGGTTGACGCGTCAGAGGTGGGAGTGGGAGCCATCCTTTCTCAGCGCTCCCTCTCTGACGACAAGGTCCACCCATGCGCGTATTTTTCTCATCGCCTGTCGCCGTCGGAACGTAACTATGATGTGGGTAACCGCGAACTGCTCGCCATCCGGTTAGCCCTAGGCGAATGGCGACAGTGGTTGGAGGGGGCGACCGTTCCTTTTGTCGTTTGGACTGACCATAGGAACCTTGAGTACATCCGTTCTGCCAAACGACTTAATGCGCGTCAGGCGCGTTGGGCGCTGTTTTTCGCTCGTTTCGAGTTCGTGATTTCTTATCGTCCGGGCTCTAAGAACACCAAGCCTGATGCTTTGTCTCGTCTCTTCAGTTCTTCAGTAGCCTCCACTGACCCCGAGGGGATTCTCCCTGAGGGGCGTGTTGTCGGGTTGACTGTCTGGGGAATTGAGAGGCAGGTAAAGCAAGCACTCACTCAAACTCCGTCGCCGCGCGCTTGTCCTAGGAACCTTCTTTTCGTTCCCGTTCCTACTCGTCTGGCCGTTCTTCAGTGGGCTCACTCTGCCAAGTTAGCCGGCCACCCTGGCGTTCGGGGTACGCTTGCTTCCATTCGCCAGCGTTTCTGGTGGCCCACCCGGGAGCATGACACGCGTCGTTTCGTGGCTGCTTGTTCGGTCTGCGCGCAGACTAAGTCCGGTAACTCTCCTCCTGCCGGCCGTCTCAGGCCGCTTCCTATTCCCTCTCGACCGTGGTCTCACATCGCCTTAGATTTTGTCACCGGACTGCCTTCGTCAGCGGGGAAGACTGTCATTCTTACGGTTGTCGATAGGTTCTCTAAGGCGGCTCATTTCATTCCCCTTGCTAAGCTTCCTTCTGCTAAAGAGACGGCACAAATCATCATCGAGAATGTTTTCAGAATTCATGGCCTTCCGTCAGACGTCGTTTCGGACAGAGGTCCGCAATTCACGTCTCAATTTTGGAGGGAGTTTTGCCGTTTGATTGGGGCTTCCGTCAGTCTCTCTTCCGGCTTTCACCCCCAGTCTAACGGTCAAGCAGAACGGGCCAATCAGACTATTGGTCGCATCTTACGCAGTCTTTCTTTTCGCAACCCTGCGTCTTGGTCAGAACAGCTCCCCTGGGCAGAATACGCCCACAACTCGCTTCCTTCGTCTGCGACCGGGCTATCTCCTTTTCAGAGTAGCCTCGGGTACCAGCCTCCGTTGTTCTCATCTCAGTTCGCCGAGTCCAGCGTCCCCTCCGCTCAGGCTTTTGTCCAACGTTGCGAGCGCACCTGGAAGAGGGTCAGGTCTGCACTTTGCCGTTATAGGGCGCAGACTGTGAGAGCTGCTAATAAGCGTAGAACGAAGAGCCCTAGATATTGTCGCGGTCAGAGAGTTTGGCTCTCCACTCAGAACCTTCCCCTTAAGACGGCTTCTCGCAAGTTGACCCCGCGGTTCATTGGTCCATTCCGTATCTCTCAGGTCATTAATCCTGTCGCAGTGCGACTTCTTCTTCCGCGATATCTTCGTCGCGTCCACCCGGTCTTCCATGTCTCCTGTGTTAAGCCCGTTCTTCGCGCCCCCGCTCGTCTTCCCCCCCCCCCCATCCTTGTCGAGGGCGCACCTATCTACAGGGTCCGTAAAATCTTGGACATGCGTCCTCGGGGCCGTGGTCATCAGTACCTAGTTGACTGGGAGGGGTACGGTCCTGAGGAGAGGAGTTGGGTTCCCTCTCGGGACGTGCTGGACCGTGCGCTGATTGATGATTTCCTCCGTTGCCGCCAGGTTTCCTCCTCGAGTGCGCCAGGAGGCGCTCGGTGAGTGGGGGGGTACTGTCATGTACTGTCATGTTGTCTTGTCTCTGTCCTTTCCCTTCACCCTGTCTCCCTCTGCTGGTCGTGTTAGGTTACCTTTTCTCCCCCGCTTTCCCCCAGCTGTCCCTTGTCTCCTCTAACTACCCATTCACCCCGTTCCCCACCTGTTCCCTTTTTCCCTCTGATTAGGTCCCTATATCTCTCTCTGTTTCTGCTCCTGTCCTTGTCGGATTCTTGTTTGTTTGTGTCATTCATGCCTGAACCAGACTGCCGTCATGTTTGCTGTAACCTTGTCCTGTCCTGTCGGAATCTGCCGGTCCATCTGAGCCTACCTATGTTTGGTAATTAAAGAAGCTCTGTTTAAGTTGATTCGCTTTTGGGTCCTCATTCACGCACCGTAACATCTTTACTCTGGTCGGAATTCCACCCTTATGGACTTGGCTCTAGTGATAGCTACATTGTGCTCTTGGCATCTGAATATATTTCTCTAACATTTAGACCTAAAAAATATGTTAGGAGATGGTTGAGGGGGAGTTACCATTGCTCTAAATCAGATATACGAGTGTTTTCATGACATATGTTATTTACAATGGCAACAGAAGCCGTGCTGTTACTGCCTCAAACATCTTATTTCTCGATCTACATGTCTGCCTCTGACTGGGATCGGGACTGGGGTATGCATGGCTGAAACAGGGCTGACCCAAAACAGGCGAAAATTGCACCAAAGCCACCGAGTCTGCCTCGCACCCCAGCTCATGCCCCACTCATTCCACCTACCCCTCCATTCACTCCTCTGTTCACTACCCTTCCTACTGCCACTGAAGCAGCCTGCACTGCACATGTGCATGATAAGGATCATCTAGGGCCGTGACCAACCCCTTGTCTGCTTATGTAAATCCTTAATGTGGCCCATTTAGACAAACTAATTGAGGTAAATTCACAAAGCCATTTTGTATTTATGTGCTATTAGCATAATTCCTTTATAAAAAGGCAAAAAAAAGAAAGTAATGAAATTACTATTTGAATCGAGGTACGATTTAACCAGAGTCATGACGATGTGGTTTAGGTACAGTATTAAGTTTTAGAGTGTTTGATCGTCCTACAGTAGAAGGTTCTTCATTTGAACCAGTTTGCTACAGCAGGAAAATAATGTGAATTATTGTGTGGATTATAATTATTGGGCATTTTTGCAGGGGGTTATACATTTTTCGTATAGGAAAATCAAGTCTGAAATTACAAAGTTCTCCTGCAACAGGGTGATCAAATTAAGATCCTGCATCTGCATAGAACCCGGTCTCAGCCTGCTCGGTCAAACTGGGACAGGCTATCCCAGGTGAGACACATTCCTAGGTGCATGTCATCTCCAGGTGTCAGGTGCACATCAAGGACCACCTTTCTCATTTTTGCTCTTCTTAGATTGACTGGCCCAGAAACAAGTCCAAGTTCTTCTGATGATGCTCGTTTGTGAAGGTGAGGGAAAGCTCCCACTCGCTCAGTCAGTTCCCAGAGAAAGATCCAATATCTCTGGAAAGTCCCCTGTATACCTGACTGACAAGCCCTGTGTTTTTGATCCCTCCGGGGAAAAGTGAATTCCAAGGAGTTGATCCTGTAATTAGTGCAGATAGAGCAGGAAGTTTATTCAGGTGAGGCGGTGCTCTCCAAATTGGGCCTACTTACAAGCAGGGGAGAGTCTGGTTACTATTGGGAGGGCAGGTAAAGTAGTGTAGGTCTGGGCAGAGCATCAGCAGCCAAACACCCTGGGATTGAGAGAGTCAGCGTGTCTGTGAAATCATGACCTCGCAACATTAATTGCGCTGCTTATTTCTTCTCCTGTTTGATCCACAAAACGTTGAAGCTCATGCTTTTTCCTCATGCTGTCACTACATTAAAAAAAAATGCCCCTTAGGGCCACTGTAATGACATCACCTAAATGCGGGATTTGTTTTTCTCCTGCTCCTCCGCACTTCTTTCGGTACATATTCTTGTTCTGTACATGGATGCAATGAGAACTGAGCTGTGAAGTAAATTGCTAGGAACAACCATGTGCTTTTAAACTACTTTTGTAATGCTCTATGTTTTCGCAATAGCTACCAGCTGGCGGCTAATAATAACACCACCCCATAACACCCAAGGTCGTCACTGCAGCATCGAAATGGGCCAAGACGCCGAATACCACTCAGCCCACCAGCCGCCACCTCACAGTCACCACAAACACCCATGAACTCTGATGGACACACACACACACACACACACACTGACACACTCATGTAACTTGTAACCGTTCAAACTTCATTCAACAAACATCTACTTCTCCCCTACTTCTGCAGGAATCAGTTTTTATTTATTTTAAAGTTTGGTTTTAGAGGGTGTAAAGCTAAGCAAAGCCCATCTGCCTTTACCCTTCGCACTGTGAGTAAATCGGTCTCTCCTGGCCTGTGTGTCTGTTGGGTAGAGGAGACTTGAGGCAAGGCAGCTTTATCTTAGTAATTGCCCGTATGTCCTCTCTCCCAACCCCCATACACACCCTCTTCATCACACACACATAGATACCTCACTCACAGACACACATATCTCTGAAAGTCATCATTCCCACCTACCACCCTCACCGCAAACACACACACTCTCTCTCTCTCGCTCTCTCTCATCTACAGAGAGTCTGAGTCTAGGCTGCCGCCGTGGACCAGAGCCAGACTAGGTGAAGAGTCAGCCAATCATCCGTCAGCTCCAGACAACACACACACACACACACACACACACACACACACACACACACACACACACACACACACACACACACACACACATGGCAGGTAAGTAGGCTGAGAGAGGACTTTCTCAGTGAGGAGGGAGAAAGTCCAGATTATTATCAAATCTCCACACCTACCGGGCAGAAACATGGTGTACTTTGGCTGGGCTCTTCTCGTGGCCAACAAAAACAACTGTATGACTAACTACAGGGTCTATACAGCCATAGACGGAGGACAAAATAGAGAGCAAGGGAGAAATAATCTGATAGAAAACGGAGCATTAAAAGAGAGACGGCATTCACTCTACCACATCATCAGACAATACAACCTCTGTCTTTACAGCTGTACGGTAGCGGTTGTGTTGTCCCGGTGCATTCTGTTTTGTTGTGTTGTTTTGTGTCTCCTAGCGATTGCTATGCTGTTTAGCCAGGCCGTGGACACCTGTGCTGCTGAGCGCACCTGTGTGGGGCATGGGGAGGAAGGTCCAGGCAATGGGCTGTCAGACAGTTGAGAGGGGGAGGATTACAGGAGGAGGTGATGACATGGCCAGAAGCTAATTTAAAGGGTCCAGGAAGAGCAGGGTTGTCAGAGAAGCAGCTGATGTCAGAGAGCTAGGCCGATAGGCCGACGTGATACTGCAGCTGCAAGGGTCAGGGCATACACAGACACACAGGCTTACACACACACACACACACACACACGCACGCACGCACGCACGCACACACACGCACACGCACACACACACGGGTCATGCACACACACACAGGTCCTAATCTACCAGTGCTTCTAACCGGGCTCAGAGCAGACCAAGACAGAGAGAGGGAGGGACAGATGGAGATAAATCCTAAGGAGAGCAAGAAGGGCACCTTCACCCCCCCCCCCCCCCCCACACACACACACACAAAAAAAAAAACACCTGGAAAGCTCTGGGAGCAGTGGAGATGTCAGTCACCTGGCCTTATTAGTATTTAGTATTTTTAGCAGCCACCTGGCCTTATGAAGGGTAAATCATGCTGACAAGACATAACTCTATAACAGTTATTCATTCTCTCTGGGGTTCTCCCTTCACTGGGTCACCTACCTAGTACACGGGGAGAAAACACACAGCAAGGTGCTAGGTAGTACTATAAGCACATCACTCTCTTTTGACGTAACAGAGCTTTGAATCCATCACATGTTGGGATAATCTACCCACTCAGGAACTTGCATGAGGCTTTTCTACTGAGAGAGTGGGAGAAACGATGGGATGTGTGAGCATAGTGTGACCATGGTCTTTACCCTCGAATGGTGGGCCATGTTGTAGAGTGTCTGAGTAGATGTTATAGCAGGTGTATAAAGCATGCAAAATGCCATTACTGCAAAACACCAATATCCATACTGCATTTTGATTGTTGCCAGGGTATTTAACTGTGTTTGTTGTAGGTAGACTGAAGATCTTAGGCCTTTAAATGTTGACTAAACATAATACCAGGCATAACCACAGTAACGTTGGAGCTTGTTAGGAGAGGACCATAATAATTGTACTATTGTTGGTGCCACTGTCCTACCCGCCAAGGTCCTTGCAGAGTGTTATATAGCATGGTCACTGGTCAACGCATTTCTGTTTTTGCATTTTTAACATCACCATGGTTTCCTGTTGGGCCCAGTTAAAGTATTATTTATGGGATAGAGTCTGCCTGAGCTATCTAGTTCTGCTTTCTTCTATTTCTCAGTCTACCCACTCATTGGGACCCTCTAGACCCAGACGCCCAATGAGAAGAGGAGAATACTCAACCCTGGCGATTATTTAGTCTGAACTCTATAAACATGCATAATCTCTGTGTATATCTAGCATTTGTGTCTTTCGGACCAAGTGCTTTTAGTATTTAGACTAGATTTTGTTCTGAGCTCCAAGTCTGCCCACCCTACTCTTCCCACCCATACAAACTCTGCCTCCCTGTTCTTCTAAAAGCCAAATCACCATGCAACTCACTGATTGGCTTCCTCCAAAACAGTTTAATCGTGTTTTCTCTGCTGATTCGGAGGAATTACGCAGTATCCCTGTTTATTTAAAGGCTTCGTATCAATGCTCAGCAACCCACTTACTGACCTCACTCTCCCTCAGGGACCCTGGTGACATCATCATCCAGCGCCAACACGTCCTGATAACCCTTAACCCTGTGTCACTGTCAATTACATGCAGGCTGGACCCAGATGTTGTGTGTGTGTGTCAGAGGGTGGAGACGCCAACCGTTTAGACTGATAATCAGGAGACAAAAAATAGGTGGGTTGATATCGTAAACAGGAAATTCGTTTCGAGATACACCTACAAGCCTGCTTTTACTTACACAGCATTCAACTCGCTTAGCAAAGAACCATCCAGCTTTCACATAATATGCTGACCCTTTCAGTTTCCACAAAGTAATTTACACCTGTTTTTCTGGGACAGCAAGGTTTGCGCTTTGTGGGCCTGGAACAGTTCACAACCTCCCTAAAATGCTCTCGCAATGATAGATGAAATATCATGTATCCTCGAGGTCAAAATGTTGTTTTCTCATTCAGACAATTTTGGTAGATTTTATGGCTGCACTATCATTTATATGCTCGTATATTTTCATACATTCATTCACAATATTTCTATCCAGATGTCTATTTTTCATATCTCAAAGAATCCTGTTTTTGTAGGCTTTATTGTGCATTAGGAAGTAACTAATTGCAGCAAAATATCTAAAATTTCTTAGGTCATAATGATACCTAAATGCCATTTGTCAATCCTATTTTGCTAATATATACAGTGCCTTGCGAAAGTATTCGGCCCCCTTGAACTTTGCGACCTTTTGCCACATTTCAGGCTTCAAACATAAAGATATAAAACTGTATTTTTTTGTGAAGAATCAACAACAAGTGGGACACAATCATGAAGTGGAACGACATTTATTGGATATTTCAAACTTTTTTAACAAATCAAAAACGGAAAAATTGGGTGTGCAAAATTATTCAGCCCCTTTACTTTCAGTGCAGTAAACTCTCTCCAGAAGTTCAGTGAGGATCTCTGAATGATCCAATATTGACCTAAATGACTAATGATGATAAATACAATCCACCCGTGTGTAATCAAGTCTCCGTATAAATGCACCTGAACTGTGATAGTCTCAGAGGTCCGTTAAAAGCGCAGAGAGCATCATGAAGAACAAGGAACACACCAGGCAGGTCCGAGATACTGTTGTGAAGAAGTTTAAAGCCAGATTTGGATACAAAAATATTTCCCAAGCTTTAAACATCCCAAGGAGCACTGTGCAAGCGATAATATTGAAATGGAAGGAGTATCAGACCACTGCAAATCTACCAAGACCTGGCCGTCCCTCTAAACTTTCAGCTCATACAAGGAGAAGACTGATCAGAGATGCAGCCAAGAGGCCCATGATCACTCTGGATGAACTGCAGAGATCTACAGCTGAGGTGGGAGACTCTGTCCATAGGACAACAATCAGTCGTATATTGCACAAATCTGGCCTTTATGGAAGAGTGGCAAGAAGAAAGCCATTTCTTAAAGATATCCATAAAAAGTGTTGTTTAAAGTTTGCCACAAGCCACCTGGGAGACACACCAAACATGTGGAAGAAGGTGCTCTGGTCAGATGAAACCAAAATTGAACTTTTTGGCAACAATGCAAAACGTTATGTTCGGCGTAAAAGCAACACAGCTGAACACACCATCCCCACTGTCAAACATGGTGGTGGCAGCATCATGGTTTGGGCCTGCTTTTCTTCAGCAGGGACAGGGAAGATGGTTAAAATTGATGGGAAGATGGATGGAGCCAAATACAGGACCATTCTGGAAGAAAACCTGATGGAGTCTGCAAAAGACCTGAGACTGGGACGGAGATTTGTCTTCCAACAAGACAATGATCCAAAACATAAAGCAAAATCTACAATGGAATGGTTCAAAAATAAACATATCCAGGTGTTAGAATGGCCAAGTCAAAGTCCAGACCTGAATCCAATCGAGAATCTGTGGGAAGAACTGAAAACTGCTGTTCACAAATGCTCTCCATCCAACATCACTCGAGCTGTTTTGCAAGGAGGAATGGGAAAAATTGTCAGTCTCTCGATGTGTAAAACTGATAGAGACATACCCCAAGCGACTTACAGCTGTAATCGCAGCAAAAGGTGGCGCTACAAAGTATTAACTTAAAGGGGCTGAATAATTTTGCACGCCCAATTTTTCAGTTTTTGATTTGTTAAAAAAAGTTTGAAATATCCAATAAATGTCGTTCCACTTCATGATTGTGTCCCACTTGTTGTTGATTCTTCACAAAAAAATACAGTTTTATATCTTTATGTTTGAAGCCTGAAATGTGGCAAAAGGTCGCAAAGTTCAAGGGGGCCGAATACTTTCGCAAGGCACTGTATATATACATATATATATTGTCACGCCCTGGTCTTAGTATTTTGTGTTTTCTTTATTATTTTGGTTAGGCCAGGGTGTGACATGGGTTTATTATGTGGTGTGTTTTGTCTTGGGGCTTTTCGTAGGTTTTGGGATTGTGGCTTAGTGGGGTTTTCTAGCATAGCCTATGGCTGTCTGAATTGGTTCTCAATCAGAGGCAGGTGTTTATCGTTGTCTCTGATTGGGAACCATATTTAGGCAGCCATATTCTTTGAGTGTTTTCGTGGGTGATTGTTCCTGTCTCTGTGTTTGTTTGCACCAGAGAGGCTGTATAGGTTTTCGCGTTACGTTTGTTGTTTTTGTATTGTTTGTTTTTTTCATCATCATTAAACATGTATCAAGAATATCACGCTGCATTTTGGTCTGACTCTCTTTCACCCGAACCGTAACATATATGTATATGGGTACAGTACCAGTCAAAAGTTTGAACACACCTACTCAAGCCAGGGTTTTTCTTTATTTTACCTATTTTCTACATTGTAGAATAATAGCGAAGACATCGAAACTATGAAACAAGACATATGGAATCATTTAGTAACCCCAAAAATTGTTAAACATACTTCTTCAAAGTATACACCTTTTGCCTTGATGACAACTTTGCACACTCTTGGCATTCTCTCAACCAGCTTCACAAGGTTGTCACCTGGAATGCATTTCAATTAACAGGCGTGCCTTGTTAAAAGTTAATTTGTGGAATTTAATGCGTTTGAGACAATCAGTTGTGTTGTGACAAGGTAGTGGTGGTATACAGAAGATAGCCCTATTTGGTGAAAGACCAAGTCCATATTATGGCAAGAACAGCTCAAATAAGCAAAGAGAAACGATAGTACATCATTACTTTAAGACATGAAGGTCAGTCAATCCAGAAAAGTTTCTTCAAGTGAAGTCGCAAAAAACATCAAGCGCTATGATGAAACTGACTCTCATGAGGACCGCCACAGAAAAGGAAGACCCAGAGTTACCTCTGCTGCAGAGGACAAGTTGATCATAGTTACCAGCCTCAGAAATTGCAGTCCAAATAACTGCTTCACAGAGTTCAAGTAACAGGCACATCTCAACATCAACTGTACAGAGGAGACTGCGTGAATCAGGCTTCATGGTCGAATTCCTGCAAAGAAACCACTACTAAAGGACACCAATAATAAGAAGAGATTTGCTTGGGCTAAGTAACACACAAGCAATGGACATTACACTGGTGGAAATCTGTCCTTTGGTCTGATGAGTCCAAATCTGAGATTTTTGGTTCCAACCACTTTGTCTTCGTGAGACACAGAGTAGGTGAACAGATGATCTCCACATGTGTGGTTCCCACTGTGAAGCATGAAGGAGGAGGTGTGATGGTATGGGGGTGTTTGCTGGTGACACTCTCAGTGATTTATTTAGAAATCAAGGCACACTTAACCAGCATGGCTACCAGAGCATTCTGCAGCGATATGCCATCCCATCTGGTTGCGCTTAGTGGGACTATCATTTGTTTTTCAACAGGACAATAACCCAACACACCTCCAGGCTGTGTAAGGACTATTTGACCAAGAAGGAGAGTGATGGAGTGCTGCATCAGATGACCTGGAATCCACAATTACCCCACCTTAACCCAGTTAAGCAGCCAACAAGTGCTCGACATATGTGGGAACTCCTTCAAGTCTGTTGGACAAGCATTCCAAGTGAAGCTGGTTGAGAGAATGCCAAGAGTGTGCAAAGTTGTTATCAAGGCAAATAGTGGATACTTTGAAGAATCTAAAATCTAAAATATATTTTGATTTGTTTAACACTCTTTTGCTTACAACATGATTCGATATGTGTTGTTTTATAGTTTTGATGTCTTCAATAGTATTCGACAATGTAAAAAATAGTAAAAACAAAGAAAAATCCTTGAATGAGTAGGTGTGTCCAAACTTTTGACTTGTACTGTATATACCTTACAGTTCATTCATAAAGTATTCAGACCCCTTGACTTTTTTCCACATTTTGTTATGTTACAGCCTTATTCTAAAGTTGATTAGGTGATTTGGTCCTGCCGTACATACCTACATGTACGCTACGGTCACAAGACACAGGCCTCCTAACTGTCCCTAGAATTTCTAAGCAAACAGCTAGAGGCAGGGCTTTCTTCTGTTGAGCTCCATTTTTATGGAATGGTCTGCCTACCCATGTGAGAGACGCAGACTCGGTCTCAACTTTTAAGTCTTTATTGAAGAGTCATCTCTTCAGTAGGTCCTATGATTGAGTGTAGTCTGGCCCAGGAGTGTGAAGGTGAATGGAAAGGCACTAGAGCAACGAACCGCCCTTGCTGTCTCTGCCTGGCCGGTTCCCCTCTCTCCACTGGGATACTCTGCCTCTAACGCTATTACAGGGGCTGAGTCACTGGCTTACTGGTGCTCTTCCATGCCGTCCCTGGGAGGGGTGCATCACTTGAGTGGGCTGAATCACTGACGTGGTCTTCCTGTCTGGGTTGCCCCCCCCCCCCCCCCCCTTGGGTTGTGCCATGGCGGAGATCTTTGTTGGCTATCCTTGGACTTATCTCAGGATGGTAAGTTGGTGGTTGAAGATATCCCTCTAGTGGTGTGGGGGCTGTGCTTTGGCAAAGTGGGTGAGGTTATATCCTGCCTGTTTGGCCCTGTCCGAGGGTACCGTCGGATGGGGCCACAGTGTCTCCTGACCCCTCCTGTCTCAACCTCAAGTATTTATGCTGCAGTAGTTTATGTGTCGGGGGGCTAGGGTCAGTCTGTTATATCTGGAGTATTTCTCCTGTCTTATCCGGTGTCCTGTGTGAATTTAAGTATGCTGTCTCTAATTCTTTCTTTCTTTCTCTCTCTCGGAGGACCTGAGCCCTAGGACCTGAGCCCTCGGGACTACCTGGCCTGATGACTCCTTGCTGTCCCCAGTCCACCTGGCCATGCTGCTGCTCCAGTTTCAACTGTTCTGCCTGCGGCTATGGAACCCTGACCTGTTCACCGGATGTGCTACCTGTCCCAGACTTGCTGTTTTCAACTCTCTAGAGACAGCAGAAGCGGTAGAGATACTCTGAATGATCGGCTATGAAAAGCCAACTGACATTTACTCCTGAGGTGCTGACCTGTTGCACCCTCGACAACCACTGTGATAATTATTATTTGACCCTGCTGGTCATCTATGAACATTTTAACATCTTGGCCATGTTCTGTAATAATCTCCACCCGGCACAGCCAGAAGAGGATTGGCCACCCCTCATAGCATGGTTCCTTTCTAGGTTTCTTCCTAGGTTCTGGCCTTTCTAGGAAGTGTTTCCTAGCCACCATGCTTCTACACCTGCATTGCTTGCTGTTTGGGGTTTTTGGCTGGGTTTCTGTACAGCACTTTGAGATATCAGCTTATGTAAGAAGGGCTTTATAAATTTGATTTGATTAAATAATTTTAAAAATCCTCAATCTACACCAATACCCCATAATGATGAGGTGAAAACAGGTTTTAGAAATGTTTGCAAATTTATAACAAATAAAAAACGTAAATACCTTATTTACATAAGTATTCATACCCTTTGCTATGAGACTCGAAATTGATCTCAGGTGCATCCTGTTTCCATGTATCATTCTTGACATGTTTCTACAACTTCATTGGAGTCCACATGTGGTAAATTAAATTGATTTGACATGATTTGGAAAGGCACAAAACTATCTATATAAGATCCCACAGTTGACAGTGCATATCAGAGCAAAAACCAGGCTATGAGGTTGAAGGTATTGTCAGTAGAGCTCTTAGACATGATTGTGTCGAAGCACAGTTCTGAGGAAGCAGGATTGAAGGTCCCCAAGAACACAGTGGCCTCCATCATTCTTAAATAGAAGAGGTTTGGAACCACCAAGTCTCTTCTTAGAACGGACCGCCCGGCCAAACTGATCAATCGTGGGTGAAGGGCCTTGGTCAGGGAGAACCCGATGGTCATTCTGACAGAGCTCCAGAGTTCCTCTGTGGACATGTGAGAACCTTCCAGAAGGACAACCATCTCTGCAGAACTCCACAAATCACGCCTTTATGGTTGAGTGGCCAGACGGACGCCACTCCTCAGTAAAAAGCACATGACAGCCCTCTTGGAGTTTGCCAAAAGGCACCTAACGACTCTCAGACTATGAGATTCAAGATTCTCTGGTCTGATGAAACCAAGATGTAATTATTTTGCCTGAATGCTAAGCGTCACGTCTGTAGGAAACCTGGCACCATACTCACGGTGAAGCATGGGGGTGGCAGTTTCATGCTGTGGGGAGATTTTTCAGTGGCAGGGCGGGGAGACTAGTTAGGATCGAGGAAAAGATGAACGGAGCAAAGTACAAAGAGATTCTTGATAGGATCTCCAGAGAAAAATGGGAGAAACTCCCCAAATACAGGTGTGCCAAGCTTGTAGTGTCATTTCTTTGTGTTTATTTATTTAACCCTTATTTAACTAGGCAAGTCAGTTAACCTTGTTCAGAACAAATCCAAAACAAAGGTCATGTGGTTTGGTAAAAAGAATGCCCCTCTTCCCACAGGTGTTATTGCTACCTCTGAGGGTTTAGAGCTTTGGTACTTTGGCTAGATGGTACACTGTCCTTCTCTCAGCACATATCAAAGCTGCAGGCTAAAGTTAAATCTAGACTTGGTTTCCTCTATCATAATCGCTCCTCTTTCACCACAGCTGTCAAACTATCCCTGATTCAGAAGACCATCCTACCCATGCTAAATTACGGAGACATAATTTATACATCGGCAGGTAAGCGTTCTCTCTCAATTCTCCTTAGAGGACACATCACTGCACTCTATACTCCTCTGTAAACTGGTCATCTCTGTATACCTGTCGCAAGACACACTGGTTGATGCGTATTTATAAAAACCCTCTTAGGCCTCACTCCCCACTATCTGAGATAGGTTGCAGTGACACAGCCATTACCTGAGCGGAAACCAGATTGCATACCCGAGAGAATACTATAGACATCAAGAAAGCCAGTCAGTTGATCATTGACAAGTTTTCCTAACACTTTTGATAAACAGGGCAAAATAGAAATAGGCCTATAACAGTTAGGATGAGTTTGATCTCCCCCTTTTAAAAAAGGATGAACTGTGGCTGCCTTCCAAGCAATGGAAACCTCCCCAGAAAGGAGAGACCGGTTAAAAAAGTTGGAGATAGGCTTGGTGATGATAGGGGCAGCAACTTTAATAAAGAAGAAAGGGTCTAAACCATCTGACCCAGATGTTTTTTTGGGGTCAAGTTTAAGGAGCTCCTTTAGCACCTCAGACTCAGTGACTGCCTGCAGGGAGAAACTTTGCAGCGGGGAAGGAGAAAAAGAGGGAGAAGCATCGGAGATAGTCACATTAGAAGGGGTGGGAGACGAGGAAATGTTGGACGAGCAAGGAAGCATGGCTGAGTCAAATAGGAATCCTGACTTAATGAAGTGGTGATTAAAGAGCTCAGCCATGTGCTTCTTGTCAGTATCAACCACATCATCAACATTAAGGGACATGGGCAGCTGTGAGGAGGAGGGTTTATTCTCCAGGTCTTTGACCGTTTTCCAGAACTTATTGGGGTTAGACCCACAGAGAGAGAACTGCTCCTTAAAGTAACTAACTTTGGCCTTCCGATAGCCTGAGTGCACTTATTTCTCATTTGCCTGAACGATAACCAGTCAGCCTGAGTATGTGTGTGCCGAGCCTTTTGCCAAATGCGATTCTTGAGGTGGAGTAACTCTGCAAGATTACGGTCGAACCAGGGGCTGAACCTTTTTTTAATGTATTTTCTTTATTGGGGGGTGTGTTTGTTAACATACCACTGAAAATATCAAAAAAGAAGGTCCAGGTGTCTTTAAACAGCTTGCTCAGTAAAGTTTTTTTGCAAGGGTCTATGACAAATCAGGACAGGTCGTTTCACTGAGCAGCCATTACGAACACAGGCTTTATAACAGCGATCACTAAGGTCATTACAGAAAACACCAGACTGATACCTATCAGGATTATTTGTGAGGGTAACATCGAGGACAATAGCCTTTTCTGGGTGTTTGGAGTCTTACCTTGTGGGATTGGTGATAATCTGAGAAAGATTTAGGGAGTCCCATTGCTTTAGGACTTGGTCAGGTGGTTTAAGCACGTCCAAGTTTAGGTCACCTAGCAGGACAAATTCAGACTTAGTGTAAGGGGCCAGGAGAGAGCTTAGGGCAGGTAGGGTACAGGCCGGTGCTGATGGAGGACGATAGTACCCAGCAACAGTCAATAAAGAGCTATTTGAAAGTTTAATGCTTAAAACCAGCAAATCAAATTGTTTGGGGACAGACTTGATGGAGACAACCAAGCACTGAAGGTGGTCCTTCGTAAAGATTGCCACTCCACCACCTTTGGAAGATCTGTCTTGCCGAAAAAGGTTATAACCAGAAAGGTTAACATCAGTATTCAGAACACTCTTTCTTAATCACGTCTCAGTAATGACCAACACATCTGGATTGAAGCTGTGAACCCAAACTTTCAATTGATCCATTTTAGGTAATAATTGATCCCTTTTAGGCCTCTAGTGTTAACGTGCAGAAAACCCAGGCGTTTACCGAGAGCAGAAATCAGTGAAGCAGATATCAGAGCACAAGTCAGAATTGGGGCTAGCAACAGTAGATGGGTCAGGGTGTACATGCACATTTCCAGATATCGTCAACAGTAATTACAATCAAGGCACGGCATAGCACAGGGAGAGCAGAAATCATGCAGTGCTGATTTATGAATTTATGAATGTGCTTCAGATGGCAACAGGATCATATTGTACAGCAATTTCATCAGGTAACATGAATAGAAAGCATGATACCGCCGTCTTAGCATGCTCTGCTCTACATTTTGGGAGTTGAGACATGAAAAGTTTATCGTTATAAAGATGAAGTTCTCCTCCATTACAGTATAATAATGTCTCAATGTGTTTCGGTGTCCATATGACCGAAGATGTTAGACCAAACCTTGGATGCAAATAGAGAGTTGAAACTGCTTGTTGTCGGGGATGAAGTGGCAGAAGGAGGGGCTTGGTAAGTGGCTGGGGGAGGGGCTTGGTGTCTGTGTGCGAGAGGGAAGGTACACAGTGCACATAGCACAGAAGGAGCGAAGGAGACGAGACCAAAAAGACAAAACACTCATAAAAAACGAAAACAATTCAATAATACTTGACTTTTGCAATACAGGCATTTGGAACATATGCGCATTTGGAACATATGCGCTAAAACATGAATTTGAATTAATTCAATATATTTTGCCCAGCCCTAGTTTCCCTCGTGCCTCTTTGGGGTGATGACAATTCAGTTGTGTCAAGGAGGGCGAATATGGCTCACTGGTTTGAGTCTGTTGTCTCTCTGTTTGACATGCACTGAAGTACAGACCTCAACCCCAGAGTCCAGACACCTTGCCGAGGGTGTGACTGCAGCTGCAGACTCCTCTCCTGCTCCTTCACAAAAGGTGGATGGTCTGTTTGGGGATTTGAAAACCCAAAGTGCACAGAGTGGATGAGAAAGGACTATGTTGATGGAAAGTGACACACATCATGGGAGATGTGCTCCTGTGGGATATCCAAAACAACTCTGCATTCTGGTAGTCCAGGTTTGAGCCAAAGTATGGAGAAAGTCATCCTTACAATGCAATCTTCAGGCATGTCAGTGTGATTCTGTGATAACCACTGTGCTTTCTAATAAACTATGTGCGACAAAAGCGCAACTTGTGTGTTTCTTTTGAAACACTTCTCAGCTCGACAAAGCACAACGTGTGTATACCCAAGAAAACTCAGGGCTGTAATCACTGCCAAAGGTGCTTCAACAAAGTACTGAGTAAAGGGTCTGAATACTCATATCGCTGCCAAAGGTGCTTCAACAAAGTACTGAGTAAAGGGTCTGAATACTCATATCGCTGCCAAAGGTGCTTCAACAAAGTACTGAGTAAAGGGTCTGAATACTCATATCGCTGCCAAAGGTGCTTCAACAAAGTACTGAGTAAAGGGTCTGAATACTCATGTAAATGTGATATTTCAGTTTTAAAAATGTCATACATTTGTTAAAAAACTCTTAAAAGCTGTTTTTGCTTTGTAATTATGGGGTAGTATGGGTAGAATGATGAGGTAAAAAAAAACAATTGAATCAATTTTAGAATAAGGCTGTAAAGTAACAAAATGTGGAAATGGCGAGAGGTCTGAATACTTTCCCGAATGCACTGTGTATTGTAACAATTGTCTCAACTAATGTTTTGAATACTACTATGCAGGTGTGGGCAATTGCAATTATCAGGTGACATCTTTAAAAATATATTTAAAAAAATACATTTTGGATTACATTTTACATTTCCCAATGTTCTTCAACTTGGGATTTCATTTTGTCGTCATTGTCATACATGGCAGAGCACCCAGCTAATAAGGCAAGATAGCGCACCTGTTACCCACTCCAGCAAGGCTTACTACTTCTCTTGAAAGCTAAAATGTTTCAAAATCAGTTGAATGTGTGGGTGCATATGGCAGCAGTGCCCATTCTCTTCAGCAAACTTCACCAAACTTGGCATGTGCTTCAAAACATGCTTCCTACACACGGTCTTGCTCACGCGTGTGGTTACTCTCTCTTGTGGGCAGAGCAGTCTGCTAATCTTTTGATGATTCATTTTCCAGCCCAGCTGTCCATCGCACGAACGTGCGTGCACATTTGTCATAAAATGCATAGATCTATACCTGGATTAGTAGAGCAGCCATAGCTTATTACGATAAACGATGACCCTCACTGAACGAGTGCGGTAGAGTAAATGTCGATAAATATCTGAATAGTTGTGTTGACGCATAAAGAGGAGTAGCAGAGAGATAAAAGGCTGCGCAGGGGATAGGGAAGGGCTGGAGTACGGGAGGAAAAATAAACTACATGCTGAAGGCTGCTGAAGGTAAACATGAACAGAGAAATTGTCCTTGAAATACATTGTGGGCTAATAACGTGTGTTTTTGCGCATGTCTGTGAGTACGTACGCATGCATGCACGTGTCTTTGCGCGCGCGTGTGTTTGCGGTTGGAGTATAATTAGCCAGGAGGCAGTCTGTCTGTAATTAGGAGTAAAACACCTTCACTCACACTCAGAGAGCAGCAGAGAGGGGTGGAGCACATATGTTGTCAATACGTTTTAATTACTTGTTCTAATTCTCCCTTTCCTGTGCTGGACGTGCTAAGACACACTTCCCTCCCGAAGATTTATTGCTGTGGAGTGGAGGTGGTCCTTAAGTGAAGCTATAGTCCCCCCATCAGGCTAGTTATGGAAATGCGCAAATCTCCAATTCTCCTCCATTAGAGGAAATGGCTGTGAGAAGTTGGTAAGTAACACTCGTCCTTAACAACTGAA
Source organism: Oncorhynchus mykiss (assembly GCF_057628025.1). Lineage (NCBI taxonomy): Eukaryota > Metazoa > Chordata > Actinopteri > Salmoniformes > Salmonidae > Oncorhynchus > Oncorhynchus mykiss. Next base: position 19,697,059 of record NC_143041.1, on the reverse strand, counting down.
TGTAACCAACAAAGCTAGAAAGAAACTCTTTCTCATCTGTCTAATCTGACTTATTCTACTTTAGAAAATATCCCCCAATTGGTTAGAAAATGTTACATCATCAATACTTGAACAGGCAAACAGAGCAATAATCCCAGAGATCGATTCTAGGTGATAATAATGGAATGAACCGGAAAACCCATTACCTTGGTGAATTTCACAACACCCTCATAGTCTGAAACCCTTTGACCCTCTCGGGTGGCTGTGTTCTGTACATGGAACTCTATGTGAGTTTATTATGTGCTCTGTCTCTATTAAGCCCTATTCGTTTTACTGGGACAGAGGGGCATCATTAGGCCTAATGTCATCCCCTGCTTCCCTCTCCGAGTCCACAGGTCAGCGTGTAAGACGAGAGGGGAGCCTGTAAAAAAAAAGGGGGGTCGACGTGCATTTTAAGAAAAGCCAAAGGACGGCTTTATGTGATCTGTGATCTGGGACAGCTTATTCTCCCTCTCTTTCATGAAGGTAGCCAAGACAAGAGCCGGCAGACTTGGGTCCTTGAGAATTTACAATGGCCACCGGGCCAAGTAAAAAAAGATGAGGGCTGGGAAGTTAGAGGTAAGATTGGTTGGGAGTCAGAAATATCAAAAGAGGAGGGAGGGAGAGAGATGGAGGGAGGGAGAGAGATGGAGGGAGAGAGATGGAGGGAGGGAGGGAGAGAGAGAGATGGAGGGAGGGAGGGAGGGAGGGAGAGAGATGGAGGGAGGGAGGGAGGGAGAGAGATGGAGGGAGGGAGGGAGGGAGGGAGGGAGAGAGATGGAGGGAGGGAGGGAGGGAGGGAGAGAGATGGAGGGAGGGAGGGAGGGAGAGAGATGGAGGGAGATGGAGGGAGAGAGAGAGGGGCCGAGATGGAGAAAGCGAGAGCGATGGGGGCGAGAGAGAGAGAGATGAGGCGCTGGCCGAAACACAGGATTTATATTTAAATCACATCCTCCAGCGTTAACCTGGTGTCTGGGCAGCTGTAGGTTCTCACAGCGTAAAGTATACTGCTCCGGCAGGGCCTATAACCAGCCTTCCTTCTGGCAGATGCACATCATAACGGCAGACGATCACGAAGAGGAGAGGAGGGAGACTTTTCCATAGGCTGCAAGCTGTAGTAGAGAAGACTGGCAGAGGTCAAAAGATGGTGGAGGTGGTCAGGAAATCCTCTATCTTTACACAGATGTACATCACAGTTAGATAGACACTCGTGGCTGGCTTTCCGTAGTGTGTTAGGTGTCATACAAACAAACCTGTTAAATTTACAGTATGTATTAATTTTTCAGGGGATAGATTTTTACAAGAAAAATAAAGACAGTTTGCTGAGATGGGTTTATAATCGAGCTGAATGGGCATTCAGCTGGAGGACACACACACACACACACTATGTACACTATCCTCCTCAGTATGAACTGTGCTCTTCCATATTGGGTTACCCACTACTAATAGTCCATTTGATTGGTAAGCCCCATGCTCCAGGCATACAATATGGTCTTGTCTCATTACGGACAAATTGCTGCAGGGTGCTGTCTTGGGCCGGTCTATGGGGTGCTGCTGGACTCTAATACCAGAGTAATGATGGCTGCGGCCACCAGATTCCCCACTAATTGAGGTGAAGCTGGATTTTTGTGAGCTGGAATGTGGGTGAGTCGGAGTATTGCTACCAAACGAACGTGCACATTGGCTTCTGTTCCAAGGTGAAACGCAGGTCACCTCACAGCACCAGTAAGTCCTTGAGCTCCTTATTGCTGCCATAATTTCATGCAACACCTAAAACACCAGTATTACAGTTTCATTGAATATTCCAGTTGAAGTATGACTTTTTACTGAAATACTACTTTCCAATCAGCATTCAGAAAATAACCGAAGGAATTCCTTTGACCAATGGAATCCATGCAGTCATCTCCTCGCATACAGTATATTGATATGGAACAGGCACTCAAATACACACACACGCAAGCGCACACACAATAGACAGAATTCATCTCACTTCAGTAAACCTCCCTGTCTTTGCCCCTACTGTATGAGTTAGAGGATGTTCCTCCAGCTCAGCCAGTGTCTCTCACAGCAGCAGTGTTGCTTTACTGTACTGTGTTGCCCCGACGAAGCAAGGGTCTGAACAAACCTCAGCCTCGCTGTGACAAATTGAGAAATGATTGCCTCAATGTGATTGTTTTAATAGTTTGGCTGCGATTGGAATAACAGACGGGGAAGAACGCCGTGTTTTAGTAACAGCAGGCAGGGGTGGTGCGTTTCTGTAACAACAGATTTTAAGATGTTTAACGAAGGCGGTACTCTTGAGCTTCCATCCAACTAGTTTTTTTTTGTCTTCCTACTTTTTTATTTGCCAGACTAAGAATGTTATTGTTAGAATGATATGAAGCAAGTAGAAAGTTTATAATGACTATATCAGTAATTGTCGAAAGATTTTAATCTTTTAATAAAACTCAAATGTGTTTGACTGTGCTGTTTCCTTAAGATGGGGAGGAGGTGGGGTTGGGTTATTTTACTCAGGCAGCTATTAGCCGGGTAGACAGTGTCTGTAATATCTTTATTTTATCTCTGAAGAGCTGAACAAAGAAAAAACAATGGTGGAATGTCCAGCCAGCTCTCATTTGCCAAGGAAAACTGAAGCAGATGTCCGAGAAAGGAGGAATTTCACTTGCTCTGCCAGTGCTCTTGGGAATTTCACCAAGTGAAGTAGACGGGTGGATCGGAGTAGAGAGAAAACCCACGCTCAGGACCCTGACCACGTGATGAACGCTCAGTCCACAGATGACAGTATGTCCTAGACGATGCCTTCATCTGATTAGCCCGTTTTTTCTTCGATGCTGTTTTTCAGAAGACAAGCTCTGGAGTAGTCTGGTTAAAACAAACTGAATGTTGCACTCAACAAGTGGAACAATGATGAGCAGAGATTTCAGTCTGGTTTAATAACCAGGCTAGTTCTGGTTATGGAGGTGGTAACATATGGAGGTGGTAACATGGAGGAATGATGGAGGTGGTAACATATGAATTTTCGATGATGTGATGCTAGGCAGTGTGGTGTTGATAGTTTGTGTAGTCTGTTGGTGCTCATCTCGCAATCGGAGCCTCACCCCGTTGCAGACTAAAAAAAGACATTCTTCCAAGATTCGTATAATGCCTCACAAAACAACATCTAAAGTACTGGTATACTGACCCACAGTACTAAATTCACAGGCTCACGTAATACATTCAAATCCTTTCAACTGAGTCTCTACAAGCCACATATGTGATGATAGTGTGTTTAGAGAGAATGTATTGAAAAGATGAATGTATGAAAAATATATCTTGAAACAAAATTATAACACACAACTCTGACCAAATAGTGTTGCAGCTCTGCCACAATTTTCGAAGCTCTCTCCCTCTTTCCCACCCGTGTGATGTAAATGAAACACTATGAAAAATAGCCTAAAACTGCCAACTTAAACAGCTTTCACAGACTTGTGATACTAATGATAAGTGTGTTGGGTTTTGAATAACATTGGTAATGTCTGTGATCTGCTCGTGAAAGTCTTACCGTACACAAACAGTCAAACTAAATACTCTCTCGCAAGATTGGCAGAGAAGGCTGTGAAACATGGCGCCCACCTAAAAAAGAGACCTATATCACCCAATGGCATGATCTGTCGCTGGTCATTGCCAAACCCTCAAAAGGTTAGGATTGGAGGAAAGAGCTCCAATCAAGCATATCTGACCTCAGTGTCCCATGCTGCTATTGAAAACATTCTGTCACTTTCCTATTGGGTTGGGCAACTTGACTACTCTTGAGACAGTGCTGCCAATATGGAAGTGAGGTCACAGGGGGATAATACTGCTACTCCCAACGAAAGCTAACTTCTGGGCCTTGGTTTAGAGTGAGAGATGAGTGAGACGAAAGAGGAGAAATGGGGAGCAGGGGGGGGGGGGGGGGGGGGGAGGAGTCACCGCCCACCTCTTGCTCCAAACCTTCCATCCCTACCAGGAGCTCTCGAGGGCCCATTAAACTCATCCTAAAAGCAACAGCCTCGGTCCCAGATCCCCTGCTGTTCAATGGATTCTCCAATCACTCTAAATCACTCTGTAAACAAAGAGGCGGACAAGGAAAGCACAAAACCATGACCAGAAATTCGAAAAGGTCAACTCAGCGCCGGGGGCCTCATTTTTCTTATTCATTTCTGGATGCATTTTCCTCATCAACTGGCAACATCTCACTGGGCACACACTGTTTGAATCAACATTGTTTCAACAAACGCAATTTGTCAACGTATTGTGATGTGGGATCTACAAGGAAAATACATTGGATTTGCAAAAAGTCAACTGTTGTTTTGAAGGTAACATTTCTTTACGACATGATTATGTCATCATTGTTTACCAATTTTCAACACGGACAAACACGCCTTGTATACAATATGTTGAATTCGTTGCCTTTGAAACTATATCAGATCTTTACATTTATATCCACTATCAGAAGAAAAACAAGCTGAGCAGCAGCTCCTACTGGAGAGTTGATCTATCCATATGGTCTCCCATTTTAACTAAGGCCAGCCCTGCTTAACTTCAATATTTACCACGGAGTATTACCAATGTGCTATTATGAGAAGGGCTATTAAGACACATCTTAATAGCTAAATAGATTCACTGCTATCAAAATCATTCTGAAGGGTATGTTTAACAGAGCAAATTAAATGTAACAATACTTTATAAGTCATGTATTACCAATGAGGCGGCAGGTTAGCCTAGTGGTTAGAGTGTTGGACTAGTAACTGAAAGGTTGCAAGTTCAAATCCCTGAGCTGACAAGGTACAAATCTGTTGTTCTGCCCCTGAACAAGGCAGTTAACCCACTGGCCGTCATTGACAATAAGAAAAATATATAACATTTGCTATATAACAAAATAGACAACACATAGGCCTGGAGTTTCAAGCTTTGGTTGATTTAAAATGGTGTCTTCAAAAATCTAAGTCTAAAGAATCTAAAGAATAGGATCAAATCCAGTTTGATTTTGTTCTAACCTTTTACTGCAGTGGCTAAATCAGGGTCGCACAGAGTTCTTGGTAGTCTTAAACAAATCTACTCTGAAACAAAAGTACAGACCTCACACACATGGTTATGGGTTTACAAAAAAAGAAGACACCTGTACCATGTCAGATATAGAGTTGAAATGTATTTTGCATCACATTATTACACTTTTTATACATCACAGAAGACTGAAGTATAACAAAACCCTCTGACATACTGTAGAAACACCAGATTTTCGGCATTTAAAAAATCGTATTTATTCATGAAATCCCATGAGGCAACTAGGTAATTTGACTGCAGGAAAGGGCTACCTTATATTTTTAGTTGCGACAGAGATGTGAATCCAACATTTCAATTATTCATTTGTAGACAAAATGGATATTGAATTGTTTTTGGTTGTCACGGCAACCGAATATCAACATTTGAAGGAGCACTATCTGCTTGGATAGTGCCAGACTTAGTCTGGCTTTAATTCCAGTTTGTTTACAAATTAATAATTGATATGTTGGATTCACGTCTCCATCTCAATCCAAATTCTAAGTTAAAGAATACGACTAAATTAAATTCAAACTTTAAATGCACTTTAAATAAAGTTTGATTTGATTTAGTCCTATTCTTTAAATGATGATATTTGGTTGCCTTTCATCATTCCAAGATGAAGCAGTAGCAATTGGACGTGTGTTTTGTCTTGTAAATATAGTTTTCCTCGTTTTGTTTTGTATATATTTCGTATACATTTTAATCTCACTTTCCATTTACAGACTGAATATACTCTCCTGCAACCCCTCTCACCCAATGTGGTACGGATCTGCTATTTTTATACTTTAGAACCGGAACCCCCATCAGCAGCTAGCCAGCTAACTAGCTAGTAGTCAGTTAGCCACTGCTAGCGGTCTTCACCTTTAACTCGGCCACCAGCCAGCTTCAGCTCGGTCAATACCTGCCAGTCTGCACAGCACAATATCAACCCAGAGCATATCGGACTGCTTTTTCTCTGGATTCCTATTGCAAAATCTGAACTTTTAAAACGGATCCGAGTGGCTACTCCTAGCAAAAGTCTCTGTCCTGAAGCAAGCACCAGTTAGCTTTGAGCTAACCTCGAGCTAGGACCATCTCCCGGCATGCCAAAGAGGTCCACCAGCTAATTCTTGGGCTACAATACCTATTTTTGTTGACTTTTGCACACTCATTTGTTGACTTCTGTAATCGTAAAAGCCTTGGTTTCATGCATGTTAACATCAGAAGCCTCATCCCTAAGTTTGTTTTATTCACTGCTTTAGCACACTCGGCCAACCCTGATGTCATAGCTGTGTCTAAATCCTGGCTTAGGAAGGCCACCAAAAATCCTGAAATTTCCATCCCCAACTACAATATTTTCTGACCAGATAGAACTGCCAAAGGGGGCAGAGTTGCAATCTACTGCAAAGATAGCCTGCAGAGTTCTGTCATACTATCCAGGTCTGTGCCTAAAAAAATGTAGCTTCTAAAATATCTTAAAATCCACCTTTCCAGATACAAGTCTCTCACCATTGCCACTCGTTATAAATCCCCCTCAGCCCCCAGCTGTGCCCTGGACACCATATGTGAATTGATCGCCCCCCCACCTATCTTCAGAGTTCATACTGTTAGGTGACCTAAACTGGGATATGCTTAACACCCCGGCCGTCCTACAATCTAAGCTAGATGCCCTCAAATCTTACACAAATTATCAAGGAACCTACCAGGTACAACACTAAATCTGTAACCATGGGTATCCCGTTAAATACACCTCTGCCGTCTTCAACCAGGATCACAGCGATCACTGCCTCATTGCCTGCGTCCGTAATGGGTCCGTGGTCAAACGACCACACCTCATCACTGTCAAACGCTCCCTGAAACACTTCAGCGAGCAGGCCTTTCTAATCATCCTGGCACGTGTATCCTAGAATGATATTGACCTCAACCCTGCTCTTTAAAAGTGCTTTCCTCACCATCTTAAATAAGTATGCACCATTCAAAAAATGTAGAACAGCACAAAAACATCCTGTGGTGTTCTGCTTTAGCATCGAATAGCCCCCACAACATGCAACTTTTCGGGGAAGTCAGGAACCAATATACACAGTCAGTTAGGAAAGCTAAGGCTAGCTTTTTCAAACAGAAATTTGCATCCTGAAGCACTGATTTAAACATGTTTTGAGACACTGTAAAGTCCATGGATAATAAGAGGACCTCCTCCCAGCTGCCCACTGCACTGAGGCTAGGAAACACTGTCACTGCCGATAAATCTACGATAATTTCAAGAAGCATTTTTCTACGGCTGGCCATGCTTTCCATCTGGCTTCCCCTATGGCCAACAGCTCTGCATCTCCTGCAGCAACTTGCTGGCTTCCCCACCCACTTCTTCTTCACCCAAATCCAGACAGCTGATGTTCTGAAATATGGATCCCTACAAATCAGCTGGGCTAGACAATCTGGACCTTCTCTTTCTAAAATGTTCCGTCGAAATTGTTGCAACCCCTATTACTAGCCTGTTCAACCTCTCTTTCGTAGAGTCTGAGATCCCTAAAGATTGGAAAGCTACTGCGGTCATCCCTCTCTTCAAAGGGGGAGACACTCTAGACCCAAACTGTTACAGACCTATATCCATCCTGCCCTGTCTTTCTAAAATCTTAGAAATCCAAGTGAACAAACTGGTCACCGACCATTTCGAATCCCACCATGCCTTCTCCACTATGCAATCTGGTTTCTGAGCTGGTCATGGGTGCACCTCAGCCACGCTCAAGGTCCTAAATTATATCATAACCGCCATCGATAAAAGACAGTACTGTGCAGCCGTCTTCATCGACCTGGCCAAGGCTTTCGACTGTCAATCACCGCAATCTTATTGGCAGACTCAACAGCCTTGGTTTCTCAAATGACTGCCTCTCCTGGTTCACCAACTACTTCTCAGATAGAGTTCAGTGTGTCAAATCGGAGGGCCTGTTGTCCGGACCTCTGGCAGTCTCTGTGGGGGTGCCACAGGGTTCAATTCTCGGCCCGACTCTTTTCTCTGTATATATCAATGATGTCGCTCTTGCTGCTGGGGATTCTCTGATCCACCTCTACTTACACGACACTATTCTGTATACATCTGGCTCTTCGTGTTAACAAACCTCCAAACGAGCTTCAATGCCGTACAACACTCCTTCCGTGGCCTCCAACTGCTTTTAAATGCTAGTAAAACTAAATGCATGCTGTTCAACTGATTGCACACACTGTACATAGATTTTTCTATTGTGTTATTGACTGTACGTTTGTTTATATGTTTTTGGCGCACTGCTTTGCTTTATCTTGGCCAGGTCGCAGTTGTAAATGAGAACATGTTCTCAACTGGCCTACCTGGTTAAAAAAAGGTGAAATAATAATATATATATATATATATATATTTTTAAACAGTAAATAGCCTAAAGTTATGGCTGTATTTCAAACTACTGTAACAGTATTATTCAACCTCAACATGAGTAACACATCCATGGCCACATTTTGAGGTTACTGTAACTAAATGTCTTCTTATGTTCAAGAGCATGCAAAGGTCACATGTCTGCTATAATAATCTGTGCAGAATCTTGAACAGCATTGATCACTTGCACTATGTAATTTTAAAGTGAACTCAACTGCAATCCAGGTCATTTGGTTCTGTCACGATCGTTTAGAGATGGATTAGACCAAGGTGCAGCGTGGTAGGCATACATCTATTTTTTTATTTAAATGACACCAAAAAACAACAAAATACAAAATGAACGTAACGCTACATGCAGTGCAGAAAGCAACTACACACAAACAAGATCCCACAAACTAAGGTGAGAAAAAAGGCTGCCTAAGTATGATCCCCAATCAGAGACAACGATAGACAGCTGCCTCTGATTGGGAACCATACCCGGCCAACAAAGAAATAGAAAAACTAGAATGCTCACCCAAATCACACCCCACCCTAACCAAATAGAGAAATAAAAAGGCTCTCTAAGGTCAGGGCATGACAGGTTCTGCTTTTAGATGAAGCACAATGATAACACATTAATTTGTTGTATACATTCAAAATATTTGACATTATATTCACATTTGAACTTTATTGTGCTTTTAGTTCATTGATGTGCAACTGGCAGCCCGCGCCCCCCTTTTGAAGGACCCCAAAAATAAAATAATAATAATAAATTTATTGTTGGGGATGTTACGAGTTAGAATAGTAGGCTACACAAGGGGCAATTTTGATTGATTTTGTTAGTCTCACTCAGATATATTAAAAACTGCATTTCTCTGCATATCTCTTCACCCTAAGGCAAAATTTGTATGGATGTAGGTACGCAGATCCGCGAGCAACTGTGGCCCCTCGTGGTGAATTCTGTTTTTTTTGTGGCCCCCACCTCATCAAAGTTCCCCATTCCTGTTTGAAATGGTTGAAAGCGCTGTAGTAACACATTTACATGACAACTAAAGCAGAAATCTGACATCGTTTTTCATTGGAATTTGGTTGCGCTTTCAGATGGTTGAAAACAGTGATAACAGATTGGGAATACAAAAAAACGTATGTCAGTCTGTGAGTGGGTGGATAAAGGTTGAAATCTCACCGATCGTTGTCTCAACCAAATTCTACCCACATTTCCACGTTTAAATGACTTGGTGTGCCCAGTGGGATTCTCCTCTGATCCTTGGTTGTTTGCATGTATCATCATGGAATCCTTTTACCTCTATCTATTAGTTCTAAGTTGTAATACTGTACCCGTATCGGAGAAGGCTGGTGGGAGGAGCTTTAGGAGGGTGGGCTCATTGTAATGGCTGGATTGGAAAAAATGGAAATGACTCAAACATGTGGTTTCCACATGTTTGATAACATTCCATGTATTCCTTTCCAGCCAATACAATGAGCCCGTCCTCCTATAGCTTCTCCCACCAGCATCCACTGACCCGTGTGGCCAGGTCTGGATGGCATGCTAATGCAGTAGCTAGATGTCATTTGACAGGTATGGACAGCTGGGTTCTTTATAATCTTTGGAGAAGGATCAAATGTCCAGGGGGCCTAGTGTCACTCTCCCTTCAACTCCCAGAAGACCAGTGATGATGACAGCTTGCTGAATTCAGATGTTTCTGCTTCCAAATCTCCAGTGTACATCACGGAAGTACACATCTCTTGGCAGAGCTCACTATGTAGAAATAACTCATGTCGGATCTGTTGGCTATCATATTGGCTATCAGCTTGGAGTTGAGCCCTTGGATGAAGCTCGTCTGGCATCATGGCCATTCTTTTCGGGGGAAATGCGATCAATATGCATCATTTCTTCTGTCTTTGGTGACGCATCAAAAAACGATATGGGTTCAGAAACTGTTTCTCCCTAAATCTCCCCATGTTGTTTTGAAGAACATTACGCTCTGTGGCGAACATCTATGTACGTTTTTCCACTGTAGGCTACTGTTCATATAGAGAACATAGTGCCATTCTTATCCATAAACATGTCACCGCCTCTCACCGTGCTACCGCCATCCCTCCGCTATTCTATGAACGCATGCATAACCACATACCCTAAATACTGCCATAAACACAAGTGAAGTGGACGCTAAAATAACACGCCAGGCGTCTTCTCGCCACGACCGTGCCCGGTGTCAAGCCCCGGACTCCTCTGTTTGTCTTGGATGGTCTACAGGAGCCGCAAAACAAATGGATGACCCCTCTGAACTTACAGAACTTTAAGTCCAATAAGACTTCATCGGACTGCACAGAGGAAGGAAGGAAAGAAGGAGGGAGGGAACTCCTACAACAGGCAATGAGGTGGCCACTGTCATGCCTTACTAACCTTTACAGTTGGGTTTATAGGACTGGTGGAGACAGTGGGAGGGGGACCTGACAGCTAGGCCTCTGGACAGGTATCCCAGGAGCCTTTGCTCTGACTCTGACTGGATGATATTGTTGAGTCAGTTGTTGGTTGGTGGCCACGGAGGACTGCAATGAGAGTTGAAGCATCGTTCGGAACAAGCGTGAAATCCAATCCGCGGGAGCTTGTAGAAGTTTAGGATGTGCTACAGTAAAACTATTCCCCCCCTCACCTCGGTATCGGTTCTCTCTTGTGGCTCTTTACCGACTGCAGGCAAAAACGTTTGCAAGTTCACATGTTTTGGTCTCTATGGAGACACTAACATCTAGAACGTTTACAAGATATTCAGTAGTGTTTTATCAACAAACCTGACCTATAAAGTCTATAATTTACTGTCATTTTGCAGTCCGTTCCAAATATCCCCTCATAACACTACTCTTGGTGGTGTTTCGGTCTCGCCTCCATCCATCTCTCAGTTTTGCAGCTCCCACCCGTGAGTTGTTTTTCTTGTGGGGGTGATCTATCCTTCTATCCCTGTGAGGTCATGCTTTGGATCGGGTAGTTCTGTGGGGGTGTGAATGGGAGGAGCCTGGAATCCACCACAGAAGCCCAGCCTGGTCACTGATTGGTGGTAAAGTACTTTTCCATACCCACTAGTGGTCGTGAGGAGGGTTCTAAAATGCCCTTGGTAGTTCAGTGTGACAATATGTTTGCTATTAAAGAACTAAAAAAATAGTCTCAGTGGATAAAGAGCGATGTATTGTATGGATGCTGAATTAAATCAGATGTATGTCATATCCCACATACACATTCTCTCTTAGGACAGCTCCAGAGTATGAGCCAGTCAGAGACGGAGCTTAGACAATGGTGAAATAATGTCGAGACCCTCTCATACACTGACCTTCCTGTGTACAAAGACACACTGTTGTCCCTGCTGTACTTTTTTTTAAAGGGGTTGCATAAGGGTTTTTGGCTGTCCCCATAGAATAACCATTGTAGGTTGTAGGTGGAACCCTTTTGGGTTTCATGTTGAACCCTCTGTGGAAAGGGTTCTACATAGAATCCAAAAAGGGTTCTACCTGGAACCTACAATGGTTATTCTCCTATTGGGACAGCCGAAGATTCCTTTTTAAGTTCTAGGTAGCACTTTGCTTTCTAAGAGTGTAGAGGAGGGGTTCTTAAACTTTTTCAGCCTGGGACCCAAATAAAAAAATGCTGGGACCAAAGCTTACAAAAACATGCAACTATACGTACATATCGGTACATTTCATTGCCCTTATGCCCATTAACAAATGCAACATAGACAAATAACAATTAAATGAAATACCCATATAAATAGCTATACATGTTTGTTTTTTCCCCCATTTCAAACACTCTTACATATGTGTCTAGGTTGGAACTGTTGCTGTTAAAATACAATAAATAATTTTTATTCTGAACTGGAATAAACTGATTGATCACATCACACAGATGTAGACCAGAAAACACACACACACACACACACAGTCCTAATGATAGGTGTGTGACTGGTTGAAGTTTTCAGCAAGCAGGTCTATTCTGGGCTCAGTTGTTGACAGTTGAGAACCCTGACTTGCGCAGGTATGTGGTGCCAAACTGGATCAGAGTCAGTTTCTCAGCCTCAAAAGGCATCTTGCGTCAATCAGTGTATTCCAGTTCAGAATAAAAAATAAACTATTGCTTGCATTTCAACAGCAACAGTTTCTGTACTGTTACTAGGGTTGCTAGCTAGCTATTGGCTGTGTTCAAGGGGATTGTTTGAAAGAGAAACAAACATATTTTTATTATTTATTTATTTAGCCTTTATTTAACTAGGCAGGTCAGTTAATAAGAACAAATTCTTATTTACAATGACGCCCTAACCCTGCCAAACCCGGACGACACTGGGCCAATTGTGCCCCGCCCTATGGGACTCCCAATCACAGCTGGATGTGACACAGCAACATCCACTACTATGAGAGATGGCACTCCCTCATTTCTGCTTAACATCACCTGTTATAAAATGACAACAATGCCTTGCTAGTGGACTTAACTGTCGAAGCACTGTTTCCTGAAGCTTTCTGCCCTGTTCTGAAAGAACTCTCTGGGTTTACCATCATGCTGTGGATGTTTGGTCAGGACGTGTCGTTTTCATTTGTTCGTTTTGAGAGACCCATTACTAAGCACGTCCCTGCACAAAACACATTGTGGGCACTCCTCGTTATTTCTCAAAGTTAGTATTAAACCAAGAGAGAGAAACTCATCTCTGTATTTGTGTTTCATGACAATTGAACTCAGTCAGAACTTGTGGCTAGCTTGAGTCCATTCGATGACAGCGGTGAGTGATGACAAGTGGGAATGACAAGCCAGTGGCTGACAGTGCATCGTCTACTGCTGAACAACAGCACTGCAGCGTGTGGGTCACGTAGTAATCTTCATGAAAACGAAAAGAAAAAAAGATCTGGTAAACCTTGAAGCACTCTGAGATCTACCACACACTCGCGCCGCTGCCAAACTGAGCAGAGACACCGTTGCTAAGCAGAGAGCGCACTGAACAGAGAGTGCAGTTGCACTTGGCCAAAATCAATTACAGTAATTCATGAAATAATGATAAATGTACTCTGACACCATTAACAGGTCTGCGACCCACTTTGGGTCACAACCCATTCTTTAAGAAAGGCTGGTGTAGAGAAGTGGAAGTGTCATGGGTCTCATTATTGACAGACCTATAGAAACTCCGAATGGACTTGAACTCGACCATCATCTCTAGTGAGATGGCTCCTTGACTCCTTGCATTTCCTCATACCCATTACAAACAGCAAAATACAGCCACCTTGTACAGTAGATATCAACTTCAAACTGGATTTGATGGGACTAACCACAAGAATAGAGCATTGGGGAGCTTCATACAAAGTATGAGCTAGTACGTACCATCATAAACATATGGAATGGTTTAATTATTTGATTGTATCACTTCGCAAAGGACTGCATCATTTTATGGAAGCCCGCACGGCTCGAAGCGATGATGAACTGTCAACAGACCATTTGCAAGTTTCTCTGATTACACAATTGGCCCGCTCCACCAGAGAGAGACTCTTGTTTGATATTTTATGACTATGGTAGGGGCTTTTGGCCACGGGCCCCCTTTTAGTGAGTCTATGAAGAATAGCGTGTCACTGTCCATTCTGAGCGGTTTTATGTTCAGTTTGTCTTGGCCCGAGAGCGCATATCACTCCAATGACATTCTACAGATATTTCCAGATTTTATTTGTGCCACGTTCATCTGTCTCTCTCTTTTTCTGTCCTCTTCTGGCCGCATTCATATCTTCTCACACGGACTTTAAGACTCCTATCCTCGCTTTCTCTCCCTCCCGTCCTGTGACAATGCTCTGCTCTGGCACCTACAGCAATTCAGACCGCTCCTTTGCTACCACATTCCACAGATTTGTGACTTCCAAGAATCTGTTCCTCAAATCCTCCATTGCTTCGCCATCCACCTCTCCCTCCATCGCTGAGAGACTGATAGGGATGGAGGGCTGGAGCAAGTCCTTGTCAAGTCTGGGAGTGTGTCAAACCGTTCCTCACGGTCTGCTTATCCTTACCCCCACTCCTCCCCTCCCCTGTACCCACTTGTAGGTAACCTGCTTGTCAAACATCTCTTTCCAGAATCATGGGTTTACATGGAGTGTCCCGGGTCCTTTCAGTATCACGAGCCGGTCACACTCCCATCCTTTGAAGTGTCGCTGTCGTCTCTTTTGGTAATAGTGTAATAGTGATGGCGTTAGGCTACCATAGGTTGTGTAAGCAGCGGGGTTATTGTTGCTGGTAGCATTATCCATGTGTGTGCTGTCTCTGTCTCTGTGACAGACCCAAGTGCAGCTCAGGCCTGTTTGAGTCAGCATTAAGTGATGCTTTGTTATTTTTCTTGATTTCTGAGTTTGGTACAACATGGCGGAAGATTTTATTCCCCACTGAAGGCCTAGGTCCAAAAGCCACGGTTCGCCACTGGTACCCACGGTCGGTCGGAGCAGTCCAACGAGCCCGTCGGGGCCCGCCGAGGCATGCTAAAGTCATCAGGAGACATGATGTCATTCAGGAGTCAGACCACAACTCTCCCCCCCCTCTCTCCACCCATTCAAAAGGGAAATGAGATACTTATGTTTTTGTTGTTTATTCTTCGTTGAACCTCAGTTTAAAGACCCAAGGAAAAGTGAAAAGAGAAATCTATTCATTTCGATTCATTTTAGATTCCTTTTCAATGTAAAGTGCATGAAATGAGATTTACATCACTCTGTCAGTTGTCAAGTATTCCAGTTTTCGGGACATTTCTCTCTGTACTTTGATTCAGTCTTGGATTATTTCGCTGAAGTGTATCCAATGTTTCAATGTGTCATCTTGAACCATGGAGCCGTTCAGCAATGTTTAAGAGAAGGCTGCACAACGCAAGACAAAGACTTATTTCCTCAGAAAATGAAAGTCTTGGTGAAAACAAAATGATTCATCCCGTTTTGAAATGGTTGCAAAGGCTCACCATGTACTGATCTGTGCATATACATTTTTTTGCTGAGGATATTGAATTTACAGGGAAAGAAACATTCTGCCAGACCTTCCTAAGACACCCATTACACACACACACACACACTGATCTTTGCTCTGTGACCTGACTGACCCAGTGATAGCAGAGTTAGAAGAATATGAGATAGAAGGAGAGGGTGGATGAGGTGCTGGTGGTGGTGGTGGTGGTGGTGGTATACTCACTATGAGGGACAATGTGTTTATTTGCAGAGTCTGATTTACAGGAGTGTTGACAGGTACAGATGGACTTCACGCCTAGTCCCACTACCCTATATCTATCAGCGGCCCTCCCATCATCCATCCTCCCTCCCCACGCCTGTTTATTAGGCCAGCTGGGGGTGTTGGACCGGGACCCCCCCGAACACACACAAAGCAACAGACTAAGGAACTGCGGGAAAAATCCGCTAAAACACTGTCATGGTTTGGTGTTGATAGCTCTATATCCCTTGTTCTCCTTGGAGTGAAACAGAGCAGACAAACCTACACATGGAAGAAGGGAGGGAAAGATAAACAAACCAATGGATTTTTCTCTTTCCTTCTCTCTTTTGCTCTGTCAAACACACTCTTAGATGGCCATTAGACGAGTTTTGATAATACTACAAGTGTTAGGGCTTTACTGACATTGGCATATCTGTCCTGGCAAATGTTCTCATGTGGGAGAAACAGACAGGGAGGACATAAATACAACTGATAAAGAAAGGAGGGAAGACAAACTGAAAGATAAAATGCAAGCCTGTTTCGTGGTTAAAGCCTATTTGTATAACCTCTATGAGAAACAGACTTACCAGATGTAGGATCTTAATTTGATGACTCTTTTGTTGCTGAGAATTCAGGAGATGTAGTGTATTTTAGTTTTTTTTTTAAAAGGCTTCTTATAATTTCCACTGACATTTCAGACTTAATATGACTTAACAAAAAATGTATCAACCCCTATAATTTTTTTTTTTTAAATTATAATACACATAATAATTCACATTTCTTGTTACTGTAGGATTATTTTTCTGCTGTAGCAAACTGACTCAAATGAAGATCCTACATCTGTAGTTTCAGATGATATACAGGTAACTATTGTTTTTATCTTAAATTCTCAAGTACCAGTACAGGTAAATAAATGTAATAGCCACATGATTATCTAGCTCAGTGAGAAAAGGGTGGTCGTGTAGATGGTGGTGGACATGAGCTTGTAACCCAGAGTACATGTATCACTGTCACTTGCTGTACTGTAAGTCATTAGTCCTATCGAGGAGTGATTCCTTAGCATGGTGCATGGCTAGAACCCCTCCCTTTGACCTCTCTGTGGTCTCTCCCCTTACAGGCTCATTGTGAGCTATAAGCTGTGGTAATGTTGTGTTGAGATCAGAATTGTGGGGTTTTCTATTGCTTTTGGCACAACGCTAGCCCTCTATTTCATTGTAAGAAATCAAGCAAAACCTTCCTCATCTGACAAATTACAACTACTGTTTGTTTTCAGGCCAAGTAATCACAGGTATCAGGCTAAACGGCCTCCTCCAAAACGGCCCTGGGGAAAGGCAGGCTACTTCACGGAGAATTTACTCGATATTAGCTTTCACAAAACATTGTGGTGCTCTCAAAGAGGGTTACTATGTAAGCAAATAAACAGGATCATTTTATTATTTTTTTTTAAGGTGGAGTGAAGATAGTCGTGATCCAGCCAGCATCCGTTTTGGCAGCAAGCACGGGTATGTTCTCGGGGGAACTCCGAGAGAGTTCTAGTAAAGCATAATGGCAATGAACCTAGCTGTTATCGGCTTGCGCTTAAACAGGTTCTGCAGTATCAAACTCAAGATGATCTTTTCAATTAGGCCAGCGCTGGTCAGCACACCGTTTACAGTGCCTTCAGAAAGTATTCACTCACACTCATTTACTTTTTCCACATTTTGTTTTTACAGCCTGAATTGAACATGTATTACATTAAGATTTTCTGAAACTGGCCTACACACCATACCCCAAAATGTTGAAGTAGAATTCTGTTTTTACAAATTAATTACACATTAAAATCTGAAATGTCTTGAGTCAAAACATATTCAACCCCTTTGTTGTGGGTTTCCAGGGCTCCCCGCTCTGTGCTCTGTGCTCATGGGTCAGAGCGACCCAGCCAGCCACTACACAGGTCCAGACATGCTCCGCTGTTGTGCTCGAGATTAGCCAAGTGTTATTGTTGTGCTCTGTTATGCTTGCATAAATACATTCGGGAGTAAAGATTTGCTTAACAAATCACATAATAAGTTGCATGGACTCACTGTGTCCAATAATAGTATTTAACATGATTTTTGAAAGACTACCTCATCTCTGTACTCCACACATACAATTATCTGTAAGGTCCCTCAGTCGAGCAGTGAATTTCAAACAGTTTGAATCACAAAGGACCAGGGAGGTTGTCCACTGCCTCGCAAAGAAAAATATAAATAAAAAGCAGACATTGAATTTCCCTTTGAGCATGGTGAAGTTATTAATTACAATTTGTATGGTGAATCAATACACCCAGTCACTACAAAGTTGCAGACATCGTTCCCAACTTAGTTGCCAGAAAGGAAGGAAACCACTTAGGAATTTCACAATGAGGCCAATGGTGACTTAAAAAAAAGTTACAGTTTAATGGCTGCGGATAGGAGAAAACTGAGGATGGATCAACAACATTGGACTTACTCCACAATATTAACCTAAATGACAGAGTGAAAAGAAGGCACTAAAGTAATACTGGAAAAAAAATTGGCAAAGCAATTAACTTTTGTCCTGAATAGAAAGTGTTCTGTTTGGGGCAAATCCAATGCAACACATTATACAGAGCACCACTGTCCATATTTTCAAGCATAGTGGTGGCTGCATCATGTTATGGGTATGCTTGTAATCGTTAAGGACTGGAGTTTTTCAGGGTAAAAAAATAAACAGAATGGAGCTAAGCATAGGCAAAATCCTAGATAAAAACCTGGTTCAGTCTGCTTTCCACCAGACAGGGAGGTGAATTCCCCTTTCAGCAGGACAATATGTAAGCACATGGCAAAATCTACACCGGAGTTGCTCACCAAGAAGACAGTGAATGTGTCCGAGTTACAGTTTTGACTTGAACCTATTTAAAAATGTATGGTAAGACCAGGAAATGGTTGTCTAGCAATGATCAACAATCAATTTGACAAATCTTGAAGAATTTTGAAAAGAATAATTTGGCAAATGTTGCACAATCCAGGTGTGGAAAGCTCTTAGAGACTTACCCAGAAAGACTCACAGCTGTAATCGCTGCCAAAGATGCTTCTACAAACTATTGACTCAGGGGTGTGAATAGTTATGTAAATGAGAGAGTTCTGCATTTCATTTAAAAAAAAAAACATTTCTCAAAACAAGTTTTCACTTTGTCATTATGGGGTATTGTGTGTAGAAGGGTGAGGAAAAAATCAATTGAATCCATTTTGAATTCAGGCTGTAGCACAACAAAATGTGGAAGTCGACGGGAATGAATACTCTCAGAAGGCACTGTATATAAACACTTTATAAATCCTCTGTATGAGGTAGTTGGTAGTGCTAGCCCAGGGACATTCAGGGCCAGTTTCTCTAGCCTGGAGAAACTGTCTCTCTCTCCTCTCTTCTCTCTCTCTCTCCTCTCTCCTCTCTCCTCTCTCTCTCCTCTCTCCTCTCTCTCTCTCTCTGCATGGGCTTATTTAGAAATAGGGGCCTTCTCAGATGTTTCATGGACTTTATAACAAACCACAATCCGCCAGAGCGAAAAGAGAAAAAAAGCTTGGATCATGATCTTTTGATTTGCCTTTTGGAATTATTGCCTTTGTCTGCAGTAAGAAAAATATACATGTTTCATTTGGGGGGGAAATCAGAGACAGAGCCGAGGGGAGGCTGCCAGCAGCGAGAGGAGAGGCGGGGCTACGGAGAATCACGTCTCCGCTTGGCAGGAAATTACAAATCCACCCTTCAGACAACCGTGTCCTACCTGTGTACCTAACTGGGCCCCTCCAAATGGCCCGGCTGCCAGGCAGCATAACTGTAACCACCCCAAACACAACCCCTCTCTGTGTGTGCCACAGGTTACTGGGGAAAAGGCTGGCCCAAGTCCCTCAGCAGGTCTCATCTGTATTTCTCGCTCTTTCTATGTCTGCATCTCTCTCTCTCTCTCTCTCTCTCTCTCTCTCTCTCTCTCTCTCTCTCTCTCTCTCTCTCTGAAAAGAGTGCATCATTTATTCCTGGGAATCGCATTGTGTTGCAAAGTCATCATATGTCTATGAGCAATTTGATTAAATCCCTATGTAACATCGCTCAGAGTTCTGCAAGAGGCACAAACTACAACCTTACAAGATGTTTTACCACCTTCTTGGCATATTCAATTAAAAACCTTCTTCTAACACGGAACCCGAACCGGCTGCGTGCGTCATCTTGCGATCACGACACGCAGGTGAAAATATCAAAACAAACTCTGAACCAATTACATTAATTTAGGGACAGGTCGAAAATAATTAAACATTTATGGCAATTTAGCTAGCTATCTTGTACTTGCTAGCTAATTTTTCCTATTTAGCTAGCTAATTTTCCCTATTTAGCTAGCTTGCTGTTGCTCGCTAATTTGTCCTGGGACATAAACATTGAGTTGTTATTTTACCTGAAATGCACAAGGTCTTCTACTCCAAAAATGTATCCACACATAAAACGGTCAACTGAATCGTTTCTAGTCATCTCTCCTCCTTCCAGGCTTTTTCTCCTTTGAACTCATATGGTGATTGGCATCTAAACTTTCATAGTATTACCACGACGACCAACAACACAGTTTGTCTTTCAATCACCCACGTGGGTATAACCAATGACGAGATGGCACGTGGGTATCTGCTTCTATAAACCAATGAGGAGATGGGAGAGGCAGGACTTGCAGCGCAATCTGCATCGCAAATAGAATTGTCTTCTATTTTAGCGTTTAGTGTGGGTGCAATAAATTAATAATATAGATTTCTACATTTATGTTGCAACGTGAGCGGTGTGGCCGGGGTGTTAGATTCATGGTTACTGAGAAATAAAATTCAAACATTTATCACATGCAAACACACGCTCATGCTCACACACACATACAATGTATGCATTTCATCGCTCAATTCATAATAAACACACTCACACAAAGAATCAGGCCATGGATGTACAGCGATTGACTATCTGTCTCCTCACTCCTCATCCCATCTGAAGGTGGGACATTTTGATGAGGATCCAAGTGAACAGAACACATGGCGTGTAAACTGCTGTCCAAATGACTGGGGCCCCATTAGGAAATCAGCACTACATCAGTGGGAGGAGAGGCTGGGAAGAGATGAGAAATTGAGGTTTATGGTGTACTGTATGTCTTCCATATGCAGGGGCGATTACCACTTGCTACAGGCTGTGAGCGATGAGCCCAGCTGGGGGACACTGAGGGGGATGGTCCAGCGTGGCCATTGGTCAACAGCTGCTGATGTCATTATTGGGGGGGGTCCAATGTCTCTCTCCTATAGCTTGGCCCCTGACTGACGAGGTTATACATGACATTATGTCTTAGGTTATATATTATATCAAGGTTATATATACAGTGCCTTCTGAAACTATTCACACCCTTGATTTTTTTCCACATTTTGTTGTTTTACCGCCTGAATTTAAAATGGATTATTTTGAGAATTGTTGGTCATTGGCCTACACACAATACTCTGTAATGTCAAAGTGGAATAATGTTTTACAAATGTTTTAAATAATTAATTACAAAGTAAAAGCTGAAATGTTTTGAGTCAATAAGTAATCAACCTCTTTGTTATGATAAGCCTAAATAAGTTCAGGAGTAAAATTTCACTCCCCCTCCCTGGCGCTCAAAGATGCCAGGTATCCCAGCATTATGCACTCCTGCCACCACCATTTCACACACCTGCCTTCCCTCCACGCATCAGTAATTATTGGACTCACCTGGACTCAATCACCTCTGTCATTTACCTGTGTGCTGATGCTGTTCCTGTTTTGTTACCCGTCTGTTCCTGAATAAATGTTGACTCTCCGTACCTGCTTCTCATCTCCAGCGTCAGTCCCTACAGAATGCTGAAGCCATCATACGAAGCATTGGGGAGTGCTGGTGTTCCGGTTGGTGGTGACGTCGGATCCGGAGGCCGCCACCGATGGAACTGGGGGTGCCTAAGCCAGCTCGTCAGGCTGTCACGCCCTAGCTGGCTCGAGAGGTTCTTGCCCCGATTGGCTCGGAAGGCGCCCATCCCACGTCAGACCTCAGCCGGATTGTCAGGTTTTTACGCCTGTACCTGCTTCACATCCCTGTACCTGCTTCACATCCCCGTACCTGCTTCACATCTCCAGCATCGGTCTCTACACAACAAGTCACAAAATAAGATGTGTGTACTCACTGTGTGCAATAATAGCAATAACATACAATTATCTGTAAGATCCCTCATTCGAGCAGGGAATTTCAAACACCAATGCCTCAGAAAGAAGGGCAGCTTTTGGTGGATGGGTGTAAAATTTAAAAAAAGCAGACATTGAATATCCCTTTGAGCATGGTGAAGTTATTAATTACACTTTGGATGGTGCATCATTACACCCAGTCACTACAAAGATACAGGCGTCCTTCTTAACTCAGTTGCCAGAGAGGAAGGAAACCACTCAGGGATTTCACCATGAGGCCAATGGTGACTTTAAAATAGTTACAGAGTTTAATGGCTATGATAGCAGAAAACTGAGAATGGATCAACAACATTGCAGTTACTCCACAATACTAACCTAATAGACAGAGTAAAAAGAAGGAGGCCTGTACAGAATACAAATATTCCAAAACATGCATCCTATTTGCAACAATGGACTAAATTAATTCTGCAAAAAATGTGGTAAAGCAATGCAAATGTTGTCCTTAATACAAAGTGTTATGTTAGGGCAAATCCAATACAACACATTATTGAGTACCATTCTCTATATATATCTACATTTGGTGGGTGTGTAATTGTTATGGGTATGCTTGTAATTGTTAAGGACTGGGGAGTTTTTCAGAATAAAAAAGAAACAGAATGTAACTAAACAGTGCCCAAATCCTAGAGGAAAAGCTGGTTCAGTTTGCTTGCCACCAGACACTGTGAGATGATTTAACTGGAAAGTGTTACGGTCGTTTAGAGATGGATACCAAGGCACAGCGTGGTAAGCGTAGATCTTTCTTTTATTGATGACACCATCAAAAAAAAAGATCAACTAACTTAAAGTTCTGTAGTGCTGGAAAGCAACAGTCCAAAAACAAGATCCCACAAACTCAGGTCCCCCCCCCCCCCCCCCCCCCCCCCCCCCGAAGGTGCGGACTCCGGCCGCAAACCTGAACCTATAGGGGAGGGTCCGGGTGGGCATTTCATCTCGGTGGAGGCTCCCGCTCCGCTTGAGGCTCCCCCCACTTCGGTGGCGCCTCTTGTGCGTGGATCGTCGCCTGAGGCTCCGGCCTGGGAACCGTCACTGGAGGCTCCTGACTGGGAGCCATCGCTGGAGGCTCTTGACTGGGGACCGTCGCTGTAGACTGGACTGTGGTTCCTCACTGCAGGCTTCGGGCCATGGATCATCACTGCAGGCTCCGGGCCATGGATCATCACTGCAGGCTCCAGGCCATGGATTATCACTGCAGGCTCCAGGCCATGGATCATCACTGCAGGCTCCGGGCCATGGATCATCACTGCAGGCTCCAGGCCATGGATTATCACTGGAGGCTTCGGGCCATGGATCATCACTGGAGGCTTCGGGCCATGGATCATCACTGGAGGCTTCGAGCCCTGGATCATCACTGGAGGCTTCGAGCCCTGGATCATCACTGGAGGCTTCGGCCATGGATCACCACTGGAGGCTTCGGGCCATGGATCACCACTGGAGGCTTCGGGCCATGGATCATCACTGGAGGCTTCGGGCCATGGATCATCGCTGGAGGCTTCGGGCATCACTACACACCCAGGTTTGATCCCAGGCTGTGTCACAACCCAGGCTGTGTCACAGACCGGCAGTCCCAGCATCGTCCGGGTTAGGGGAGGGTTGTCTGGCGGGGCTTTACTTGGCTCATCGTGCTCTAGCGACTCCTTGTGGCGGGCTGGACACCTACAGGCTGACTCTGGTCGTCAGTTGAACAGTGTTTCCTCCGACACATTTTTGCGGCTGGATTCTGGGTTAAGTGGGTGGGTGTTAAGGAGTGCGGTTTTCGCCTCTCCTGAGCCAGTTGGGGAGTTGCAGCGATGAGACAAGATCTTAACATTACTCTGATGTCCAAAAGTTCTCAGGCTGTGATATAAAACTTTTAAGCATATCCAAATTATTTTCACTCTCTGATTCACCTCCTGCTCTCTCGGTTTTTCCCAGGTCTTTATCACTCCAAGCTCCAAGCTGTTCTTGTATATTGATGTTCTGAATTATGTCATGTTTTACGATTTGTGTGGACCCCATGAAGAGTAGCTCCTGCTTTAGCAACAGCTATTGGGGATCCTAATCAAATTAAACAAAATATACAACAGATGTAGCTGCATTTGTTAACACGTGTAAGAAAGAAAAAGAAAAGACAAATAACGACAAATTAACGGTGAGATTCGGCAAGGTTCCAACTTCTCAACAAAGGGCTCTCTTCGCACCATTTGAACAAAACGTCATTCAAACCTCTGACCAGTTCATGTAAACAACCATTTAAAGTCTCACAAAAGGAGTAAGAGATTTCTTTCAGATAGCTTGTATAGTTGAGGGATCTTTGATCAATGCATCGGGTGCCAGCTGAAGCACACACACACACACACACACACACAAACACAGACAAGTAAGTACTGTGCGCCCAAGCCTATAGTACATAAAAACAAGCAAACAAAACCAGTTAACTACTACACGTGTCTTGGAGGCCTAAAGCCAATGGAGCCACTGGACACACAAAGAATAATGAGGCTCCTTTAGTATATTTGCCCAAGTTCTCCTTAATCCACATCACCGCAGTGCTGCAGACCTAGAGCCACAGTTGCTCTGTGGATGTTGGCACACCAGTCGCCTGTACCCTGACCACCCCACTGCTCCACCCCACGACTCTCCACGTTCACCCCGCCACCCTTCTTCCCCTGCTAAACCCTCTGTTCCAGCACTGGCACCAGTCTGAACCCACTGGCACACAGGCCTATACACACACATACTTTTTCTCAGTCCTCCAGTCAGTGTGCTGGGCATCGGCTGCTGTTGGCTGGCTAGAGTAATTACCAATGTAATTAGAAACAGGAAAATGTAATAACTCCCCTGTTCTGCTGATATTGAAAACATAATAACAGAGCAGAAAATAATAACACTGCACATTTCAGCGATTGGGAAAATATATAAACCACAACAATTTCCCATATGAAGTAGCGTCTAGCCCTTCTAAAATGTTAAAAAGGTGAAGCGGCTACGCCGAAGTTTGAGAAATGAGAACACATAGGAGAACAAAAAGGAAAGCGCAGTCTCTCTCTCTCACACACACACAGCAGGAAAGCGTAATTAAAAAAATCAAAGATTTATCAGTAAACTAGGCGACAAGTTCGGTGCATTCGTTCAGGGGTTCACATCCCTTGGTTCTCATTTCTCACAGAGCACCGGTCAAATACACCTTCCTTGAACAGACTCATCCTGTATTTAGTACCGACGCTAACTAACCCACTTATTGGTTTTCTGCTTAAACAATGACAAATAAAGTGAGATTTCTAAATGGACAATCTGATCATTTTCATTGTGAATAGCCACATGAGGAACCTTCCCTGACATGCAAAGGCCTGGATCAAGATCCAGAGGAGGATCCATACTGAGATATCAGATTATATCTGATATGACGTTTCTGTGTTTATGCAGGAGCTGGGATAGACGAGGGTCTGGAAGCTGTAAGGGGGACCAATCACATGCACACACACGTGCACACACTCATGCCCCTTCAACTTCCCTCCCTCCTTCTCGCCCCAGGTTTAAAATGCCTGTGACGGTCCAAGGGAGTGAGCTCACTAGTCAGTGACCTCTCACTAGCTTCTTTGTCCAATAAGCACAAAAGAGTAATAATATTTTGGTGAGGTAGAGGATGTAAGTTAATGAGGAACATCCAGGACAAAATAAAACACACAAGTTCTAATTTTCTCTCTATTTTCTCTCTCTCTTACAAACTCTTTAGTATTTCTCTCTCACTCTGATCCCCTCTCTTACTGGCTGGCTTCCTTGTTCTAAAACGCCTAATTCTGCATTTATTTCAGTCATGCCAAGGTCAAATGTAACATATGTCCAGACTGACTTTCTTTCTTTTCTCCCAATAATATAACTCATCATATCTATTGAAGCTGATTAGGATTTCCTGTGATATTAATGCTAAGGCTGCAGTGAGTATTACACTAATGCCCCTGTTGGAAGTCTGTCCATGGAGGATAAGGCACTGGGGCTTACATCTCTCCTTTGTCTGAGATGGCTGTCTCGGTCTAGGCATTAGATTAGTATCTATCCACCTGTAACAGAACCAAGCTTAATACTGAACGAGGTAGTGTGGCAGAATAGGATACACAGCCAGACACGTGTTATGACTAACAAGAATCATCCTTACCGCCCAGCATGGGACAGTGTCAGTGGCGACCCGCCATTAAAGGCAGGTGGGGACAGTTCACCACCTGTTTTGCATGTTATTTTGGCATTAATACATGTTAGTTTATTGAAAGATAAAAATGTTTTTTAAAAATCATGGTCTCTTTTTTTGCTTTCTTGAGTAAGGCAGCTCCAAGATGCAGGTGTTTCAGCCTAGCTCAGTGCTTTCTGTGGTGGTGGGGCATCCAGCGGAAAATACAGAGCGTAGGGGTTGGTAATGTTCTCTAGTTGTGCCGTGGTTGGCTCAGTGTTCTGTCACTCATGGGGACACTACGTCACCGCAAACTCTATGGGGAGAATTCGAAAATTGAAGCCCCTTGGGTGCTGCCATAGATTTACATTAGAAGTGTCCATCCAAGAAGGCTCAAAGTCATTGGCCACAGATAAAATGACATCAAATCAAGTTATATCTACCATAGCTTTGATTGGACTGCTCATGTCAACATCATACTTTTAAAAATCTTAGCTAGCAAGCTAGACAAGCATTCATCATCATGAATCATGTTGACAATCTACTAGCAAATCTATTTCAATCCTTGTCATATGAAGAGAAATGATAGATAAAACATATCGGTGCTGATCGGCCATTGAACATAAACATTACACAACAAGATGGAAATCACAAATTCAACAATGAGTGGTTTGGAAGGAATCATTGGCTAACTGCAAGTGTTGCAAAGCAATCAGTAGCCTACTATTCAGTGGAGGGGCTGTGTGGTCCAAGTCTGGTTTTACAGTTTTTTTCTGAAACAGGGATCCTTGAAGCACTTTCTCTGAAACCATTAACACTTGCAGCCATTGCATTTACCAAGTGTGCCAAACTGAATGCACGTGCTCTGCTTTACGCTCAGTTTGTAATTTTATGACACACATTTTGTAAGTGAACTCGTTATCTAAAAGTGTTTTCACATGTGTCAGTGTGGAAAGGCAATTGGTGAAATTGTGTAGCAATGTAGAGACCAATGTTTACAGTTTGCTAGAAGTGTGTTATTAAATTGCAAACTGAGTGTAGAGCAGTGAGTTGTGTTTACAGTTTTGTCAAATCAGAGCTTGAGCACTAAATAGGCCACAGGTAAACGATTTTGACAACAATGAAGGCCAATACTGGACAGAGAGTAAGAGGGGTGAGAACTAGAGTAAGGCGAGGAGGACAAGGATGATGAGGTTAAGAAGTAAGAGGAGCAGCAGGAGGAGGAGAATGAAGAGGTGAAGTAAGACGGGGTTGAAGGAGAGGACGGGAAAGAGGAAGAGGAAGGGGAGTCAGGAACACAATAACTGATGAAATCAGAGTGACTGTGGTTGACCATGTCGTCAACCATGGGATGAGCATGAGGGAGGCTGGGCAATGGGTTCAACCAAATCTGAGCCGCTATACTATTGCAGGTATCTTCCGGATATTTAGAAATGAGAACCGATAAGTAACTATAAGTGCTGCAGTCTTACTGGTACAATAACATGTACTCTACTTTTATAATGAGAAGGATCTATCACTAAAACCATTCAAATGTTTTTGCAGAACTGCAAGAAAACCAGTATCTGGTGGAAGAGGTTGACTGTTCACCCCAGAGCAGGAGACCCACATTGTAAATATGATCATTGCAAATAACTGCATCAGACTCAGAGAACTGCAGGACCACATAATGGTAGATAACACCATATTCCAAAACGTCAACTGAGTGAGTCTTTGCACTGCCTCGTCTACTGAAACACAATATAATTAGGACGAAGCAGCTGAACAGAGTCCCTTTCGAAAAATAAACTCAGTCCGTGTAAAACAACTGAGATATGAATATGTGCAGGTAAGCTATACTATCGTATCATTGGTACTGGATCTGGAAGTGTATGGTGCTACATCAAATTGACTGATCCCTGTCTTTTCCTACTGTGCTACATTGTTTCGTCTTGTCTCTTTCAGAGAGTCATGGAGCTAGAAGCAGATGCAGTGCATCATGAGCTAATATATGTGGACTAGGGAGGTTTCAACCTTGCAAAAACAAGGGGCCGCTGCAGTAATATCATCGGACACCGTGCCATCATCAACGTCCCGGGACAACGTGGTGGCAACATAACAATGTGTGCGGCTATTAGTCAAAACGGCGTCCTTCACCATCATGCAATCCTAGGCCCACAACACTGCACACATTATCACATTTCTGGACACCCTCCATAACAGACTAATGATAACGTACCTGGGCTGCTCTGGCCCCTGGTCATCAGGAATTAGTCTGTTATGGAGGGTGTCCAGATGACCAGGGGCCAGAGCAGCCCAGGTACGTTATCATTTGGGACAATGTTAATTTTCACTGGGCTGCTGTGGTCCGCAATTGGTTCACAGGTCACCCACATTTCATCTCACTCAATCTCACCCCATACTCTCCGTTCTTGAATCCTATTGAAGAATTCTTCTCTGCATGGTGTTGGAAGGTGTATGATCGCCAGCCCCAGCAACGCATACCCCTTACCCCATCTACAGGCAATGGAGGAGGCTTGTGGAGACATGGATCAGGGGTCATGCCAGGCCTGGATACGGCACTCGAGGCGATACTTCCCACCCTGCCTAGCTCAAGACAACATCACATGTGATGTGGGTGAAGTCTTATGGCCAGACCCACAAAGAAGGTGAGATGTAGCCTAATATTTTTAGGTTCTTTTTTTTCTAGCACAAATATTTTGGTTTTCTTCAACTGCGCTCTTGTTGTTTGAGGAGTGTTAGAACATTTTGTGAGAAAAAAAAAAAACTTTTCCCCCTTATTTGTATTGATAGTGTGTTATGTTCGGAATACACATCCATACTTTACACATTTACACGTTTACTACATGTATGACAACACTTTACTGCAAACTGCCATGCCCTGCACACAGAAAAAGCAGAAGCCACAAGTGTTTTTCATTTATACTATCAGTGGGTGCTTCATGTGCTTATTCAAATTATGGTTTGTGTGTACTGTATTGATGCAAAAACAAAAAAAATTAAGAGTTTGAAGAGTTTTCCAATAATTGTTTGCTTTTGCAAGAGATGTATAATGTTTTGCTGGTTTGGTGTAAGGTATTTTGGTTAGTGTGTAGAGTTCTGCAAAACATAGTGCCTAAGCAATCAGAAAAACATGTAATTATAACCTCTTAAGGATCTGCCCCTTTTTTTTCACCAAAAATGACATACCCAAATCTAACTGCCTGTAACTCAGGACCTGAAGCATAAATATGCATATTCTTGATACCATTTGAAAGGAAACACTTGAAAATGTGAAATGTAAAATGTGAAATGTGAAATGAATGTAGGGGAATAACACATTAGATCTGGTAAAAGATAATACAATGAAAAAATCATGCATTTTTTTGTAATTTTTTTTGTACCATCATCTTTGAAATGCAAGAGAAAGGCCATAATATATTATTCCAGCCCAGGCACAATTTAGATTTTGGCCACTAGATGGCAGCAGTGTACGTGCAACGTTTTAGACTGATCCAATGAACCATTGCATTTCTGTTCAAAATGTTGTATCAAGACTGCCCAAATGTGCCTAATTGGTTTATTAATAACTTTTCAAGTTCAAGTGCACTCTCCTCAAACAATAGCATGGTATTATTTCTGTAATAGCTACAGTTAGTGCAGTTAGATTAACAAGAATTGAACCTTTCTGCCAATATCAGATATGTCTTTTTCCTGAGAAATGTTCTTGTTACTTACAACCTCATGCTAATCACATTAGCCTATGTTAACTCAACCATCTCGCAGGAGACCCACCAATCCTGTAGAGGTTTGGTCTCTTTTCCAAGCTTAAAATGATAAACATTCAACTCCATTGGCCAGAAAAGGTTGAATACATTGGCCATGCTGTGAATCCAGCGTAACTTCTGCTGTGCTCAAAACAACTGGAAACTCGGAACTGGGAAACCTCAGACTTCAGTGAGTTCAAGACAACTGGGAACTCTGGAAAAAACAAGCTCAGACTGGGAAAATACATTTTAAACGATCATCCACCTCGGAATTCCAAGTCGGGAACTTGGGCCTCTTTCTAGAGCTCCAACCTGAAGATCACTGACATCATGATTCGGCCTTGTTATTTCCGTGTTCCCAGTTGTCTAGAAAGCAATATAAATCCAGAGAATGACAGACTCTGATGACAAAGTTTGATGACAAAATTTGCACACAAGGACTGCAGCACAACCTTCCTGTTCAAGTAAGCACAGCACAACAAGGTGAGTCCAAAAATATCTTGTATGCTGCTGCATACCGTGCCTTTGGAAACTATTCAGATCCCTTGAATTTGTCCACATTTTGTTTGGTTACAGCCTTATTATAAAATTGATTGAATCGTTTTTCCCTCATCAATCTACACACATAAAAACAGGTTTTCTGAAATGTTTGTTAATTTATAAAATAATATAAACAGAGTATTCAAACCCTTTACTCAGTACTTTGTTGAAGCACCTTTTGCAGCGATTACAGCCTTGAGTCTTCTTGGGTTCTCTGCAGATCCTCTCAAGCTCTGTCAGGTTGGATGGGGAGCATTGCTGCTCAGCTATTTTCAGGTCTCTCCAGATGTTCGATCGGCTTCAAGTCCGGGATCTGGCTGGGCTACTAAAGGACATTCAGAGACTTGTCTCGAAGCCGCTCCTGCGTTGTATTGGCTGTGTGCTAAGGGTCGTTGTCCTGTTGGAAGGCGAACCAGCGCCCCAGTCTGAGGTCCTGAGCGCTCTGAAGCAGGTTTTCATCAAGACTCTCTCTGTACTTTGCTCCGTTCATCTTTCCCTTGATCCTGACTAGTCTCCCAGTCCCTGCCGCTCAAAAACAACCCACAGCATGATGCTGCCACCACCATACTTCACTGTAGGTTTCCTTCAGACGTGATGCTTGGCATTCAGGCCAAATAGTTTAATCATGGTTTCATCAGACCAGAGAATCTTGTTTCTTAGGTCTTTAGGTGCCTTTTGACAAACTCCAAGCATGCTGTCATGTGACTTTTACTGAGTGGCTTCCGTCTGGCCACTCTACCATAAAGGCCTGATTGGTGGAGTGCTACAGAGATGGTTATCCTTCTGGAAGGTTCTCCCATCTCCACAGAAGAACTCTAGAGCTCTGTCAGTGTGACCATCGGGTTCTTGGTCACCTCCCTGACCAAGGCCCTTCTCCCCTGAGTGCTCAGTTTGGCTAGGTATCCAGCTCTAGAAAGAGTCCTGGTGGTTCCAAAACATATTATGTTTAAGAATGATGAAGGCCACTGTGTTCAACCGTGGCACCTTATTTAGACAGGTGTGTGTGCCTTTCCAAATCATGTCCAATCAATTGAATTTACCACAAGTGGACTCCAATCAATTTGTAGAAATATCTCAAGGATGATCAATGGAAACAGGATGCACCTGAACTCAATTTCGAATCTCATGGCAAAGGGTCTGAATACTTATGTAAATAAGGTATTTCTATTTAAAAACCTGTTTTCACTTTGTCATATTGGGTATCCTGTGTAGATTGATGATTTAATTTAATCCATTTTAGAATACGTCTGTAATGTAACAAAATGTGGAAATATTGAAGGGCTCTCAATACTTTGCACTGTAAAATGCACTGTAAAATATGTAATATGCCAGGGGTATATGTATACTGCAGCTAAGAAAGTAACACTAAGTGTATGTTGTGTACTAAACTGTTAGTGGCCCATGTGCCTCACCCTAATCATTTGGTCCCTTTCCCTCTAATAACTTAACTAATAACTAATAACCTACTGTTTTGACTTGGTGGTGCACATGTAGTCTATAGCCTGTTTTAGAGAAATGTAATCATTGAATATTGTAAGAGCTTTCATTGCCTGCTTACATGCCCCTTTATTTATCCTACGGTTCTGACTTGGTGTACAGGGACAACACTGTCAGAACGGCCCATGTTCTGAATTCTGTTGCTGTACATTTCAAACGTGCTTAACAAATAGTTATATTGACTACGCCCATCTTAGCTCGCTCATTAATTTAATCGAAATTTCCTCTTACACACTTATTGTTCCCTTATGCAATAGTTTGTACATCTCAATTGTCAGTAGAAACCACATTTGTTTAAGCAAGTCAGCCATATCAGCTATGTTTTTTAAAAGGCAGTAAATGAGGCTGAATGAACTGTGTCGCTGCCAGACAAGGCTCTGCTGATAGCCAGGTGTAGCAGTGGTAAGGAGTCACTGAAAATAGTTCTGCTGTTGGGAGCTTTATGTAGGTCTTAAAACTTGAACATCCGCTGAATTGCAGAGCGCCAAATTCAAATTAAATTACCAAAAATATTACATTTTCATGAAATCACAAGTACAATATAGCAAAACACAGCTTAGCTTGTTGTTAATCCACCTGGCGTGTCATATTTCATAAAGCTTTTCGGCGAAAGCATACCAAGCGTTTATGTAAGGACATCTCTCTCAGCAGACAAAACATTACAAACAGCTAGCAGCCACGTAGACTGGCCACGAAAGTCAGAAAAGCAATCAAATTAATCGCTTACCTTTGATGATCTTCGGATGTTTGCACTCACGAGACTCACAGTTACACAATAAATGTTCATTTTGTTCCATAAAGATTATTTTTATATCCAAAATACCTCCATTTGGTTGGTGCGTTATGTTCAGAAATCCACAGGCTCAAGCGGTCACGACCAGGCAGACGAAAATTCCAAATACTATCCGTAAAGTTCACAGAAACATGTCAAAAGTTTTTTATAATCAATCCTCAGGTTGTTTTTACAATATGTAATCGATGATATTTCAACCGGACTGTAGCTTCTTCAATAGGAGAGAGAGAGAAAATGTCTGCTCAAAGCTGTTGCGCATGCAAAATGCTGCTGGCACCCAGCCATCCAATGACGAGATGTGATCTTTCTCGCTCATTTTTTTAAAATAAATACCTGAAACTATGTCTAAAGACTGTTCACAACATGTGGAAGCCATAGGAAAAGGAATCTGGTTGATATCCCTTTAAATGGAGCGAAGGCAGGCAATGGAACAGAGAGCTTTCAGGAAAAACAGCACTTCCGGGTGGATTTTCCTCAGGTTTTCGCCTGCAATATCAGTTCTGTTATACTCACAGACAATATTTTGACAGTTTTGGAAACTTTAGAGTGTTTTCATCCTAATCTGACAATTATATGCATATTCTAGATTCTGGGACCTGAGAAATAGGCAGTTTCATTTGGGTACGTTATTCATCCAAACATCAAAATACTGCCCCCTACACTCAACAGGTTAATAGTTTGTGGGCGCTGTTTGTTACCGTTGTAGTGCAATTAATGTATTATTTAGTGTTGTTTTGTACTGTGTACTGGCTTTGCTGGCATGCATGTAAAAAAAAATCAGGGGGAGTTTGCCCCACTAAGATTTACATGCATATGGGGGGGGGGGGGGCTGTTCCTGTGCCAGGTACAAGGTGTTGAAAGGTGGGTCAGACACAGAGATACCAGTGGGTCCACTCTAACCCACTGATGCAGATGGTCTGTCGAAAGCAGAGGAACTATTCAGTGCAGGGAGGTGGAGACGAGACAGCCACAACATTTTTAGAAGACTCTCTGACAGTCCACATTTGTCCCCTTCGATTAGTATAGGTGGGCAAGGGTTAACAGGGTTATAGGGGTTACTCCAGGGCTCTTCTGAAATGGAGATACTAGGTGCATACTGTCGCACTCTTAACCCACCATTCCACAGTCTCCCCTCTTTTCCATTTCCAGGCTGTTTAGACATAATAAATACTCCTAATCTCTATCTCATTAAAGTGTCAGTGGCTGGTCCCAGTCTTAAATATAGCCGTATTAGGTGGCAAGGCTGATCCCCATGGCTGTCCCAGAGTCTGCTGCTAAAGACAGACAGGAGAGAGGAGAGAGTAACTCTGTCTCGGTAGCCCTGTAAAAAAACGACAACCCCTCTCCACTTCTGTCTGCTTTCAGACACACCGTGTTCCTGCCTTTCCCTCCTCAATATAATCAAGATTAATGGGGACTAGACATTTTTTGGGATTAGGGATGATGTCTGGGGTAAGACAGAGATATGCTTTCCCACTCAGTGAAACGAGGTTACCGAATGCCAGAAAGCCCCCACAGTACACCAAAATACAGCAGCACCCCTGCTAGCGCTGATATTTGGGGAATGCAGAGGGGGTTTTGGAGGCATCTCAAGTAGCCTATCATGTTACCATAACAGGGCAATTACATGTGCTTGACTTTGATTAGTCAGAGGTGTGGGGATGAGGTGTAGTACTGAATGTAAATAAATCATAAATCATAGACAATAGAGATGTTTACCTGGGGCTTGGCCACTTTCTGAAATTCAAATGAACTGATTTGGGTGATTGGAGGTGAGAATGCAAGTTGAAGTCTAGTCACTCCACCCCCGTTATGCATTGATCATTGTCGTTTTCCCAAATGCCAGACATTATTTACAGCCCTGTTTCATTTTAAGCTTGCTAACATTGCCAGTTTATTTTGTTGAGCAAACATTTGTTTCTTTTACTATTCTATGTCATTTGAATCTGCCTTTTTGATTATCCGAGTGGATGCGGTGTTTAAAGGCTCAATAACATTCCCAAACACTTAACAGGGAGAGGTTTCCTTTATCTCATGTCATCTCATTACATACTGTATCTGCTGGACCTGTAGGCCTACTCCACCGTGTCTGGAGCGCACGCGGATGCGTGCCAGTATTTGTGGCCAAAACGGGTGCGCGCCCCACTCTGTTTTGTTTGAAATTAAGCCTATGTGAAACTAATTTGTGTGATAAGAGTACTCTAAATGTATGATGAAAATGTGTTTACCCAATGTATGGTCTAGACAATTTATTATGATAATTGTGTATTATGGGATTGTGCTAGTTTGTATATTTTTAAATATGTAATTAGATTGTGGGGCACATTGGTATAATGGCTGGGTCCAAATATATACAGTGGGGCAAAAAACTATTTAGTCAGCCACCAATTGTGCAAGTTCTCCCACTTAAAAAGATGAGAGAGGCCTGTAATTTTCATCATAGGCACACTTCAACTATGACAGACAATATGAGAAAAAAAATCCAGAAAATCACATTGTAGGATTTTTTATGAATTTATTTGCAAATTATGGTGGCAAATAAGTATTCGGTCACCTACAAACAAGCAAGATTTCTGGCTCTCACAGACCTGTAACTTCTTCTTTAAGATTCTCCCCTGTCCTCCACTCGTTACCTGTATTAATGGCACCTGTTTGAACTTGTTATCAGTATAAAAGACACCTGTCCACAACCTCAAACAGTCCCATTCTAAACTCCACTATGGCCAAGACCAAAGAGCTGTCAAAGGACACCAGAAACAAAATTGTAGACCTGCACCAGGCTGGGAAGACTGAATCTGCAATAGGTAAGCAGCTTGGTTTGAAGAAATCAACTGTGGGAGCAATTATTAGGAAATGGAAGACATACAAGACCACTGCTAATCTCCCTCGATCTGGGGCTGAACTACGTTTCTATCCAAGCGTTGATTGACATGGTAATGGCTCTATAGCATTGGAAAAAACGGACCCCTCCGACCCTGTACGTTACATCGTGACGTGCCATGGCATAACGTACAGCACGCATAAAGCAACTAATTCTGTCTTACAGCCTCTCTCCACCAGGTGGAGCACTTCTCTCACCGTTTAAAAACAAGAAATGGACAGGGACAGGGTAAGGGGGGGATACCTAGTCATTTTTTGCATCATCACTGCAAGCTATCATGACTCTCAAAAGCCGCTGTTTACTTCTGAAGATCACTTTAGCACCGCCCTAAAAATCGGATTAAAATTCGACACAAACCTTCAAATAGGTATGTAATGACACATTATATAAACTCTTTATAGTGTTTCATTTACATTTTAAAGGTGATAAGTTGGACAGATCGAGTGAAAAAAGACGTTTCCCCATACAATAACTCTCCTTCTCACTATCACTAGGTTTTGCTTCCCCATCCGCCATTTTTAAAAAGACCCGATGGAGCTTATTGCCTTCAAGAATCATGCAGAGATGGGCATCATGAAGGGTCTCATCATTGATTTTGTTGGAAAGGGGAGAAATTGTGTTTTACAATGGTATTGACATTACAGTTGATCTGGAAGTATTACGTTTTTTGGGTGCTAAAATAAGGTCAATTGTACGGACCAGCACCATGTACAAAAGTGAGTTAGTTCACATTACCCTTTTTACACAGTCACAAATACAGTATGTCTATACTCATAGGAAACACCTTCATAAACATATAAATGACATTTATATGATAAGAGGGAGACTAATCAAAGGAAAGTTGCTCAACTTGACAAACAAAAGGGGAAAACTGTGACTAAGAGCAATGAGGAAAAGGGTCTGTAGCTTCTGTAACCTAATGGGCTTCTCTCGCCGCATTGAACCCCGTTTGACCTCTAGACCCCTGTCCTGCACTTACTTTTAGGTCACAGAGAATGGAGTCACTAAGAACACAAAACACCATGCCGTGAAGGTATGTTTCCACTTTAGCAACGATTGTATTTTCTACTCACATATCTAATAGAACAACATCAGCACTCACATTAGTTTTACAATTATTTCCATGTGTTTTTGGTTGGCCTACAGAAGTGTTTAACATAGAGGGGACAGGGGAGGTCATTAACACATGGGTAGTGCTCTCAGATGTAGCCTCTAGCACCCTGCCCCAGTGCCCCTATTTTGGGGGGTTAGACCTTGCAGCCCTGTGGGAGACTCCTGACTGTTACAGGCCCACACCCTCACCTTGGACCTTGCCATAGGCAGGTCTGTAACTGTTGTACAATTTTCAATCTCATCTCTCCTACAAGCAGGCTATCCAAATGTGCTAAAATATGCTAATTTCCAATAATAAAGTGTTATGTTATTAACATGAATGATCATGAATTGACAGATCGGTTAATGAGGGAAATGTGCAATATTTTTACTAAGTTATTGCCCACTCCGTGACAAGGATCCCCTAATATGATTACGTCAGAGGCTCATGCAAAGTAACAAGCACCAATTTATGCTTTGGCCAATGGCGCCATCTACTGCATACATGAGACTACTGGCAATTCAACCAAGAACCAAGGCAGAGATAAGGTCGCTATTATACGATCCGATGCTAAATAACGTGCTATGAGATGCCATCCACGTCATATGGCTTCTCTTCAAGTTGATCAGTAATAGGCACATGGTCAATTAAAACCTTTCAGGTGTTCCACAAACTCAAGTTTATTGGCCACATAGGAGGGTTCCATGTACCATGCGCTGTCGATTACACACGTGCAGGGTCCCCTGTGCAACTGTCCACTTTCACTGCTGTTTATTAAACGTTTTTATGCCCGTGTTGTGGGTGTCTGGCAAATATGCTTTTCGGCATTACGATCTATATGCATAATGGAAAATATGCATACGGTGAAATGTTTGATACATCCAATTCAATAAATTCGCATAGACATCATCTGCCCATGGACGGTCACGGTGCGGGCCCAAGTGCGTAATAAGGCCCGTGACTGATAATAATTGCCTCCAAATGAGGGGATCATCATTTTGTAGCAGATGACTTTGAATTGATTAAATACATTATAACTGGAAGCCCCATTGATGGGTGAGATGATTTTAAGAATTTGTTTTCTTCATCACCCTTGATTGAAGACAATCCACGAATAATTTAAAATGCGTATACACAGATCATTGGATTTGGTGACACCTCCATTCATTAGTGCGTCATCCTGTGAGTCAATCAACAGACAATACCCAAACGGAGAGTCCGGCGTAGGGACAAGTAAAACCTCCGTTTTCATTTGCGTCATAGGTTTGTGTACTCTCGTTCATTTGAGGGCCAACTGGCCTCATACAGATAACTGAAAACACACTACAGAAATCAGCGAGAACATACTGAGAAAAAAAGCTGTCTTCTAAATTCATGATGCGAGGACTTCATTTCGTCTTTTTGCTAATCGCAGCGTGGATAATCTAAACCATAGAATATCTTAAAATTAAGGTATAATGTGAGAGATCAACCGGCCTAGTTATTTACTTATCACGTCGTGTCTTATCAAGTTTAGTTTTAAATTTCCATTCGATTTCATAACAATTTAATAATGTATCTTTTGTGAAAAGGGAAAGCGGTTGGGTCGGACGAATAGGTCAAATTACCCTCTTATTTGGGCCAACCTGCAATCTGTTGGTCAAATTATTGTCTGTTTGAGGGGGTGCTGCTTCAGTATTTAAATCCGTTATACATTCATTCATAGAGCTCCAATCGTACATCACACTCAGGACAGTGCCTACCAACAGCGGTGATAGCTTAATCACTGACCCATAACCATTCGGGCTCAGTAGGCTATCGCTTGAATGATATTACAAGCTTTATGAGTCTGTCTCGTCCTCATATTACAGCGTAGAACCGTGGCCATGTTTAACTATATCATTAGACGAAGAATCAAGCGAAACTGTTGGGAAAGACAACCGTTTGGATATAATAAAGTCGGCTAATAAGATAGGACGAATTGATAAATCCTTCGGATTTGCCTCAGAGTTCTACAATGCCTCATAAAAAGACACCCCGGATCATGCTGGACTTGTTCAACGCAGTGGAACAGTGGAATGCCGGGAACCAGGAAAAATTAGAGGGCAATGTGGTGCGGAGCTTCGAGGACAGAGGTGCGTCATCAACAAAAGCATACTTACGCACGGCTGATGTTACTTTTGTGCCCAAGCATGTTTGAAAATAAAGAAGAAAAAAATACTTAAATTATCTTAAAGGCGAAAACTTGCAGACTTGTTATTTTAACACAATTCATTATATTTTTATGCATGTTGGTGGAAGGTGTCATTTCTTAAATGTATTCTCATTTGGTAGAGATTAGAGAATGATATATGTATAATTTCACTGGTTCAGGCAAAAACAACGACTTTTCCTTGGGAAGTCATATGGACCCCATTTCTACAAGGTTAGTTGGAAATATAGACTTTTAACCGTGTTGAAAAAACTCGATATAATTAGTGTACTGTTTAGCCGAATGCATGTTTTGCGCACAGGTAGACCTCTATGAGGTGTTAGACAGCAGAGCGAAACTTTGGAGATGGAATCTAATCACGTCAAGACTGTTACCCTTATACACTCAGGGTTGGAAAGTATTCAACGTCACACAAACGGTAAGAATATCGCGTCACGTTTTATCTCAGCAAATCATATTTAAGCTCGACTTTTTCAATATTTTAATCGCATATTTTGTTTCCCCAATGACGGGTGTCCAAGTGGATTTGCAGGATTCGCAACAGCGAGGAGAATAATGGAATTCAGGTTGGTATTACACTGCCATCGGGTAAGTGGATTGAGTCAGTCCTGCCGTCTTCTGAGAGACGGGGAGAATCACCCGAGGAGAATGCCTACCTACAGTAGTTATATTCTCAGGCGATGGAAGATGCTCGACCACTAATCGATCACTAAATCAAGGTAAACTAGCTGGTCAGAATTACATTTTTTATATAAATTCAGACACAGAACAACTGTGGGTTACATAATTATTGACACCCTTGATAAAGATGAGCAACATAATACAAATACTGAGCTATATTGTATGCACCCCCCCCCCCCCCCCCCCCCAAAAGGGGGGAAATTATATTCTTATATACTAATACAATTCCTCAAAGAAAAAATAGGTCAAAGTATTGACACCCCTGTTTCCAATACTCAAGCACCCTCCTTTTGTGAGGATAACAACCCTGATCTTATTTCTAAAATGTTTTATGAGATTGGAGAACACATTGGGAGGGAAATTCCCCCATGCAGATCATTTCCAGATCCTTGATATCCTTAGTCTGCGGGTATGGACGGCCCTTTTTTTATTCAAACCACCGGTTTCCAATGGGGTTCAAGTCCGGAGACTGAGATGGCCATTGTAACGTTTATTTTGTGGTCAATTAACCGTTTATTTGTGTAATTTGATTAATGCTTGGGGTTATTGTGTTGCTGGAAGATCCACTTGCGGACAAGTGTCAGCCTCCTGGCAGAGGCAACCAGGTTTTTGGCTAAAATGTCCTGGTACTTGGTGAAGAGTGGGTGGCAGGTAACCTAGTCATTAAAGCGTTGGGTGGCTAGTTTGAATACCCGAAGTGACAAGGTGAAAAATCTGTCGATGTGCCCTTGAGCAAGGCACTTAACCATACTTTGCTCCAGGGTCACCGTACTACTGTGGCTGACCTTGGAAAACAACACATTTCACTGCATCTATCTAGTGTATGTGACAATAGAGCTTTTTTTTTTGTTGCTATGGAGTATTGAATACAGGAGTGTCAATCATTTTGACCACTATCTTTTTGCAATTTTTAAAATTATTTGTTAAGGTCTTAAATCTCTTTCTCTGAGCAATTGTTTTAGTAGAAAATACTATTTCATGTGTTTTTTAGCATAAAATATAGCTCAGTATTTGTATTATTTATTTATTTCATTATGGACCCCACTATGTGCAAGGCCTACAGACCTTCAACCTCACATCTATATCTATATATATATATATATATATATATATATATATATATATATATATATATAAAATAAAGATTAATAGTCATTATCCCTCCTCGTCCTTAGACGTAGCCTGCTCGGTGTAGCTCATCCAGCTCTCCGTCTGGTAGTACATCTGAGTCGGCGCTTAGTTACAGGGCAGCCGCAGCAATACATAGAATGGTCAGCTGGGCGGGGTGCCGGTTCCACGTACACCAGGGGTCTCAATCACCTCCAGGATCTCTGGAGTGAGCTTCATGTCGTGGACATTTGGAGCTGCGCCAGTTGACAGTGGCCACACCGGAGTCCAGCAGTTCCTTAATTGTCTTCTGGATCTCTTTAGTAAGGCCCTTTGCAAGGGTCTCTGAAGATGCACTGGGTCCACTGCAGGTGGCAGTGTGACCTCGAAGCTCCAATCCTCAGGTCCGGTTCTCTTCTCCAAGTTGATGCAGTGGGTGTCCATGTCTGATGGATTTATGAAGACAATCTGCAATGGCGGACTTTTATAGGTTTTGGAGTCATTTGCACCATAATGGAATGACTTTTTGACCACGTTAACTTTTGTAGCTGTCTTTCATTTTGTTCATTACATGTTTTATAATCTGGTGTGCGGGATGATTAAAGTAATAATGTGCCTATGACTATTTGCAGGTCTGAATGAAACAAACAGGGATAATTACATTTTGAAAATAAATGTTTCTCTGATTCTTTGCTATGAATTGGACTTCGTTCATCATAGAACGTTTAGCCCAGACATTTCTACAACCATATTGCTCGGCTGTCAATTATCAAATTATATTCTGAGAAATGTGGAAGTTTGCTGTTGTAACCGTCAAAGATGATTAAAATACTGATATATTTATTTCTCATTTACATTTTACATTTTGACATTTCAGCCAGGCCACAACACCTGACAGTCCGAAGGTAGCACCAAGTTATCGCCGCAGCCGCCCCATGTCATGCCAGCGGATCCCCCTCTTTGTGGACTTCGAGGTAATCGGCTGGGCTGGCTGGATCGTTTCTCCACGGGGTTACAATGCTTACTACTGCAAGAGCTCCTGTCCGTTTCCACTCGGAAAGAGTTTCCGTGCCACGAATCACGCGACTGTGCAGTCTGTCATGCACGCTCCAAAGCTCTCCAATGAGGAGGAAAACGTGGTTCTGAAACAGTATGACGATATGGTTTCGTTTTGAACAGCTTTCAGAAATCTTGGTTGAATTGAAAATATTAACAGTATGTCCAGTGATTCATGTATAAATGTATGTTTTTGTAAGAAATACAAGTTGGTTGTTGCAATTGAACATGTTTGTATTGATATTTGATAAGGCTTTGAGGCCGTACAATGGCAGTAAGCCTAATGGAAGTCCCCGTGTCACCGACCAAGGTGCTGAAATTAAGCGTCCGGTTGGTTTATAATTGCCCTGAAAGATAAACCTTTTACAATTAGAGGTTATTGCTATATTACGAATGATGGTCTTCTTTTCAAGCACATGCATTATCTACATATTTTTGTGTCATGGTTGTCATAATGAGGGGGCGACCCAATGGGCTCACATTTTTGTTTCTGCCTTAGCACTACCGATGTAGGATTTTCATTTGATCACCCTGTCGCAGAATAACTTTCCTTTAAAATTTATAGATTTTAGAGGTTGACAAATGTATGAACCCCTGCAAAAATGTCCATTGTAATCCACATAATAATTCACATTTCCTGTTGCTGCAGGATTATTTTTCCCGCTGTTGCAAACTGGCTCAAATTAAGATGCTATATTTTTGTACACCCTTGATTCAAATCACAACAACTTGATGATGCGTTAATAATTTGAATCAGCTGTGTAGTGCTAGCCAAAAACACACATGTAAAACAGGATTAAGAAACACTGTTATGGGATGGATATGTAACTATATGAAAGATCATATGAAAGACTGATGTCCTAGTAACTATATCGTGTAGGCCTACAAATGTGGTTTCATCTTGTTGTTTGTTTGCTACTTCATTCACTAGGTTTGCGATTTCCATCTTCAATGTAATGAACAATACACACTAGATGGCGCCAGAGGGCTGAGTTTTACATTTAAAAAGCCAATCTTGCATTCACAGTAAAATATCTCTCACCATAAATTGAGATGAACCAAACAAAATGGAAAAGCATTTACAATGCGGTGTAATAAGTGCAGTGTAGGCCTGATCATCAAGTCTTGCTACCTATGAAAAGGTAAGCCATTTTAAAATGGATAAAAATCACTTTTTGAAATGTAAACTATATATATTTTTACAACATCAAGATTATGAAATTACAACAAAGGATAACCCTAGTTCTTCAGAAGTTTTTTTTTTTATTGGAATGATTTACAAAAACAAAATGCAGCCCTGCTTTATCTAGTCATTAAATCCAAAATACTGCCAAACATATTTCCAAGTATCTCCAAGTATTTCCAATCATGTTACAATGATCAATTATTGCCACTTACAATACATGTAAATACCATACATTTTATGATATAAGTATGAAACAGAATATGCGACTTTCAATATTCAGTTGCATGAAATATTAAAACTCGTGCATGCAAAACACAGTGCATACATTAGAGTGAAAATAACGAAATTGATATTGGTATTGACTACTGAAACGTAGATCAAATCATAATGTGTCCTTTTTGTTTAAATAAAAATGAAAAAATCTGTCAAAATTGTGTTATTTGTGAGGGCAAACAGCTTTGTGGAAAAAAAAAGTCTCAAAAAGCAAAACTTGACATCAATAAAACATTACAACAATGTCATGAAAAGAGGTGAAACACCACTTCAATTATATTCATAGAAATCCTCTCAAGATTTACAACCAAACTTCCTGTCTACGTGTGAAAATACTTATGTACATAGAACATCCATGTCTTTTTCTTTATGCTGTCATTTTCCATCAAAAAACATTTATGAATCATATCTTAATCATACATAAATCCCTGTGGTCAGACACTCCCAAATGCCATTTATATATTAACTCTACAGTAGCTCGTATTAACCACAAATGCAAATTAACACTCCACTTCAACACTGTTAAACTTTTCTCGCGAAGTTGATAAAAGCCCTATCAGTTCACACAGTCATAAAGGTCCTCAGTGCCTAAGAACTCCCCTAGCATGTGGTCTTGTGAGCCATACACTGGCTCTAGGTAGGGATGGCCTTCGCCGTTGTGTTTATATCGCTGCGTTTCCCGCATCCGTTCAAAGTCTTCCTGGTCCAGCTGTGAGGGGTGTACAGTGGACTTCTGTGATGGGATGGATGAGACAGGCACAGGGACAAAGGAACCTTGGTAGAGCACCATTGGTGCGTTCATCACCTCCATGGTGGGGCCTTCTGGAGGTTGAATAGGTAGCTGCACGTAATTCCCAGTTTCTGGATCAAAGAAGGTCTTCGTCTTGACCTGGACGGGCATGTCGACTACGAAGTACTGCCCAGAGTCTGGGTCCTGCAATAACTTCCGTTGGGTCATTGGGAAGGAGGCATAACGGTGCTCGATGCTGGATTGACGGGAGAACTGGCTGGTGTAACTT
The DNA here is from genome assembly GCF_057628025.1 of Oncorhynchus mykiss. NCBI lineage: Eukaryota > Metazoa > Chordata > Actinopteri > Salmoniformes > Salmonidae > Oncorhynchus > Oncorhynchus mykiss. Next base: position 19,652,983 of record NC_143041.1, on the reverse strand, counting down.
GACTGGCGGGATAGATTAGGGTGAGGTGATGTCAAGTCTATAACGTCACTGGCATAGGAATCAACACTGTGGTTTCTGTGTTCTAGTTTTTCTCTGTTGGATCTCTCGCGGGCTCGGCCCCTCTGAGACAGCTCATCCCTAATGGACTTCTCAATACGCTGACTCCTCGGCTCCGGTCTTTCCCTAGGAGATGTCTCACTGCTACGAATTCTCTCTTCTGCTTTATTACCAATGTGTCTGTCCATGCTCTGAGCTCTAAGGCGCTGTTGTCTCCCAGTCATGGATCTCTCACCGTTTGGACTTTTATGCTCACTGACAGCTCTGTCACTGCTACGGAATCTCTGTTCTGGCTTGTCGCGGCTGTGTTTCTCACTCCTATGGCACTCTGATTTGCCACAACATTGTTTGTCACGGTTACGGCTTTGACGCTCAGATCCTACATGTCTCTGATTGTCACTGCTGCATTCTTGACGCGTCGATTCCCCATGCCTGTGTTCCTCACTACCACGACTGCTGGGCTCTGTTCTTTCTTGCCAGGACTTCTCACTGCTATGGCTCTGATGTTCGGGTACACCATCGTGGTGCTTCTCACTGTTACGGCCCTGGCTCTCTGATTCATTGTGCCTGTGCTTTTCACGACTATGGCCTTGATGCTCTGATTCACCACGGCTGTGCTTCTCACTGCTACGGCTGCTGTGTTCTGTCCTCTCCTGATGTTGCTTCCCTCTAGTATGATGTTTCTCACTACTATCACTACTACTACTTTTCTGCTCCGATGATTTATCCCTCTTGTTTTTGTCACTTCTACTACTACAGCTCTTAGTACTGCTCTTTTGCGGTTGACTTTCCTTCTCTTCCTTTTGGATCCTCCTGGTGGTCAGCTTCATGGCTTTGAAGAGGGCCTTCTCGGACTTGGGAGGAACCACGGGGGGTCTGCCGGGGCCTTGGGTGTCGTTGGCGCGGCAGACAGAACCAGACCTCTCGCTGGGCACCTTGTAAACTTCTGGGGTGTCATCAGCTGTATCCATTGTGCTTGTTTCTGATGATGGGCTTAGGCTTGAATGTTTGTTATATTCCTGTGTGACTGTGAGGAAAGACCCGTATTGTTGGCCTCTTTGGCTGTTTTCGGGGGTCAGTTTTGAGGGAGACAGTGGGGTGAGTGGTGAGTGGTGAGATGCAGTCTCTCTTGGTTTGAGGTGTTTGTCTGTTGTGATGGTAGCAGCATGGAGTTCAGGGATTTCAAGATGGTCTTCCTCGCCCCTCTCAGAGCCACTTAAGCTCTCCCTGGGTGACCACGGCGCACGTTGGCCTTTCCGATTGTGCTCGGGGGTTAGTTTTGAGGGAGACAGCAGTGAGTGTGAAGAGTGGGGAGATGCCGTCTCTTTGAGTTTGAAGTGTTTGTCTGGTGTGGTGACGGCATTATCGGGTGACTGCATTTCAATGGATGTTTTTGGATGATCAAGATGCTCTTCCTCGCTTTTCTCAGAGCCACTCAAGCTCTCCCTGGGTGACCAGGGTGCACGCTGCGATGGGTCATGGTTTGTCTTGTCCAGAACCGGTTTCACTGTCTTGGTTACAGGCGAGACATGATCATTTAATATGTTGTCTTTCACTTTGAATAGAGTCGGTTTCCCCAGAACGGGCGAAGAGACGTTGGGCTGAGATGTTGGCATTTGATTGTTTGTGTTGTCCATCGGGCTCTGGAACCATCCTCTTTTGTCCATCTCTCTGGCTCTCGGCCCATTTTCCTCCTTCAGGGATGTTTCTCTGTCTCGCCTGGGACGGACTACTGGCTTGTCTTCAACGTCCTCATTTTCATGATCACTTACAGAGTAATACTCCACTTCTGTCCTCCTCTCCAAATCCCCTCTCACACGTTCTGGACCATCCTTTACTCCTTCCTCAACCTCCTCAAATTTTGCAGTCAAATTCTCCAAAGAATGATAGATGTTTGAGTCAGTTTCAAGGTTTCTTTGCAATGTATTTTCGACAAAGAAATATGATGACTTCGGGGACATACTGGTTTGATTCTGTTGACCTGGATTTATACTACTGCCATTTGACAACGGGGACACTAATGTTTCTCTAATATCTTGGTCAAGTACTTCATCAACATGTACAATATCTTCACAAACCCTAACTGATTTGTCAGACTCATCAGTTGCTTGAATCTTTTTCATGCTATCTTTTTTCATAATTGATTCATCCTCAGTACTGGTGTTTACTTGGTTTGAAGGTTTTGAATGATCCTTGTCTGGTTTTAAAGGGGCCTTCCTTCTCACACACAGTTGTTCCTGTTGTTCAATATTGTGTTGTATTTTCTCTGCTTTGAGTTTCTTCCGAGGAAGTGTGTTAGTTTTCCTTTCATTTAATAGAGCCTTCATTTCTTTTTCCTTCTCTTCACTGGGGGAAAAACAGGTATTTGCCTCATGTGGATATTTTGAGTACTCTCCTGGCAGACCAACGTGGTGTTTATTTTGTACAAAACGCTTCTCTTGCTCAGCTGTCTTCTCCGTTTCAAGTGCATCTGTTTGTTGATCAGCCTTTATCTTTGCATCGAGGGCCTCCTTACTTGAGACCTTGCCCCTTGCGTGTGTGTTCTCTTTTCGTAGAATGTTATCATTTTTATACTCCCTAATTGAAAAGTCCTTGTTCTTTGTGCCCTCCTCAATTATGTCCATTACATTTGCACATTCTTTCTCCTTCTCTGAGCTGTCCTCTTTTTTAATGCTCCCTTTCTTGCTCCTCGGTGGTACCTTTGGTTTGATAACTGGTGCGTCTGGTTGACTCTCCTCTGTGACGACCTCATCGTTTCTAGAGGTGTCGTCTCTTGTTTCAACTGATAGTTGTTTAGCTACGGTTCTATCACTCTCCTCTGCTGGGTATTTGCTGGATCTAATATTGTGTTTTTGTTTGTCACTGACATTATTGATTGTGTTTCCTTGCACTTGCTCCTCCCTGATATATCTTGTTGCCAGTTTATTTTGTTCAGTGTAGATTGTGGCACCAAATCTGTGATTTTCGCCAAGTTTTGTCTCGGTCTGGGAAATAATTCCTTGTATCTGATGATGATCCTTCAGATCCCCTAGCCTCCCTCTGACCTCGTTTTGTTTCCCCTCTGTTGCTTTCCTGATATAATCCTGTCTAGCTGGTCTACTCTTTTGGACTCTAACATTATAACTATCATCAGGGTTCTCATCAGGGACTCTATTGTTTTCACATTCTTTATTACTAAATACTTGATTTTTACGTTTCTCTGCTCTATCCGATATGATTTCCTCGAGTGCCATTTTAGCCTTGTCGTAATTGTCATTGATCAAAGATTTGTTTACAACCACGTTGTTGTCTATCGTTGAGAATACATCACGCCTAGCTTGCTCCTTCTCTTTATTTGCAAATGCCTCTTTTTTAGCTAACGTGTTTCCTCGCATAGAAAGAATACCCCTTTTGATGTTCCTAAGCTCCCTTGAAATTAAATCGTTTTTCGCTTTTGCCTCCCCATCTATCATTGGCTTGGGCTTCAAATTCTCACCGTCCTTGCTATGGCGTCCACCCAATCTGGCCTTCTCCAGCTCTTTAAGTGCATGTAAGTCGCTTATTATATTTTCACCATCTTTCATTTCTTTGTGCACTGACCTCTCTGCATCCTGTACTTCCTTATCCATGTCTTTCTTGTTATTCACCTCCGTTTTAGGTTCTAAATCTTCCTCCTCCTGCTCTTCCTCACCATTCTCCATCAGTGCATATCTTTGGCTTTTAATATAGTTGTTCTGTCTCGCTGAAAATATATGCTTAAACCTTCCTTGCTCTTTAACAGGCTCCTTCTCTTTTTCTACCACCATACGTTCTTTCTCTTTTTCTGAACTTTCTATTAATCCGTTGGCGAGGATGTTATCCATTGGATTAATGTCACCTGTTGCCTGTGGCTCTATCTGTCTGTAGCTTGGCCTTGGCACTGAAAATGAATAAAACAAATGTCTATCCACTACAATTCCCTTTTCATCTTTCACTTGAGGGTCCTCTGTTTTGACAATGTTGGTCTTATTGGTTAACGCTTCAACAGCTTCTGCTCTATTGGGAGAGAATAGTTTGTTTCGGGTGGTAAATATTGCTTCCATACCGGCTCTCATAACCTCTTCAACACTGTCTTTGACATTTAACTCTATCATGTCCTTTGTTGACCTATTGGTGTTGTATGTTCTATTTGAGGGCAGCATTTCGTTTTGAGCTGTTATCAATGTGTCCCTAGTTGCTGTGATGGCTTCTCTTGTACTTGCAGTCTGTTCATCATTATGTTTTTCCTTGAATTCCACTGTGTCTTTTGTTGGCTGTTTCGCATTGTCTGTTCTATTTGGGGATAACACTTTGTTTTGTGCTGTAGGTAATGCTTCCCTATTCGTACTTGTATGTACAGGCTGGCCACCGACACCTTTCTCCTTTTGCTCCGACATCTCTTTCACTGGCTTTTCTGATATATTCAGAGAAATCCCATCCTTTTGTGTAGTAGGATCGTCTTTTGTGTTGTCCGACATATTCGGAGAAAGCCCTTTGTTTGGTGTGGTAATGGACAAAGTAGCCTTATTCATTGACGGTGAGAAGTGTTTCATCTCTGGCTCTACAAGACTATTGTACAAGTTCAGAGTTGGGTACATTTGTTTCTTAGTCCGAGGGCTCTTGTTCACCTTTGGGTGTGAAAAGGGAGACCCGGGGCTCCTGCTAGCCGCAGCCTCTCTTTTGGTTTGCAATAATTTGGATATCAAGTAATCGTCTGATATATCAGAATCTAGATATTTCCTAAGACCAGCATTGCTAGATTCCGAAACATCAGGGCTACAGATAGGCAGTCCATCTAATAGAATGGCAGGTGTACTGAAGCCAGAGGCTAGAATGGCAGGTGTACTGAAGCCAGAAGCTGTAACGTCAGTAGGAGCTTGTGCATATTTGAGTAGTCTCTGTTCCAGCAGCTTTGGAGACAGAGTACGCCGATCCGCCTGTTCGGTTTTGAACTTTGGCGGGCTGTACCTGCTCTTGACCCTCTTCCTGTTATCCTTGAGGTTGAACAACAAACTGGACGCGATGGATTTGTAGCTCTCTCGTTTGATGACCTCTGGGGTCGACCTTGATTTGACTGGCGACACATGCTCTAAGTCTAGGCGGGTGAGATCAAGGAGAGAGGGCGAGAGCACCGCTGACAGGATCTCTGAGGTGTCTGTGGCCTGTCTGGATGGTATTATGGGTGTCATCAGCTGAGAAATGCTGAATGGAGTAGAGGTCAAAGAGCACGGCTCCTCCACTTCTTTCACCTTTATCGACTTTACTTTCTTTTTATAAGGTATGTTACTCTCCTCCACCAGTTTGGGGGTTTCAGTGGGAGTGCAAAGTAGTCCTGATTGGTTGACAGGCACAGCACTCTTGACTCTCACTCTGTTTCTTCTCCAGGGGGTGCTGGTTTCACCCTGGGAAGAGGTGTCTGATGCACACCTCTTCTCAGGGGCAGAGGGTTTTGGCAGAACCTTGGGTGGATGACGAGGAGGAGGAGGGGGTTCAACTGGTTTCTGGCACTGCTGCTCCATCTCCTCTGCACGCAAAGTCTCTATTCTATGTGCCTCAGTCAGCTCTTTGTATAAAGGGGAGTCATACCACTTAGGGAGGTTGTTCACCACATGGGGAATGGAGGTGATGTCTTCCTGGCCGAACGGAGAGTGGTTAAAATCCCTCCACGATTGGAATGGGCTGAACTCGCTGTGGAGGAAACAGTTTTTGATGTGCAGTTTCCGCAGCTTGAAGTTGGATATGCAGTTTTTTGTCTTAGAGAACTTTGCACCCTTGCCTGATTTCTTGGCTATGAGGTTGTTATAATCTGAGGAGAATTCCGATAGTTCCCTTTCGATGCTGAGGAGGGCCGACTTATCCCAAGAGTCTCCGTTAGTGTCCTTAAAATCCCAGTTTTTAATCAGCATGCCCTCACATTTCTCCTCCGTAGCACTGAATGCCTTGAGGAGAGTCAAACTGGACATGCTCTTCTGCTGCTTCCAGGGTTGAGTGCCAATGGTACCATTGATTTGGTGCTTTTTACCAGTGTCTTTAGTCCTTTTCAGGGGCTCCTCCACTAGGGGCTTGTGACAGCTGAAAGGGTATCCGTATGAGAACTCATCGTTGTAGGCGGCCTCGTCTCCGATGCACAGGCTCCGGAAGGCGCGGTCGGTGAGCGTGCTGACCTCTCGGTCCGTCTCGTCCATGAAGATCTCAGTGAAGCCGTTGGGGAAGCGGTGGTGGAGCATGGTGCTCCGGTGGCTCACGTGTTGACACTTCTCCACGCAGGTCATGGTGAAGGCTGATGGTTGACGCCAATCACACCTCTGCAGTAGGTTGTAGATGGTGGAGTCTATATGGTCCCAAGTTTGGTCAGCTCGCCATCTGCCTGGGAAAGAGATACAGTGTCACAATCAAAGAGGAAACCCTGGACCTTCATAACGTCATTGCTTTACGCAGATTGTATAGAGAAGAGTTTACATTTCATCAGCCTAATCATTTGAATACATTACTAGCTAGACATTGTGGTATTTATTTTATGCAATTCTTCCTAACGGCTAGTGTTTGGGGTGTTTGGGGTGTACAAAGACTGTGTCCATTTTGATAGCACTTTAAATGGTTTGTCATACCACATATTTCGCTCTGACCTTTGTGTATATGACATGTGTGAACTCAACTATCTCGTAGCTATGTACACCCCAAACACACACCATACCGCAGGCTATTTTAAGGAAAGGAATATGTTTTTAGGCCCTTTACTAAACATCAGGCATGACAATGGCTATGAACAGCATGAGAATAAATACTGGGATTTTATAGGAGCTAATGCCCATTCTGCCCTGTACTGCCCTGTATCTGACTACCTTCGCCTCTCCCGAGTCCGTACGGGAGTTGCAGCGAAGGGTCAAGACTGTAACTACCAATTGGATACCACGAAATTGGGGAGAAAAGGAATAAAAAAATATATAATATAATTCAAAAACTAAAATACCCCCAAAAAACTGGGACACTCCTTAAAACTAGCTACAGCTGATTGAGATAAATATAAACACAAACAGAGTGAGGGTACTGAATGTATAGAATTAGCCTTAGAGTTGTATTCAATAAAACACCATGAGTAAAACTTGATTCAAAAGCACAGAAGAGACATGATTCAGATTCATGTCCAAGTTCAAAAATCATGCCAAGTTCAATAACAGTTATCCAGCCATTTATAGGCCTCTCTCTGCAGACGGTCATTACATCTACATGCTAGTCTTTATATATATATATATATATATATATATATATATATATATATATATATATATATATATATATATATATGTGTGTATATATATATATATATATATATATATATATATGTGTGTATATATACGTGTTATTATCGGAGAAGGCCATCAATTTGTAGTCACTGTTGTTGTTGTTTGCACCATTCCTATAAATCAGCATTGGTTTGTATACAACCATGTGGGTAGCATGTTGCTTTCGCATTAGTACGTTACATGTGGTGACCTTTACAATGGACATACAGTACTTTACTTATTATATATTTTCATATTGTGATTGATGGTCAAGCATATATAAGGAAATCACACACCACAATGGTCTTTAAACATTTTAAATGGAGACTAAGTCTACATCAGGCACAGACAATGCCCTTAAATCAAGACATCATTCACAGTACACTTTGCAGCAGCTGTTTAGCTTAGTTTAGCTATCTGGGTGTGTGCCTAGAATAGCTCATTAACGCATTTCGATATTCTGACCTGGGAGCTTAACAATTGGCATATTGGTCAACTTCACTGTTAATACAAAACTGGGGGGCCTCCTGAGTGGCGCACTGGTCTAAAGAGAACCTGGTGCCACTAGAGGTCCTGGTTCGACTCCAGGCTCTGTCGAAGTCGGCCGCGACCGGGAGACCCATGGGGTGGCGCACAATTGTCCCAGTGTCATCCGGGTTAGGGGAGGGTTTGGCCGGCCGGGATGTCCTTGTCCCATAGCGCTATAAAGACTTTGGTGGCGGGCCGGGCGCATGCACGATGACATGGTCGCCAGGTGTACGGTGTTTCCTCCGACACATTGGTGCGGCTGGCTTCCAGGTTAAGCAGGAATCAAGAATCAGTGCGGCTTGGCTGGGTCGTGTTTCGGAGGACTCGCGGCTCTCGACCTTTGCCTCTCCCGAGTCCGTACGGGAGTTGCAGTAATGGGAAAAGACTGTAACTACCAATTGGATACCACGAAATTGGGGAGAAAAGGGAGAAAAAATAGATAATATAATTAAAAAACTAAAAGACCCCAAAAAACTGGGACACTCCTTAAAACTAGCTACAGCTGATTGAGATAAATATACACACAAACAGAGTGAGGGTACTGAATGTATAGAATTAGCCTTAGAGTTGTATTCAATAAAACACCCTGAGTAAAACGTCATTCAAAAGCACAGAAGAGACATGATTCAGATTCATGTCCAAGTTCAAAGATCATGCCAAGATCAATAACGGTTATCCAGCCATTTATAGGCCTCTCTCTGCGGACAGTCATTACAACTTAACGAAGGTCACACACATGCATTTTCAGTCCTTTGCCCTCAATATAAAACAATATACTGTATTAAGTCATTGTGACCACTATTCATGAGTTAAGGTGAAAGAATGCATCCACTTTTCAGAAGAATTTGGCTGGCAGGAAGCTATTTTCCAGTGCTTATAATTTGAAACCAGTTAGAGAGACGGTGATTTCCCAGCATCTGGTTGGTTTATTAATAGCAGAGAAGGAACTACAGCACAGAGGCTATCTATCACACCCCAAGGTAAATATTCAGCAATACACAGTCAATGTACAGGAATATGCATTATGCGTACAGTAATAAGCAGTAAATGTAACATTACTGCCAGCAACATAACAAACATTGTCTTAAAAGTTCCGACTCATAGCTCTCATAAAATATCTGGACTTTCATTAAAAAAAAACTTTAGTTGTTTTATTAAATTGATATATCTATTTGGATCACTGACTGTGTGATCCAAATATAAAAATATATACACACACTGTTTTTTTGTCTATTAAACATTGATCAGAAATACAGTGTAGACATTGTTAAAGTTGCAAATGACTATTGTTGCTGGAAACAGCAGATTTTTTATGCAATATCTACATAGGTGTACAGAGGCCCATTATCAGCAATCATCACTCCTGTGTTCCAATGGCATGTTGTGTTAGCTAATCCAAGTTTATCATTTTAAAAGGCTAATTGGTCGTTAGAAAACCCTTTTGCAATTATGTTAGCACAGCTGAAAACTGTTGTGCTGATTAGAGATGTAATAAAACTGGCCTTCTTTAGACTTGTTGAGTATCTGGAGCGTCAGCATTTGTGGGTTCAATTACAGGCTCAAAATGGCCAGAAACAAAGACCTTTCTTCTGAAACTCGTCAGTTTATTCTTGTTCTGAGAAATTAAGGATATTCCATGCGAGATATTGCCAAGAAACTGAAGATCTCGTACAACGCTGTGTACTACTCCCTTCACAGAACAGCGCAAACTGTCTCTAACCAGAATAGAAAAAGAAGTGGGAGGCCCCGGTGCACAACTGGGCAAGAGGAAAAGTACATTAGAGTGTCTAGTTTGAGAAACAGACATCTCACAAGTCCATAAGTCCAAGTCCATTCCATAACAAATCTGCCGTTTCCAGCTACAGTAGTCATTTACAACATAAACAATGTCTATACTGTATTTCTGATCAATTTGATGTAATTTTAATGGACAAGAATTTTTGAAAGGTAGTGTATTTTTATATATATACACACACACACACAATACCAGTTAAAAGTTTGGACACACCTACTCATTACAGTGTTTTTCTTTATTTTTTACTATTTTGTACATTGTAGAATAATAGTGAAGACATCACAACTATGAAATAACACATAAGGACTTATGGACACTTAACCAGCATGGCTACCACAGCATTCTGCTGCGAAATGCCATCCCATCTGATTTGGGCTTAGTGGGACTATGATTTGCTTTTCAACAGGACAATGACTCAACACAACTCTAGGCTGTGAAAGGGCTATTTGACCAAGAAGGAGAGTGATTGAGTGCTGCATCAGATGACCTAGCCTCCACAATCACCCAACCTCAACCCAATTGAGATGGTTTGGGATGGGTTGGACCGCAGAGTGAAGGGAAATCAGCCAACGTGCTCAGCATATTTGGGAACTCCTTCAAGACTGCTGGAAATGCATTCCAGGTGAAGCTGGTTGAGAGAATGCCAAGAGTGTACAAAGCTGTTATCAAGGCAAACGGTGCCTTCTTTTGAAGAATCTAAAATCTAAAATATATTTTGATTTGTTTAACATTTTTTGGTTACTACATGATTCCATATGTGTTATTTCATAGTTGTGACGTCTTCACTATTATTCTACAATATAGAAAATATAAAAAATAAAGAAAAACCCTTGAATGAGTAGGTGTGTCCAAACGTTTTACTGGTACGAAATATGCATATGATATCATAAAAATAAAAAGTATTGAATATTGACAGCAAAGGATGACATTATTTTTGTCATGTACCTGTGACATATGTGATGTTTAGGTATTACTGTAGAAGGTCCACATTGTGAGCTCTTCACCCCAAACATAAAAAAAGGATCCTGACGGTGTGATCCAAATATCCCCTCACATGTCCATGCATTGGACAGTTATTACCACATATGAAGATAAAATGCTGGTTTACCTTTTGATTGTGTATTCCATGTTTGGGGTAGAGAGATGAATCCACGGCCCCTGCTAAAAAAAAAACATAGGCATTGAGTAACAACAACTTTACAAGCAGGAAAAAAGTTTTGTTGTAATAAAGAAATAGCCAAAGAGAAGTCCTTGAACTTACTCAAGCCCTGAGATCCATGTGGTAAATGCAGTGGGGCAAAGGACACTCAAATTTGAGCACAGAAATGTGTCTGTACCGAAATAGACGCAGAAACCGGTGTGGCCAAACTGACCAGTAACACAGGAAGCAGCTAGCTACCCCACATATTGGAGTAACCATGTTGGTGTCGAGTGGCAGCAGGCCCATGAAATGGAAACGCTCATTGGCTAATTTTAGTAACTAGGAGCATGGGCCCATAGCAGCCTGCTAGCTTTGCCTTTAAACATCTTCAAATACTAACAGTGGCTATTCATGTGAGGGGTTGAGTGGTGGAGACAGTCTATAGCTCCTGGTGAACTCATGGGGTTGAGGCTTAGTGCCTGGCTATCTTTTGGCCTGTGACTCACTTGTCTCTCCCATGGTCTCTCCATGCAAAACAAGGTATCAAAAATAGCTAATTGCATCACCAACACAAGTGTCACACTCATTAAAGCGTAGAATGAGAGGCAAATGGCATCTGATTACAATGATGGGTTAGTACTGGTTTTCCAACACACACTGTGCATGATTTGTTTACTGTCTGGGATCAGCTGTGTGGTCTGCCTTTGTCACTGAAGCTGCTGTATAAGCTGAAATCCTGCAGACAGATTTAGATTATAATACTCCAATGAAGATTATTGCGTTTTGTTTCTGTCATTAAGACATTTTTCGAGGTACTATTTACCATATTCTCTTTCGTTGAATTCGCTCCTTACTGTACCAATGTGCTCTATTTAAGCAGGTCTATTTTTGTCACATTGTATTTCATACAGTAAAGGCCTGTCTCTCGTTATGTCACACCTTCCATATCTCAACTAATCAGTCAAATGTCAGGTCAACACCTGTTACTGGCAGCAAGCAAGGTCCAGTGTGATTATAGGGTCTGGAAAAAGAGGCTTCAATCCCTTTGCTGACTTGACAGATACAGAGTAAAGGGTTGTTGCAGAAGTATCGAGACAGGGAAGTATTGTATCTTTGAAAAAGCAGTATGTAAAGGAAAATTGGAGACATGTTTGACTTTGACATTTCTGTTTGCAAGCTAGTGACACAGACTTTTATCTAAATGTTAGACAATAAAATGTGCATTTTAGTTTAACCTAAATGGTTTGAAAGAATATACTGGAAGTCCTTACATTGTTTTGGAGAGATTATTTTACTTCGCCATCAGCACTCATGGAAGGATTTAAAAGTAGAGTGCAATCCGAGTGCATTTCCCAATTACTATCTGTAGCCAGCCACTCAACTCACCCAGAATAAGGTCACATGGTGTCAGCAGGGGGGTCTCTCCACCTAGCAACCCAGCTTCCAACCCAGATCCAAACGGTCTCTTGTGTCAGTTCCTCCCGTCGCCCTTCTCCCTGCAGCCAGCCAACGCTATAATAGGAAATTGGAGTGGCGGGCCGCTTTCCCCTGGAGTGTGGCAGTTAGTCAGGCAGGGAATCATGCAGGGAGGCAGGGCCCATAGCCTATCTGATGGACATCCACACATGGGCCTGTGCTGGGCAGCAGTGGGGGGCTGGCTGGCTGAGTGGCTATTAGTCACAGCCATTGGGGACCATGTAGGCAGGCACATGACTAACTGACAGATTGTCATGGCAGCCCAGTAAATTCTGGCTTTTCTGTGTGGCAGTATGTGGACGAGGTGAAGAGGCTGGTGGAATGACCCTCATTCCTGTCCGCTGATGCTGCTAGCACACCTGGGGTTAGCTAGCCTGTTAGCCTGTTCCTCTCGGATACATCAAGTCGGCACTCATACAGTTGGCCCATGGCTCCCTGGTTCATATACAGTGTTCTGAATCATTACACAGCCCACACATTTAGACCCAACACCTCTGAGGTGAAATACATAGCACCTTTTGTTGTAAGAGTGTATCTAGAACCTAAAATGGTTATTTGGCTGTCCCCATGGTAGAACCCTTTGAAGAACCCTTTTTGGTTCCAGGTAGAACCATTTTTGTTCCATGTAGAACCCTACATGGAACCCAAAAGAGTTCTGCCTGGAACCAAAAAGTGTTCTCCTATGGGAACAGCCGAAGAACCCTTTTGGAACCGTTGCTTATAAGAGTGTATGACAAGCTGGGAATCAGGCCACCATTACTGTATAATGCAAGTTGGATCTGGCCAGTGAAAGTATGAGGATATAACACATTTTTCTTACCTTTATAGAGACACTTTATATCAAAATAGATATGTTTGAATAGGGCAAACAAAACAAACATCTGAATTTCAAACTAACTGCACTATCCATATCACGTTTCAAGGTAACACCCAGATGCAGATAACGTCGAAATTAACAAAAGTTTATTAATCCAACAGGGGCAGGCAAAATACAGGTCAAGGGCAGGGGTCAGTAATCCAGATAAGTGGGGCAAAGGTACAGGACTCAGGGTCAGGCCAGGCAGAAAAGGTAAAAACTAAAAAACAAGAACAATCGAGAGACGGGCAGAAGGAAAAACTCTGGTAGGATTTACAAAACAAAACGAACTGGCAACAGACAAACAGAGAACACAGGTATAAATACACAGGGGATAATGGGGAAGATGGGCGACACCTGGAGGAGGCGGAGACAAAAACAGGAGACAAAGGGCTGTGGGTTTAACTCTGGACACATGAAAGGTGGGGTGTATACAAAGGGTACGGGGCAACAGAAGACAAACAGCAGAGGGGCTAATCATTTTAGAGATGGGAAACGGGCCGAGAAACGATGGGGAGAGTTTGCGGGATTCCACACGGAGGGGCAGATCACAGGTGGATAGCCGTACCTTCTGCTGAGACGATACCGAGGAACCGGGGTCCGATGGTGATCCGCTTGTCGTCAATACCTGGAGGGGGTCTTGAGGAGGGCCGGCCGGGCTCTCCTCCAGGCACGACGACAGTAGGGGACAAACATCTGGGCAGAAGGAATGCAGACCTCTTCTTCCTGCTCAGGGAAGAGTGTGGGTTGATAACCCAGGGAACACTCAAATCGCGATAGACCAGTGGCAGAGCAGGGAAGTGTGTTGCAGGGAAGAGTGTATTCCACCCACACAAGCTGCTGGCTCCAGGTGTGGGTGGTCAACCAGTCAACCACAGTCAGCATGGTAGTGTTGCTCTCAGACAGGGGGAGATCCATGACGAAATCCAGGGATGTGTGGGACCAGGGACGGTGAGGGACAGGCAGTGGTTGCAGAAGAACAGTCGGAGCTTGCCGAAGAATCTTGTTCTGAGCACAGACCATGCAGGCTGCGACAAACGAGGCAGCATCTGGAACCATAGTATGTCACCAAAAGCGTTGTCACGGAAAGGGCAGTGTCTGACGGGAGTCCGGGTGGCAGGCAAGCCTGGAGGAATGGTCCCACTCCACAGGACAGTGGAGCGGACAGAGTCAGGCACAAACATCCGGTTATCTGCTCCCCCCCCCCCCCCCCCCCCCCCCCAAGGTTCGACTGGGAACGCTGCACCTTCCGGACCTGTTTCCCTATACCCCAGCTGAGTGCCGTCACCATACACGAGGTGGGAAGGATGGTCTCGGGCTTCGGGGTAGTGTTGATAATGGGATATGTAGGAGGGTGAGCCGGTCAAGGATCGATTCAGACAAGGTGGTAAATTGTATGACAAGCGACAGTTTAATTATGAGTAAAGATATCTGGTACAACGTATACGGGCCCATTTCATTCAGCTCATAAGGAACCAGCAGAAAAGAAGCAGCGATAACAGAGTGCATGTATGTTATATACAGTACAGAAAGTAGGTTGAGTCTAGAAGTTCTGGTCTTCTAGTTGGTCCGGGTTGGGGTGTTGCCTTCTTGGATTGGTCCTGTTGGGCCGTCCGTCATCCCTCTGAGTCTTGTCGTGCCGTTCTTTGTCACACAATGTTCAGCTAAGAAGGATATTATGTGTGTGTGCTTGTCTGCTCCTGTTTCTCAAGGTTGGGAGTGTACATGCAGCTGGTGTTTGTCATGAGATACTGTTATCAGTGCTCAGCAGTAAGCCAGCTCTGTTCCTTTGTATGTGCATAGTCTAAATGAAAATAGGTTGAGTTATATGTGTTATGGCAGCTACATTATATTAATAAGGTTATTACATTGCTAGGCATACTTTAAGCTAGAAATTCTTATAATTCTTACAGTGGTAACCGTGTGGCTATAGAGGCGAGACAGGGCATCCGGCTTGACGTTCTTGGACCCCGGCCGGTGAAAGAGGAAAAAGTTCAACAGGAAAAACAGCAGGGCCCATCTCGCTTGCCTGGAGTTGAGGCGCATGGTGGTGTGGAGAAACTCCAGGTTTTTGTTCCACCCCTTCCAGCCATTCCTCCAACGCCATCTTCACAGCGAGAAGCTCTCGATTTTCCACATCGTAGTTCCTCTCCGTGGCATTGAGGCGGTGGGAGAAGAAGGCGCAGGGATGCAGCTTAAGGTCCAGGGCAGAATGTTGGGACAGGACAGCCCCCACTCCAACATCCGAAGCATTCGGCCTCCACGTCGAACTGACGGGAAGGGTCGGAGGGAACCAAGATGGGAGGAGTGGTGAAGTGGTGTTTGAGGTCCCGGAATAACCCAGACAGCAGGCAGAGACCCACGTGAACGGAACCTTGGTAGAGGTGAGTGCAGACAGGGGGGAAGCGAGGCACAGGGTCTTGTCCTTTTTCTCAACAAAGAAGAACCATGCGCTGACTTCAGACAATGGGCATGGCAGAGCGGACTCCAGCCCTTGATGGCACCTGTAGACCAATTGATGAGGGGATTGTGTCGCTCGAGCCAGGAGAATCCACGGGAATCTGAGGACACTTGATGAGCAGAAATTGAAAAGTCTCGCTGTGATTCCCTGACACCCGTAGGTTGATGGGGGTGGAGTGACCCAGCCTATAGAGCGCCTGTTCAGCGCTCTACCATCCATGGGAATGGAGAGGGGCTGAGTGGGGATGTTCAGCTCGGAAGCCAGGGTAGCGTCCAAAAAGCTCTCATCGGCCCCAGAGAGATTTAGACTGGTTTCCCCACAGCAGAATGGCATGAAAAGGGGTGCAATCAAGGGAAGCAGAAAAGTTTTCCATATGGCCCACCAGAGTGCTCCTACCGGTGAGCCTGGTCTTTTTAAAGGACAAGAGGACACAAAATGACCAAGAGTCAGCAATAGAGAGTCCGCAATACAACTCTTCTTGTTGATCCTGTATTGCCGTTCCACTGGCGACAACCCAGCTCTGCCTAGTTGCATAGGCTCAGGGAGAGGTAACTCGGCCGTCTTCGGAGACTCTCGGGGAAGATCGGGAAGCATCGGGTTCTCTCGGCAACGGGACTGTCTTGGACTTCCGGGATGACTCGGAGGCCAGGTGGAATCCCTGGACGTGCGAGCAAAATCGAATTTCCTCCCCCTCTGTCGTTCCCGTAATTGCCCATCGATGAGGATGGGAAATGCGATGAGGGAATCAAGATCCGTAGGTAACTCCCGAGCAGCAAGCTCGTCCTTGACCTCCTCTGAGATGCCTTGCAGGAACATATCGAACAGCGCTTCCTGGTTCCAAGCACTCTCCGCTGCCAACGTGCCGAAATCTACCGCATAGTCCGCCACCCTGCGGGAGTTCTGCCGAAGCTGGATTAGCTTCGGGACAGCTTCTCTCCCGGAGAACGGGGCATCAGAAACCTTCTTCACCTCCCCCACGAACCCTTCCAGACTAACGCATATGGCTGGCTGTTGTTCCCATACAGCAGTCGCCCAGGTGAGAGCCCTCCCGGACATCAGAGTGATGAGGTAGGCTATCTTGGAGCAATCTATAGGAAAGGAGGAGGGCTGAAGCTCGAAGACGAGGGCACACTGAGCTATAAACGCCGGACAGGTGCTCGGATCACCATTGAAGCGTTTGGGGGAGGTAAGCGGGGCTCCCTAGAAGGTGGAGTGACCGATGAGATGGCGCTGCTAGCAGCTGAGTTACTGAGGGGCTGTGGGGTTACCACCATGGTAGGCTGCCTCCCAGACAATCCGCGGAATTGTTCCAGCAAATGTCCAACGCCCGGTCATGGTGTTCAGCCAACATGTGGACCCCCACCATGAGGCCACAAAGCAGAAAAGGTAAAAGCCGGGAAAACTAGAAAACAGGAACAATCGAGAGACAGGAACAGAGTGAAAAACGCTGGTAGGCTTAACGAAACAAAACTAACTGGCAACAGACAAACAGAGAACACAGGTATAAATACACAGGGGATAATGGGGGAAATGAGTGACACCTGGGAGGGGTGGAGACAATCACAATGACAGGTGAAACAGATCAGGGTGTGACAATTCATAGAAACCATGATACCTTATTCATTTATTTGTTTCATGAATCAAGGTACTAAAATGCATGCTCAACTCAAACTAATTTATTATACGGTCTCACAAGAGTGTGTAGAGCAGTGGAGACAGTGCTCCAGTGAGACAGGGCTCCAGTGTGATACTGTGGCATGTGTCTCGGTCTCGACTCACACCGGAGACCATCATAATTCCTGGAAGATGCAACAGATACTGTACATACACTATGCCATTGACACAAAGTCATAGTTTGAGGAAGCCCCATTGACCTCCATGGTTTAGGAGGGCCATGGCCTATAAAGTGGCATGTGGACATGGGAGCCAGGATTCACATGGGTAAAATAACATTTAATAGGTATTGACGTAGCCTGTTGCAGTGTCTGCTATCTCAGTGTAATTCATGGATTTATATGAGCAAAATAAAGCCCACATTTTGTATGCTGAAAATTGTGCTCTGTAAGACTCCATCATAGGCTGGGAAACATGATTGTAAACATTACATAATGACTTCTTATGGAATTACTCCCTAGAGCTGTGGTTCCAAATCCTGGTCCTGGGGACCCAAAGAGGTGCACATTTTTGTTTTTGCCCTAGCACTGCACACCTGATCATTTGAATTAGCTGTGTAGTGCTGGGACAAAACCAAAAATGTGCACACGTTGTTCCCTAGGACCAGGATTGAGAACCAGTGCCCTAGAGCGTATGTTTATTCAATGCACGGCACGCCTCTCTGTTTGTTCATTAATCATGGCTTCCAAAATCCCCCCTTGTACCCGCTAACAACCTACAAAGACCGAGATCATGTGTTAACGTTGTCTTCTCTCCTTATTTCCCACACCTCTCCAGTGTTGAGGTTGGTGTGCGTTGCTGGCTGGCTGGCTGGCAGGGGGAGTGGGGGTACACTGAGCCCGTGCCAAGGCATGCTAGGCAGCTGGGTGCACAAAGCGACCACTGCCATTGTACATGTCTGCGGCTCTACAAAATGTACACAGCAGTTCCAAAATAATCATCAGGAGCCTGGTGATATGGGCTAGGCCGAGTGCTTTTAATGAAGCTGTAGATTGTGTTTTTACATGCCAAAGCTGGGGGAGTTTGAACATGGCTGCCAGCTATTAAACCCAACCATAATCTGAGCACTGAGAAGGGCCAAGCTCTCTTTGGAGCACCCTGAAGGGCCCTTGTAATGAACCTGGCACCCCGGCCTCTCCAGTGCCAGACTTCCAAGTCTCACGGAGAAGGGAAGGGAAGGGAAGGGGAGGGTTAAGAGGGAGCCTGGGTAAGGCTGTTATGTTATTGGGTTACTATTGTTGGGTTTTGAGAATATGAAATATACTTATTAATGTCACTGATAGAGTGCTAAGGTTCAGAGGGTCTACACCAGAAGTTAATGGTTATAGGAGGAAGGTATATAGTGTGTGCAACTAAGATTGGTATATGTTGAGTGCAGGGAAGCGATTACATATGGTAGTGATGGAGGGGGGTTGAGGTCAGGTCAGGTCGCCTTAAGGGAGAAATAGAAATGTATGGCCCGTATCACTAGTGTCCTGCCTAGCAGTAAAGAACGATGTTTGTACAGATGGGTACAGTGCCTTGCAAAAGTATTCATCCTCCTTGGCGTTTTTCCTATTTTGTTGCATTACAACCTGTAATTTAAATAGATTTTTATTTGGACTTCATGTAATGAATATACACAAAATAGTCCAAATTGGTGAAGTGAAATGAAAAAAAATACTTGTTTCAAACAATTCTAATAAATAAAAAATGGAAAAGTGGTGCGTGCATATGTATTCTCCCCCTTTGCTAGACCCTAAATAAGATCTGGTGCAACCAATTACCTTCAGAAGTCACATAATTAGTTAAATAAAGTCTACCTGTGTGCAATCTAAGATTCACATGATCTGTCACATGATCTCAGTACATATACACTTGTTCTGACTGGGTTTGCCACACCACTAAGCAAGGGGCACCACCAAGCTAGAGGAACCATGAATACCAAGGAGCTCTCCAAACAGGTCAAGGACAAGGTTGTGGAGGAGTACAGATCAGGGTTAGGTTATAAAAAAATATCAGAAACTTTGAACATCCCACGGAGCACCGTTAAATCCATTATTAAAAAATGGAAAGAAGGGGCCTCCCGGGTGGCGCAGTGGTTAAGGGCGCTGTACTGCAGCGCCAGCCGGGCACAGTGCGCGCTAACCAAGGTTGCCAGGTGCACGGTGTTTCCTCCGACACACGCGGCTGGCTTCCGGGTTGGATGCGCACTGGTTGGGTTGTGTATCGGAGGACGCATGACTTTCAACCTTCGTCTCTCCCGAGCCCGTACGGGAGTTGTAGCGATGAGACAAGATAGTAGCTACTAAACAATTGGATACCACGAAATTGGGGAGAAAAAGGGGTAAAATTCAAAAAGAAAAAAAATATATATATCAAAAATATATATAAAAAAAAACATGTAAAGAATATGGCACCACAACAAAACTCCAATTGAGAATCTGTGGTATAACTTAAAGATTGCTGTACACCAGCGGACGTGAGCTTACAACTCACTTGCAGGGCATTATTCTCTGAACTGTACGTTGTGGCAATTGTCCTTTTCCTTCACCATAAGTGCTCAAAAGGCTTTTGGCATAGAGCATGCAAAACAACTGGCAAGTCCCATGACGGGGCAAGCTGTTAATCGATATATTTAAATATTATTAGAGGGAGGAACAGGTACAGCTTTGACATGACTAACTCATTTCACAACCAAGCTAGCTGTATCCAAAAAGTGACTAGTCTTTAGCAAGCTAGCCACCACCCTAGCTAGCTTCTGTGGTTTAACTTCGAAAATTAACGTTTTTTACTAACTACACAAGCTATCTTTTATAATCTGTCTTTTCTGAAATGGTATCCGGCCATAACACAGATTGCCACCGTCAAGGATAACCCACTAATCGCTAGCTACCTGACTAGTCTACCACACTAGATTTTCTGACAGCTAAAAACATAGCATCCCAGCTATGGCGACAAAAGCATCTCCCACAGTGTCTGACAGTGAGAAGCTGAACACCCTGGATGCTGCAGTAGACCCAAAAGGCCTTTTAGGTCCCACCGTTGAGATGATGCCAAAACAGTGTGGGGAGAAGAAGAGGGAGGGTGAAGCCCTCCAGCTCTTCGCCCAGGCTGCAGCAGGTCGACCCCTCTCAACATTTAAAATGCCCAGGCCCCCAGGCTGCGAGCCCAATGCAGCAGAGAACCTCAGACCCTAAAGGCTCCTGGTCTAAGAAGCCTCCCTTCCCACCCATGGTCCCAAGGAGCCATTTGGCCCCTAACCCCACCCAAGGGGTAAGGAGGAAGAAACTGTTGGCCTAGCAGTGTCCCCATTGCCAGAGAGGCGAGAACGGCCTCCTCCGAGTGCCGTTCTATCTCTTCCGCCAATCCTGTTCCAGGATGCAGGTTCCCAGGCACCTCAGTGTTCTTTTCTGCGTACTGAACCCAAGTCAGTGGTCACAGAGTACAGCCCAAAGAGGAGAAGAGACAATGTCAGTTCACATTAAAAATGATACCACAAGCAAAACCAGGCTACAGGCCAAAGGTGTAGTCAGACATGTTGTTTCTCACAAAATCAAAACAAACAGGGTACCTACCTCCCTATATCTCCACCAGAGGAAGCTACCACTCCTTCTGGTGGTGATAGGCCACATAAGTACTCTTCCGGTGCGGGCCAGCCGCGCATGCGCAGTACATTGTGGATTGTAGTACGAATGTTGACACACACTGCTCTGTTAGGCACCAAGGGGATTGGTTCGTATCCGTCGACCTGAGGAACGCTTACTTTCACATCTCAATATACCCTCCTAACAGGAAATTTCTCAGATTCACTTTTCAAGGCGTTATTTCCCTTTCGGCCTCTCGCTGTCAATCAGGTTTTTACGAAGTGTACCGAGGCAGCCATAGCCCCAGTAATAGACAATTGGCTGCTGCGCGCTCAATTGAGACAGGATGTCTTAGAACAGTCAGCTGCTCTTGGAACACCTGACATTTCTAGGTTTCAGAATGAACACAGTAAAGAGCGTTCTGATTCCCAAGAAGACAATCTCTTTCCTAGGTCTAACCTTAGATTCAGGATCATTCAAAGCTCGCCTCTCAGTAGAACGAATTTAAGAACATTGCAGAATTGGCTAGCACTGTTTTCACAGAGGGAACCTGGTCTCTTTAAAAACATGCCTACGGCTGCTAGGTTTGATGGCACCGGCTTTAGTAGTCATTTCATTAGGACGCTTGAACATGAGGGAGGGTTCCAACACTGGGTCTCTTCTCTAGCTCTGAGCCCAATACGTCACAGACATCATTGTGTACAAATCTCCATAGATTGCATGGTAGCACTTCACTCACAGGGTGTCCAGATGGGCACTGTTTTAGCTAGAAAAGTAGTCACAACGGACGCATCTCTGTGGGAACCCCATCTCCGTTCTACTCACATGAACAGCCGTGAAAGGCTTGCAGTGTCCCTAGCATTAAAGTTGTTTCTCGTCATGTTCTAGTCAGCTTAGACAATACCACTGTTGTGGCTCACATAAACAGATAAGGCGGACTGCGATCCCCTCACTTACACACACTGGCACACAGACTGATTGTGTAGAGCAGTGTTTATCCCCAGTCACTGAGAGCTAGTCATGTACCGGGAGTGCTGAATATGGGGTTAGATTTACTCTTCAGGGGAAACCCTCTATATGGGTAGTGGAAGCTCCACCCAGAGGTACCCAATCAGGTTTGAATGCACGTCGGCATTCCAGCAGTGGATCTTTATGCATCGATGGAGAATTAACTGTGTCCACTGTTTATTTCCCTGAGGGATTGGGATGCAACAATGGGAGTGGGCGTGTTGGCGTACTATTGGCCACGAGTCGTCCTTTATGCATCCCCACAACTGGCCCTGATGTCCCCCACCCTAGCCAGGGTGCAGGAGAAGGGTCTCTCTCATAGTAATAGCGCCGCATTGGCCAGAGAAACACTTCTACTACTATGCAGTCAACCGTGGACCCTCCCTCTGGGTCCTAACCTACTGTGCCACCCACCCGGAACGGTTGGCACTCTAGGCTTGGCCCGTGAATGGTTCAATTTGTACACTGCGGGGATTCCCCAAAATGTCATTTAGAATATTCAGAGTGCTAGAGCCTCATCCACCAGGTCAATTTATGATTGTAAATCATGTGTGTTTGAGGAATGGTGCACTAAGTCACAGGCAGTGTAATTCCGGTGCTCTGTCCCGATAATCCTGTTGTTTCTACAGGAAATATTAGACAAAGGAAAGGCCTTTTCTACTATTAAGGTGTATCTGGCAGCTATTTCGGCTTGTCATGTGGGTTTTGGGAGCACGACAGCACGGCAAACACCCCCTTGTCGCCTGTTTTATGAAGGTGTACGTCTTTTGCGTCCGGTGTCCAAACAGCTTGCCCCGTCATGGCCCTTACCAGTTGTTTTGGATACTCTATGCCAAAAGCCTTTTGAGCCCTTGGATCAGGTGGATCTTAAGATGCTTTCATTTAAGACAGCGCTATTACTTGCAATGGCCTCCGCCAAGTGTGTAAGTGGCATTCACTCACTCTCACTGCACTCGTCATGTGCACAGTTGGGGTATCATTGCGGCCTAACCCTGCCATTATCCCTAAGGTTATTAAGCCATCTTTGATGTGAGTTCCCCTTGAGCTGATAGCTTTTCATCCCCCACCATTTTTCTCTCCGGGAACATCAACAGTCGCATATGTTTGTGTCCAATACGTACTCTGCATATCTAAATGGACAAGACTAAAGGGTTTAGATAATGTTTTCAATTGTTCGCCTGGGAAAAACCTTACACTGGTAAAGGTCTCACTGAACAATGCCTCTTCTCCTGGAAAGTGGGGGCTATCACTTTGCCCTAAACAAGTAAGGGTCTTCAGTCTCCTGCTGGCCTACAGGTTCATTCCACTAGAGGAATGGCTACGTCCTGGGCTTTATTTAAGGGCATAATCTATCCAAGATATTTGGTCAGCAGCGAGTTGGGCTTCTCACTGCAACGACCTCAGATCTTCTGAGGGGCAGCGCCCATTTGTGTGATAAATCGCACGGGGCAGTCAGTTGTCAGGATAAGCTTGCCTGGCAAAAAAAGGAGTCAGTATATCCCATAAGAGAAATACGTAACATCGTAACCCCGGTTCTCTGAAAGTATGAGTTAGTTATTTCACCACACCACCCTCCTTGCATTGAGCGAGGAAGAGGATGTGTTTGTTTTTTTATGACTCCCAGATGCTGCGTCTGACCTTTTATAGGGTAATAGGGATGTTTGATGAGCTGTGCGCTCTTGCTGCGCAACAGGTGGCATTCCGGCTCAAAATAGACTCTTTAGGCCTATGCATGTGATAGATAAATTAGTGATGAACTAACCTACTAACAGCCTAATTTGTGTTTATGACAGACCATATCAGCTACAGTGGGTATCAACAGTATTCACCTACTTTGGACGTATCACATTGTGTTGCGTTACAACGTGGGATTAAAATACATTTAATTGTGATTTTTCTTGTCGTTGATCTACACAAAATTCTCCATAATGTCAAAGTGAAACGAAAATAATACAAATGTTTACAAATGAAATTAAATAACAAAACTATAGAGGTTGGCAAAGTATTCACCCCCGCTGCTTAGGCAAGCCTAAATTTGTTCAGGAGTAAAATGTGGTTTAACAAATCACATAATAAGTTACATGGACTCACTCCATGTGACATCATTTTTGTATTTTTTAATGACTACGCCTTCCTCTGTCCCCCAGACCTACAAAACCTAACATCTGCAGTCCAAGGCACTGCATCTCAGTGCTAGAGGCCTCACTACAGACCCTGGTTCTATTCCAGGCTGTATCACAACCGGCCGTGATTGGGAGTCCCATAGGGCGTCACACAATTGGCCCAGTGTCACCGGGGTAGGCCGTCATTGTAAATAAGAATTTGTTCTTAACTGACTTACCTGTTTAAATAAAGTTGAAATAAATCAAATAAATACAAAGACCAGAGAGGTTTGGAAAGCCTCATAACGAAGGGCAGTGATTGGTAGATGGGTATCAATAACAAAACAGACATTAAATATGTCTACGCGTGGTCAAGTTAAAAATCATGCTGTGAATAATGTATTAAACCACCCAGACACATCAAAGATACAGTCCATCCTTCTGAACTGAGCTATAGGACAGGAAGGAAACGTTGACCTCACAATAATGACCTAAATGACAGAGTACAAAAATAATACAAATATACAGAAACATGAATCCTGTATGCAACAAGGCACTAAAGTAATACTGCAACAACAAAAAAAACACTTGTAAGGAATATTTTGTTTTGGCCCAAATGCAAAGCCTGACATACTGTTTGGGGCAAATCCAACACAACACATCACTGAGTAATTGCCTCCTTATTTTCAAGCATGGTGGTGGCGCCATCACGGTATGGGTGTGCTTGATGTTGGCAAAGACTGGGGAGGTTTTCAGGATTTAAAAAAAAAAAACGGGAAGGAGCTCAGCACAGGCAAAATCCTAGAGGAACGTCTGTCTATTCCACGTCGTTTCAACGTAATCACATTGAAAGGACGTGGCGAATGTTACAGTTTTGACTAACATCTGCTTAAAAATCTATGGCAAGACTTGACTCAGCTCACATCCTGACCAACACTAAAACAAAGAAAACACAAAAGAACTATGGTCAGAACGTGACAAGAGCGAACAAAATGTGATCAAACACATGGGACACCATGTGTTTGATGTATTTGATACCATTCCACTCATTGTGCTGCAGCCATTTCCAAGAGCCCGTCTTCCCTAATTAAGGTGCCACCAACCTCCTGTGTACCACACCAGTATGAACCAACGTTATTTCACAACAGATGTCAAGGTGTAACTTGATGATCCGTTGGCCAACATGAATCTATGACCCTGCATTGACTGCTTTGTTACATAACAAGCAGCTGGGAGCTCTGTCAAGGTCTTGCATCACACATTACATGCTAGCCAAGAATTACAAACAAGATCATCTCCTGTATTTTCATAATCATATGCAGCATCATATTTCAAAACAAACTTGCCATGATCAAGCATAAATTAAGTGAACCTCTGGGTCAAGCCTCATGCTTAGGCTACTGAAACTAATTGGGTTTCAGAGATGCACTGGCAGGTTCTTAGGTTAGTAGATCTCTGATAACAGTTCATTGACTCAAATGAATGCGTTAGGCTTGACCCAGAAATCCACTTCCCAGTTTTAATCACGTAACTGGTTGATGTGGAAAACTAGAGGGTGAGGGTTGATTTGAGCTTGTTTTGGAGACCCAGAAGGGAGCTGTTCTCCATGCTCCCGTCCTGCAGGTACCAGTGCATCAAGGCTCAGACAAACAGACTCCGAAACAGCTTCTATCCCCTGGCCATAAGACTGCTAACAACTACACAGGGTAAGAATTTTACCCTACTGTTTTAAACCTGTTGTATCCAGTGCTCGTGGCGAATAAACTTTGAAACTTGAAACCCCACCTTGCCTTGTTTGGAAAGAGAAAGACAAACAGAAACAGACTGCCACATCCTGACATTCAAACACCGGCTTACACTCAAATACTTAGTCCAAGTGATTATAATTGGTTGCGAAAAGATGTGCTGAGCTGCAGGCGTATTATCTCATCTCATCATCAACCACGTTCTGAGCCAGATACAGGAAATGCTTATTTTTCAGTGTGACAGCGCCTTCCAAGCAGCTATCAGAATGAACAAGAGAAAATGGTAAAGAAAGACAATTGAGACGAAGATGCTTCCTAACGGTCGATGTTTGTCTGTCATCACACTTGTTTTTACAATTGGTGAGTCCTGTATATGACTCCTTTATATTTAAATACTGTAAGATTGTATTTTGAATCACTGAAAAAACATATTCTAAAATTAAGAAAAAAATGATATGATTCAAAAACTGGAAAACCGTATTTGCATAATTTATTAATAGCAAATAACTTTAATATGGGTGTCTTTAATATTTTTAGAGTAAATTAGCCTAAATGATCAAGGTTGGAGAGTGCTTTTAAAACAGCCTGGTTGTTGTTCTGTTTGATTTGCAACAGACACTTCTTGCATTGACTTGTCTTTTGAGCAGAGAGAATCAACTAACCACCACTCTCAGATTGATAGCAAATATCTTTATAATGCGATTTCCTTCCATAATTCATGAGCCGTGCATTGCCTGATCAAGCTCCGAGAGTGTTTTTAAACAAGGCTTTGTTGCCTTGTGGTAATGGTCGATCTACGACAGGCACTTTCCATGCGCGTGAAGTACCACTACTCTCAGCTACAGTGAGCATGTTATGTCAGAGGTCTTGGTCCTCTCATGGCTGCCAATAGAACGTGACCAAGGAGAGTCTGCTGTGTGCAATATTGACTATCCAGTCTCCCAGTGCTAGTGGTGTGACCGTGACAGCGTTAGGTCTGTGTGTCTGGTGTTGGGTGATGGGGTATTGTCATGTGCCCCATGTTGCCACATTATTGTTCACTCTATCTGGCAATCACAAGCTGTCAACAGATTCAGCCTCAACAAGGCTCTAAATTAGACATGTGAGCTCTGTTTATACATTTCCCTTCACTGGAACTAAGGGGCCTAGTCCGAACCATGAAAAACAGCCCCAGGCCATTATTCCTCCTCCACCGAACTTTACAATTGGCACTATGCAGTCGGGCAGGTAGCGTGCTCCTGGAATCCGCCAAACCCAGTTTCGTCCATCAGACTGCTAGGTGGTGAAGCGTGATTAATCACTCCAGAGAACGCAATTCCACTGTTCCAGAGTCCAATGGTAGAGAGCTTTACACCACTCCAGCCGATGCTTGGCATTTCGCAGGGTGATCTTAGGCTTGTGAGCAGCTGCTCGGCCACGGAAACCCATTTCATGAAGCTCCCGACGTACAGTTATTGTGCTGATGTTGCTTCCAGAGGCAGTTTGGAACTCAATAGTGAGTGTTGCAACCGAGGAAACACGATTTTTACGTTCTATGCACTTCAGCACTCGGTGGTCCCTTTCTGTGAGCTTGTGTAGCCTACCACTCCACGGCTGAGCCGTTGTTGCTCCTAGATGTTTCCACTTCATAATAACAGCACTTACAGCTGACCGGGGCAGCTCTAGAAGAGCATAATTTTTTACGAACTGACTTGTTGGAAAGGTGGCATCCTATGACATCCCTGAGCTCTTCAGTAAGGCCATTCTAATGCCAATGTTTGTCTATGGAGATTGCATGGCTGTGTTCTTGATGTTATACACATGCCAGCAACGGGTGTGGATGAAAGCCAAATCCACTCATTTGAAGGTGTGTCCACATACTTTTCTATATATAGTGTGTGTTGAGAGATCTTGAAGCAGTTAGCGGTTGATTAGATATATTCATTATTTTTGTGTTAAGAATTTGATCAAATATTGGAGTTAAATATAACAGTTGAACTTTTAAGTGCCACCACTACTTAATTGCAATTTAGCAGATACTCTTATCCAGAGTAATTAGTGTTAAGTGCCTTGCTCAAGGGCACGTCAACACATTTTTCACTTAGTTGGCTTGGGGATTCGAACCGGCGACATGTTGGTTACTGGACCAACACTTCTAACCTTCTAAGCTACCTACTACTACAGACATCATCGTGTTCAAGCTACAAAGACGCATGCAGTGCAAGCGTTTCTCTGCTCTGTTTCATCTCGGGCGCGAATTCACTGGTCTAATCTGTCTTGTCGACACGAGCGTCCTATTTTCAAAGATCAGTTTCATACTTGCAGGAAGTTGTGGTGACCGTCTAAGACAGATATTAGAGAAGTGCATTAACTTGTTCTATAACAAAGATGATCCCTGTGTTTCAGAGTGCATGTTGACACATGTGAGAGGAAATGACCTGGAAAGCAATGATGAACCAGGTAAAAAAAGGAAGTCGTTATGAAATATGTTGCTACCTCAAAGTCCTCATAGCTATAACGCTATTGAGTCCTTTGACTTTCACTAGACTGTCAGTTGAGAAAATGTACTTAAGCTCCTTCTGTAAGTGACTGATGCAGCTCGAACACGGACATGTCAACCAAGCCACACACTTATTACAATCCAAGGCCTTGCAATTCCATTCCAAGCTTAACTAATGCAACTGCAATATTTCAAGTCAACACAGATCCAGACAGAGACTGCCAACTGGGCACACACTGGTTCAATCAGCGCTGTTTCCACGTAATTTCAACACAATGACATTAAACCACGTGGAATAGACGTTGAATTGACATCTGTGCCCAGTGGGTGGGGACATGACTGGACCTATTTTTCATCAGCCTGAGGAACGAGTAAACACATTGCAACAGATTGCATCAAACAATTCTCACGTGTGAACTGGCCTATTGAGCAAAAACAGGGAACTGGATATGTACTGTCTATTGCTGCTTTCACAACAGGCTGTCTGTCGGTGGCTTATTCTTTGTGTTTGGTTCTTAGATGCTACGTATGCTTTGATTGGAGCAGGAATTGGGCTCTTCTTTGCCATATGCTTTATTGGCAGCAAGCTCTACATTATAAAAAAACACATGCTTGATATCCAAGCTTCAGGTAAGTGCACAAGCATAGTAGCATACCTGTATACTTTTCCACGTTTCTACAATGAATATGAATTCATGATATTTGTGAAACTGAAAAGTACTCTTTTTTTTCCTATCTTTTTTAGAGGAATCCATAAAAAACCCATCTCATCAGTAAGTAGACTACTTGGAAATAAGTAGTCCTTCGGTGTTGTCGTAACAACAACAAAAAATCGGACATGATTGTGGTATCGATATACAAGAAATTTGTACTAAACTTACAATGTATGGTTTTGTTCCCTTTGCTAATAGAACTGCTTTTGTGGACATGAAGGACTTAAGAAGAGTAAGCGATGGATGAAGTGACAAGGATACCAAAGAATTCTGAAGATAAATGGAAATGTTTTGGGCATGGAAATGTAAATAACAATTGCATGATGTGTGAGTTGGAAGTGTCTATAAACATGTGAAAGTGGAGTCTAGACATTAGTGTTTGGTCTGCCTGTGGTCAAGGATAGCTATACAGTATACTGTAGTCCAGGCCTGGGCAAAGGCCCGTGGAATCATGCTTAGATCACATAAAGAATTTGCGAGGGTAAAAATAAAAAAACGTAGTTGTTATTCAAATTAAAAGTCCAATGAATACTCGCCTTTGTATAATGATTTAACTCCCACCGCTTGAGGGACATTTATTTTGAAGGCATGTAATAAATAACATCTGCATGAGGACAGACAGTGACTGACAGGCTCACACACACACGTCACAGTTACAAATAGTAGCTAGCTAGAAATTTGCTCAAAAATGTGTTTTTCAAAATGTCAAAGAAAAGGAAAGTAGACCATGAGCGTAGGGTGTTCCAGCAAGAGTGGACATCGAAATATTTCTTTATTGACGTATCAGGGAACGCTGTGTGCTTAGTGTGCAAAGACAGCACTTCCAGACGACGCAGGCAGAGAAATATAGGGATATGTCTTCTGAGCAGAAGGCAAGTGCATCGAAAGAGTTGCTTTCCCAGTTGCAAAAGCAGCAAGGACTTTTCACAAAACTGCATTCAGCAAACGACGGAATTGCGAGAGCTAGCTATGTACTGTCCCACAAAATTGCTAAACATAGCAAGCCATTCGCCCCGGGGGCGAGTTCATTAAATCATTTCTAATTGACTCTGCAGCAATACTTTGCCCAGACAAGAAAGAGCTGTTTGAAAATGTTTCCCTGTCAAGACGAACATTGACCCAGTGTGTTGAAATACAAGGTCAAGGATTTCACCTATTTCCCCGTGGCCCTGGATGAGAGCAGTGATGCACGTGTTGATATTCTCCCGAGGTTTAACCCCATACTTTGAAATTACAGAGGAGCCTGCTTCAGTGCAACCACGGGGAAAGATTTATTGGCGGAGGCTAATAAGTGTGTGGCAAAGCTGGGACTGAGTTTTTGAAAAGTTCTCCAGCGTGACCACTGATGGGTGCCCAAACCTGACAGGAAAAAAACATTGGCCTTTTGAAAAGGATACAAGATCAAGTAGCTGAGCTGAACCCAGATCAGAAAATTATTTTCCTGCATTGCATTATTCATCAGGAGGTGTTCTGGAAATGTGTTTTGAAAATGAGCCAAGTTGTGGATATTGTTACTAAAGTGGGAATGAGAGCAACATCTTTAAACCACAGGCAGTTTGTCTCACTGAGAAGGGTGTGGAACCTGAAGTCGGGGGATTGCTGTGTTTTTGCAAATGAAAGGAGGAACATATGTGGATTTCCCTCAACTGCAAGATAAAGAATGGTTGACTGATTTTGTCTTCACCGTGGACATCAGGGCCCTCATGAATTAATTGAATTCCAAACTACAAGGGAAGGGCCTTTTTGCACATCAGATGTATAGCCTTGTCAAAGCCTTCAAGGGAAAATTACTCTTCCTGACCTGCCGAGTAGATGCCAACAGTCTCACCCACCTTCCCGAAACGACTAGTCTGTTTCCTATCAGATGACCAGCGGGAGAAGTTCGCTGCTGCTGCGTGCTTTGAACTGTGAGTTTTCGTCGTTTTGAGGATTTCAAAGTGTTGGAAAATGACATGCCGTTGGTTTCCTCTTCTTTCACTTTCAATGTGGATAACGCTCCCACTGACCTGCAACCTGAGCTTATCGATCTTCAGCCTGATGCAGTGATTGGAGAACTATTCAAAACAATGTCACCGACGAGGTTCTATGCATCTCTCGATGAACACAACTTTCCAAAGAGTAGGAGTCAAGCTCAGAAGATGTTTGTACTGTTTTGGGTCAACCTATGTATGTGAACAGACATTTTCAGTGATGAAATATAACAAGTCAAGGCACAGATCATCTCTTACTGACGCTCACCTCTCAGCAATCCTGCACATAGCGATGTCAGAAACTATACCTGACTTCACTGCTCTAGTCAATGCCCAACAGAGACTTCACTCCTCACACTGATTGAGTAGTTTAAATGTAATGTTGAGCTCTCTCTCTCTCTTTCTTGTGTTCTTGTGCATACCCGTTAACACGAGTTCTGTCCGTGGTGCTGA
This sequence comes from Oncorhynchus mykiss, assembly GCF_057628025.1. Taxonomy (NCBI): domain Eukaryota; kingdom Metazoa; phylum Chordata; class Actinopteri; order Salmoniformes; family Salmonidae; genus Oncorhynchus; species Oncorhynchus mykiss. The sequence continues at coordinate 19,621,679 of NC_143041.1, read as the reverse complement.
ATACACAGTGTACTTTTTCCCTCATGTGGTTCATTGCATGTTTAATAATGAAAATACCTACCAAAAGGAGAACATAGATGTGGTTTATTTCTGTGCATGTCAAAAAAGTCAAATAAGTATCAAAGCTGGATGTGATTTACAGTAGATATATATATATACATGATGTATATTCCTGTAATATGATTCTGGCCCACGATGGCAAAAATATATTCTAACGTGGCCCTCCATGGAAAATAATTGCCCAGGCCTGCTCTAGTCAATATTCAGGGCATAAGAAGAAATTCCCTTGACCACGCCCACAAATTGGGAAAACCAAACCATCTTCCCCATTGACCCCCATTGAAATAGAGCCAACTACTTTGTAGATTTTTTGTTATATACAGATATTAAAAACTATGCCGAAAATCTGCTGTGTCATACAATGTACATCAAACCAGGTAAAAAAAAATCCCGATCTACGGTTTGCAATGCTCCCAAGTAGGGAAATAAAGCCTAGCTTCAGGCTATTACTAGGCGTAAGGAGGGTGGGAAATTGTGGGACCCGGTGTCCAAGTACACGTCTATGCAGAAAACATTTAATCCCAGATAAGACGTTTTACTTGTTTATTATAGTCTGTATGTTATTTCACTCACTACTTGTAGCTGTATAGTCCATTTGAGGTGTTGTTGGTCTTGGCGAGCTAGTTAGCACTCACTCGGTAGTTAGCGCCGTCATGGAAAACGACTGATATCGAAAAGATCTGTTCCCCAGCCACTGCCTACAATTATATAAGGCCTGGATATATCAGGTAAGAGTAGATGTTGGGGTATATGAGACTTCTGGCCACTTGGTGGGGTCATTAGTCCAGATCGTTTCTGGCAGGTTGAAGGGGCATTAGGGAAGCCCTACTCTAGTATGAACACTCGGGAGCAGGCAATGTTGAAAAGTCTTCTTCATGTATGTTGTACTTTTCTTACATTTTGTTTTGGAATTGACTAAAACAAACAGACAATAAGTACCATTACGTTTGAAAAAGGTCAAGTTTTTGCTGTGAGCCAATCAGGTAACCAAGCTAGTGTAACGGATGTGAAACGGCTAGCTAGTTAGCGATGGTGCGCGCTAAATAGCGTTTCAATCAGTGACGTCACTTGCTCTGAGACCTTGAAGTAGTGGTTCCCCTTGCTCTGCAAGGGCCGTGGCTTTTGTGGAGCGATGGGTAACGATGCTTCGTGGGTGACTGTTGTTGATGTGTGCAGAGGGTCCCTGGTTTGCGCCCGGGTATGGGCGAGGGGACGGTCTAAAGTTATACTGTTACACTAACCACAGGTTGTTTTCCCCCAAGGTGGGCGGGGCCAATGTCAGCCAACACGTCTGTCAATATATTTCCCACAAGGGGGCAGTATTGATCACTCCATAACAAAGCAGCTTGCCTAAACTCTCACTCCACAACTCACTTCTCTGCGCTCCAAAGCCCCCCATGCATCTCTCGCATCTGAGCGCAAGAAGGATCTTGTTAACATGCCGGTTTACTTTAATTACCCTGCAACCACATCAGTCTCAGACCTAACTGCCTTCCGTTGAACAGACATAGACTTAGATTTATACGAACACTTGAACACTTAATTGCTGAGAGCCTGAAACCACTGTAATAATTATAACCCCCCCCCCCCCTAGTGAAAATAGAGAGAGTGTGTGTGTAACAGAGAATACCACACAAACGTCAGATGCATTTATAAGTATACTTCATAGACGTGCTTTAGCAGTGAATATACAGTAACTGTGTCTTCTGGTGTCTTCTCAGACTTGCAAAGTTTCTGGGGATGCTGCCAAGCTCAGCCTTTTCTATCAAACTCACAACTCAGATGATTGGATGAAGAAATAGCAATCCAAGCATGGATAGAATATGAGTCCAAATATTAGAAACTATTATGATGAATGCATGAATGCAGTCCTGTTTGATCTAAATAAGGGTGAATGTGTGACGAAACTCTTGTGTGTCTATAAAGCCTTTCCCTAAGAGAGGAGTCGACTATGTTCCAAAACAGAGCTGCCCTCACAAAGTCCTGCACAAAGATTCTCTGTGGGCTCCAGTTACACAGACAGAGACAGAGACAGCGCTGATCTATCCTCCTTCATTATCTGTCTCTCTGTGCGTGTGCGTGTGTGTGTGTGTGTGTGTGTGTGTGTGTGTGTGTGTGTGTGTGTGTGTGTGTGTGTGTGTGTGTGTGTGTGTGTGTCAAAACTGGTCAGAGTAGTCTGCTCTGCTGTAGTCCACAGCTGGAAGTGTGATACGTCTGCGTCGAAAGTAAAGCACCCAACACACTCCCTCCTTCCTTCCTTCCTCCTGCACAGGAAATTCCATTTCCCACATTCTGCTAAGCAGAGGAGTAAAGTGGGGTGGCGTAGTGTGAAAGAGGGAGGGGCGAGGGGAGGGATTCCAAGCAGAAACAGAAAAAGTCCTGTTTCATATTACACACAAATGGCGTAAAAAAGAAAAGAAAAGGGAAGAGGGATCCTGAGCTGAGGCTCTGTTCTTTGGGAAACATTGAACTGCCTTTTATGGAGCCTGCTGGTCTGGAAAATGAAGATCTCTTCAGTGGTCATACTTCTCCTTACTAGAGTGTTCATTGCCGGTAAGCAACTTTATATTTCTATTTAGGTGACTGGGCTATAGAGGAAAATTGTGATTTTAGGTCAGTATGTCATGATATGAAATTTGGCAATACTTTGAAATGGTGAGAGAGAGAGAGAGAGAGAGAGAGAGAGAGACGCACTACGGTAACGACATAAAAAAACTGGAAAAACATTTGTTGAAGGGCTCGTCGACTTTTTATTAAATGAGTGAGTGTTCTGAAAAAAACATTCTACATGACATGCGTTTGAATAGAAATAATCAGTGGGCAGTGAAATAATAAGTTGTTATGACAGGACAATTGCAAGTGTAATATAGTCCTTATTTTTGTGCAATGATGAAAAATAACTGTAAACTGAGAAATTGGTGGCTTCCCTTATTTTTGTTGAAAACGAACATTGCAAGGTTTGTAGTTTGCTTTTGACCCATTTATTGTGAGTTTGTGTGACTCTTTCATAAGATGCAGCTTAATACTCTAGCTAAATAAACATATCTAACAAAATATCATTTTCGTCTAGAAATGAAGAGTTCACTTTTTATATCGTGTTTTCATGGCTTTGAGTGTCACAGAAATATGCTTACTGCTAGTGGAAAATTAGGATTATGAAATGACTCTCGGTTGAAAAAAACAGATGTTGCTTTTGTCATGGAATAAATGAGGCCCTAAAGTATGTTCCTTAATATTTCTTCCTCTTAAAATGGACATATACTTGCACTTAAGTCAAGCACCACTTTCACATGACTCCCCCACAGACATAAGGAAGGAAAGAGATACTGTGTATCTTACTGTTGATCAAAATCAGAACAACAGATACGGATTATCTATGAATCTAGGTCAACATTTCTTCTTCCAACTCCTTCAAGGTCTTCACACACCAGCCTAGGCTCTTGATGGCTCTTATACCCTTTGCACACAATGAACCAACCAAAACCCTATGGGGTTCAGCTCAAAAGGGTATTGATGTCACATCTATATCTTTATACATATTCTTTATGCGTGTGCTATATCTTTCAGAAGTGTGCCAGGCCATCAATGCCACCATCACCCCGTTCCCCTTCACGGTGGCCCAGGAGGGCGAGAACATCACCCTGACCTGCCAGGTGTCCCAGAGACGACGCTCCAGCAGCCTGCCCGTGGTTAAATGGACCTTCCGGCCCGAGCATTCTTCCAGCGACGAAGAGCTCCTCATCGCCAAGGTCAACATGAGAAAGGCCAGGTTCTATGGGAACTATACAAAGAGCTTCCCCTGGCCTAAGCTGAAACTGACAGTGGTCAAGCAGGGGAGGATTTTCGACCTGCTCATTATGAACATCTCAGCGGAGGACCGAGGACTCTACATATGCCGGGTGCAGGAGTTCAAGAGGCACCAGAGCCGATGGAAGGCTTCCACGAACTGCACGGCCGCCACCGAGCTCCGAGGTAACTATGGATTTCGGTGTAGCACGGTGTGCAGTAACAGACAACTGACCAAATCTAGGATTCATCAGTCAGGAGAAGGAGGAGATTGTGTCATGTGTAATGAGAGGTCCTGTATTTTTTTTTTTTATTGTGGAAGGGAGTTCAACAGTTTTGAACACGCTTGAGAAGAAGCAGTATTTCATAGCAATAAATTACATGGCAGCTAGTGGTTGCAGGGCTTTGTTATGCTGGAACGAGAAGATGGAGTATATTTTTGTCTCTGAAGACACTGTCTGCCCTTCAGTTCGGCCAGTTCGATGCACATAACATTCTGTGAAAGGATCTAAGCAGCATGCACAGTAGCGAGGCAGATGCAATTTCACTTTCTAAGCAATTACTACAGTGCTTTGAGTAAATTCAGACTGAACCGCTTTTTCCGTTTTCCATGGAATAATTTGTGCCGGCTGTGACATTTGACTGTCTGTTATAGCCAAGTCTGAGCCAGAGCAGACAGACTAGAGCAACACCAGAGGGAAGGGAACACCGGCACCATCACCACCAAACAGATACTGTCTTTGGCTACTGCCAGGAGTTTCCCTCCCCTAAGTATTGTACACACATACAATCGTGGCAGGAAGTGAGTGAATTGGAGAGTGATCGAACAAGAGATAGTTGTAGTATGAGGCTCCCCAACGTCAGAGCGTCTATGTTGTCGAAAGTTGTTGGTCGAATAGACAACTGTGTAGTAGTGAGGGTGTAAGAGAGATAAGAGCACGCCATAACCTCCCTCCACGGCCAGTTTGAAATGTCGCCAATGGTGCTATTGTAACGGTTTTCTTGATGAGAAGGAGAGTCGGACCAAAATGCAGCGTGTAGATTGCGATCCATGTTTTAATGAACAAACGTAAAACACGAATCAATGCAAACACTACAAAATAAAGAACGTGATGAACGTAACGAAAACCTAAAACAGCCTATCTGGTGAAAAACACATAGACAGGAACAATCACCCACAAACACACAGTGAAACCCAGGCTACCTAAATATGGTTCCCAATCAGAGACAATGACTAACACCTGCCTCTGATTGAGAACCATATTAGGCCAGACATAGAAATAGACAAACAAGACATCCAACATAGAATGCCCACCCAGTTCACGTCCTGACCAACACTAAAACAAGGAAAACACACACAAACGATGGTCAGAACGTGACAGTACCCCCCCTCCAAGGTGCGGACTCTGGACGCACAACTTAAACCTATGGGGGAGGGTGTGGGTGGGCATCTGTCCACGGTGGCGGCTCTGGCGCTGGACGTGGACCCCACTCCATAACAGTTTTAGTCCACCTCCTTAGCGTCCCTAGATAGGTTACCCTCCTTAAAGACCGCTCGGGACAGAGGGGCAGCTCGGGACAGAGGTAGCTCGGGACTGATGGGTAGCTCAGCACTGAGAGGAAGCTCAGCACTGAGAGGAAGCTCAGCACTGAGAGGAAGCTCAGCACTGAGAGGAAGCTCAGGCAGGTGGTTGGATCCGGCAGATCCTGGCTGGCTGGCGGTTCTGGAAGAGTCTGGTCGACTGGCGGATCCGGAAGAGTCTGGTCGACTGGCGGATCTGGAAGAGTCTGGTCGACTGGCGGATCTGGAAGAGTCTGGTCGACTGGCGGATCTGGAAGAGTCTGGTCGACTGGCGGATCTGGAAGATTCTGGTCGACTGGCAGATCTGGAAGAGTCTGGTCGACTGGCAGATCTGGAAGAGTCTGGTCGACTGGCAGATCTGGAAGAGTCTGGTCGACTGGCAGATCTGGAAGAGTCTGGTCGACTGGCAGATCTGGAAGAGTCTGGTCGACTGGCAGATCTGGAAGAGTCTGGTCGACTGGCAGATCTGGAAGAGTCTGGTCGACTGGCTGCTCTGGCTGCTCCATGCTGACTGGCTGCTCCATGATGACTGGCAGCTCTGGCTGCTCCATGCTGACTGGCTGCTCCATGCTGACTGGCAGCTCTGGCTGCTCCATGCTGACTGGCTGCTCTGGCTGCTCCATGCTGACTGGCTGCTCCATGCTGACTGGCGGCCCTGGCTGCTCCATGCTGACTGGCGGCCCTGGCTGCTCCATGCTGACTGGCGGCCCTGGCTGCTCCATGCTGACTGGCGGCCCTGGCTGCTCCATGCTGACTGGCGGCCCTGGCTGCTCCATGCTGACTGGCGGCCCTGGCTGCTCCATGCTAACTGGCAGCTCTGGCGGCTCCATGCTAACTGGCAGCTCTGGCGGCTCCTTGCAGACTGGCAGCTTTGGCGGCATCCTGCAGAAAGGCAGCTCTGGCGGCTCCTTGCAGACTGGCAGCTCCTTGCAGACTGGCAGCTCCTTGCAGACTGGCAGCTCCATGCAGACTGGCAGCTCCTTGCAGACTGGCAGCTCCTTGCAGACTGGCAGCTCCTTGCAGACTGGCAGCTCCTTGCAGACTGGCAGCTCCTTGCAGACTGGCAGCTCTATGCAGACTGGCAGTTCTGAACAGGCGGGAGACTCCGGCAGCGCTGTAGAGAAGGAAGGCTCTAACAGCGCTGGACAGGCGAGGCGCACTGTAGGCCTGATGCGTGGTGCTGGCACTGGTGGTACTGGGCCGAGGACACGCACAGGAAGCCTGGTGCGGGGAGCTGCTACCGGAGGGCTGGGGTGTGGAGGTGGTACTGGAAAAACCGGACCGTGCAGGCGCACTGGAGCTCTTGAGCACCGAGCCTGCCCAACCTTACCTGGTTGAATGCTCACGGTCGCCCTGCCAGTGCGGCGAGGTGGAATAGCCCGCACTGGGCTATGCAGGCGAACCGGAGACACCGAGCGCAAGGCTGGTGCCATGTAAGCCGGCCCAAGGAGACGCACTGGGGACCAGCTGCGTAGAGCCGGCTTCATGGCATTAGGCTCGACGCTCAATCTAGCCCGGCAGACACGCGGAGCTGGATTATACCGCACCGGGCTATGCACCCGCACTGGAGACACCGTGCGCACCACTGCATAACACGGTGTCTGTCCGGTCTCTCTAGCCCCCCGGTAAGCACAGGGAGTCTGCCCAGGTCTCCTACCTGGCGTAGCCATACTCCCTGTTAGCCCCCCCCCAAGAAATTTTTGGGACTGCCTCTCGGGCTTCCTTGCCAGCCGTGTTCCCTCATATCGCCGGCTCCTCTCTCCGGCTGCCTCTGCTCTCCTAAGTGCCTCCACCTGTTCCCATGGGAGGCGATCTCTACCAGCCAGTATCTCCTCCCAAGTGTAACAGCCCTTGCCATCTAAAACGTCCTCCCATGTCCATTCCTCTTTACGCTGCTGTTGCTGCCTGTTTACACGCTGCTTGGTCCGTTGGTGGTGGGTGATTCTGTAACGGTTTTCTTGATGAGAAGGAGAGTCGGACCAAAATGCAGCGTGTAGATTGCGATCCATGTTTTAATGAACAAACGTAAAACACGAATCAATGCAAACACTACAAAATAAAGAACGTGATGAACGTAACGAAAACCTAAAACAGCCTATCTGGTGAAAAACACATAGACAGGAACAATCACCCACAAACACACAGTGAAACCCAGGCTACCTAAATATGGTTCCCAATCAGAGACAATGACTAACACCTGCCTCTGATTGAGAACCATATCAGGCCAGACATAGAAATAGACAAACAAGACATCCAACATAGAATGCCCACCCAGTTCACGTCCTGACCAACACTAAAACAAGGAAAACACACACAAACGATGGTCAGAACGTGACAGCTATATCGTATTGGATCCTTTTCTATAGCTCAACCGGTTTGTATATTGTCAAGCAGACAGTCACATGTGTTGGCGAGGCAGGGGGCCCCAGGTTTTAGGTGGGGTAGGTCAGTTTACCCTGAGGTGTACTCAGAGAGGGAGGAAGCTAATACTGCTAAGCTAGCACACTGATTGATTGATTTCACGTTGGCTCAATACCTGCCTCGATTCCTTTGGTCTTACGCCATACATCCTACTCTGCCCAAAATCCAGGAATATGGTAGGCTATGGTATACAACCCAAAAGGTCATAGGGTTTGATGGTTTAGGGAAAACAAACTGAAAACAGCATGAAGTAAGGCCTCTTTCAGGTGTAAACCCCTATAAACCCTGAGATATTTGGACAACGTGTGCGTGGGCTGGGAGATGTTGTGCCTTTTTAAAAATGTATGTGGTGAAACAGATGTGGTTTGTGTTGAAGTGTAGGAGCATCAGGGTCCTCTATTACTCTGGGTCCTCCGTGGTCAGGGTTTAATATGGTCAAGTGTAAAAACAGAGCTCAGAGAATTGAGGCCACCATTACTTTTTCACGGGCCTCACAGTGAGAAAGAGGGTGGTGAACGGAGGGCAAAGAGAAGTGAAGAAAGAGGACGTGAAAGTGAAGGAAGTTTTGAAGGTGTTTGTAATGACGATTGTATGGATTATCACTCCGTACTAGTATTCACTTATTATTATTTTTTTCTCTCTAAATTTCATTAATACCCTGAAGTAGCCCAAAGTGACCCATTGAATTTGTCTATTGATTGCGGAAGACAGTATTTATCCCTTATTAAACAGAATACAAATCTGTCTCAGGGATGCTATTCATTCAATATGTGTTGCTCTGTGCTGTCAAAGTGGGGATACATACAAGAAGACCTTTCAAAAAGAAAGGGGGAGCACATGTGAATGGAATCAATTGAACAGCGAAGTGAATTTGGTTGAATGTTTCCAAATGCCATTCAAAAAGAGCCATAAATGGATGACATTTTTAAAGACACTTCTTTGGCTGCATGCAGTGCTGCAGCTTTATGTTATTCTAGCATGTGCAGCTGGCCTCCTGGCACAGTGCTTAATGTCCTATTCAAGTCACACTGTCTGATTCATGGCAAAGAAGTCTTCTGCGCCACAACACTGTACGCTTCATTTTTGAACAACAACAAAAAATGCATGGCCAACAGTGGCTCTACCTGGAATGATACAGGAACGTGCTGAAAGAGTTTGTGACCTTTATTTACAGCAAGTACTGTACATACTTGGCAAACACAACAAGAGAAAATCCAGAGCCAAGTCTCCTCCTCTCATCTATGTCAGACTAATGTTTCCAAATAGTTGAATGTGGGACATACATATGGTTAGCCCAGTCTAAAGCAAGTGCTGGTGGTTTAGCGTTGAGGTAAATGCTCTAGAGGTAAGCCCTCTGGACAGGCAGACACTCAGCCGGGCTTCAGCCCACTAGCTCTGGCGGCTAGCTAAGCTAAGTATGGCTGCTGTGGGTGGGAGAGGCTAGCCTGGCTGTCGTCAGCTGCTTGCGGTTTGGGGTATTTCAGGATGGCTTGGTGGGTGTTAGCTACCACGAGCCAGTGATTCAAGAAGTGAATCTGGAGGAGAGGACAACATCGATACTGTCATCCTACGCCAACCCGCCTACAATTAGAGGTTTTTAAACTGTGTACACTGTATAATCAGGTGGAACGGTAGCCTCACTGATTACTATGGACGTTCTCTTGTTTCCTTCCAGTACATGTCCTACCAGTGACCAAGGCCCAGGGGAGTCTGTGGAGTCTGTTTGAAGGTAAGAACATGACTCTGGTGATCTGCATTGTTCTTGTACTAAAATAGCACAACCACAAGAAGCATGCCTAAATGGGTGGACATGGATATTTTAAGGGTATGTCAAAACATGTGACTAACAACAGAAACACGGGTCTTCAGGGTAGCACGTCTTCTGACTTGAAGGATGACTCATCTGGTTGGTTTTGTGTGTTCCAGACATGTACCTGTGCGCTGCGCTGATCTGCTCTGTGGGACTGGTGTGCATGTGCATGTTCACCGTGGTGGTGACCTGCCAATATGTCCAGAGGAAGAGGTTAAAAGGTAAGTAAACACACCATGAAATAACTAGTCCTGGCCGCATTGACAGATCATTTAAAGTGAATGGACAAGGCAAGCCAAACTCTTGTTTTTTGACGACACGGCAGGATGTGTTTCCCCATCATGCGCCAACGTTTCGTCTCATTGTCTTACAGACAGCTACCATTTGGTCAAGAGCCCTCAGAACAGGTAGGCTTCTTTACAATCCAAATACAATGTGAGATTTACTGTAGATAGTATGGTAGCCTACACACAGAATCTGATCTGGCCTAATTCTGCTATCAAAATCTCTGTCTGCAGTTCAGGGGAGACGGTGACCAGTCTAGTCAGTGTGTCTCCTGCCCTGCCCAAAAAGCAGAGGAGGTACAGGAGGAAACGTAGCAAAGAGCAGTCCGAGATACCACCAGAGATACCAGCTAAAGGTAAAACGGACAGCCTTTCTGGCACAGGACATCCCATCACATTTGTACCATATTTACACGCAAGGATGTTTTCTTAGGAACGTAGAAGCCTATCTTCATACCATCCCGTTGGGTATGTGGCCTGGGGGAAGGAATGGGGTTAAAGTGACCATCATAGAGGAGTTTACTTAACACTGTGTCTGATTCCTGATATTAGATTCCTGATATTGCTTCTACTTGCTACCATCACGCTGTACCTTTTTTTGAGTCTATATATGGTTCTACACTATACTGTACTGTATGTGCTGGCACAGAGAAACTGGCCAAAGAGCGAAGCAAGATCTCAGTCTGTTTCCAGAAATAGTGCACTGTTTACGGTCAACGTATTATGCAAGACAGCAGATTCTAGGTAGCATTTGTTCCCGATGATAATATTTTGGTTCACCCTTGAGATGAATAGGTTTGGCAGAGTTTAAGGGATTCGTCTGTCTCCCAAGCAGTTCAGGTCATCTCGTAGTAGTCTGAATGCCTATACGTAAAGCATTGTATGTATGTTCAACTCTGCTTTGATGTCTGCTTCCATCACTAATCAATGACAGGAGAGGCTTGTAAACATTGTGGACGGAGACAATTGTGGTTCTGGGTTTTGGTTTGGGGGGGGGGGGGGGGAAACATGTTTCTTGTTACACAGACAATGTGTTCCCTCTCTGCATAATGATCATTTCATTCCTCCACAGCACCCATTGCAGACAAAATCCGAAAACCCAAACTTTTAAAGGCGCAGCCGAGGAAAGTGGTCTTAGTAAGTTTCCTGCTTCTTACGTACAACGTGTTAGGCAACAGGTACATTATTTATGTAGAGGGCTGTCCAGAAAATCTAACATTCCTTCGAGTTGTTTTACTTTAAGTTGTACTTTATTTTATTGGTATGTGTATGTGACTACTATCCCAAGGTAATTTTGTCCAGAATCCTATTGTAATAGACACAATGTGAATAATAGTCTGGTCTTCACACGCTTCCTTTTCTCCTTGTCCCTTGTAGCCGAAGATTGCAGAGGAAAGCCTGACTTATGCAGAGCTGGAGCTGGTCAGGCCTCTGCCGGACAACAAAGCCTCGTGCACAGGCACGGTATATGCCGAGATCCTCTTTAAGGAGAGGCAAGTGTGAGAAACACACCACTAATATCTTTAGGCTGTAGCTCATGCTCATGTTATATTTATGATCAGTATTATTGTTTCATATTGTGTATTTCAGTCAACGGTGGGAAGTCGTTTTTCTTTACAAAGCCCAAATTAGATGAGATACAAATGTGTTTTCTATTTTGAAAATGTTGAATTTTTATTTTACACGAGACATCTTATATTCTTTATTTTTTATATTTTTAATGTTCAACCCAAATGCCTTATCCCCCAAAAACATCTGCATGATGTCTGTCATGTTCCGCTATGTAATTACCGCAGTACTGCAGCTGCAAAGCTTGACATGAAAGGCAACAATTAGCCACCTGCCCTCAGGAGATAAGTTTGTGCTATTACGCCAGCACTTTCAACTGGTGCCAAAGTCAACGGGCTCTTGGGACACACTGTACCCAGAGCTGTGATCAGCTTGTGATGGAGCAATTCAACAGGCTGCAAACTAGAGGCCTTGTTTGTTTTCCCTTGTTATATAGCACCAGTGAACACCTCTCACCTGAAGATTACATAGCACATCGTTAATGAAGGTTGTTTTGTTTGTAGTTTTTATAAGAACTGCGCCAATGACCAAATGCCATATCGGTATCTCTCAACAGCTGAGATTTGTCTTCTGGTTTTAACTTTTCAGTGAATATAAGTGTGTGTAAAAATGCTTAGTGAATTGTTTTCGCTGTTTAATGACCCCTTGGATTGAACCATGGAAAAGCGAGCAAAACACCCGGATTTTCTTTCTCCCCCAGTGAACTTGAAACGCCAGACATCTAGGCACCATAACCATGCCCTCCCCCATCTCTCTCTCCCTATCATACATGCAGATCTATATATCTATAATCCCCAGAGTGGGATTGTGCATTGAGACGATTCCACACGCAGGAGAAACCAAATCCTTCCCACATATATTGACCACAGCGAACTCTATCTAAATCTATCGATACAAATCTACACAATGACTCAAAGTAAACCTCCTGGGGTGAGAGAAACTTTAGAGAACCTTTTTTAAACTGTGAAAAAAAAATGAAAGTCTCCTCCAAACCACATTGGACTTAATGGGAGGCCACTGCATGGACCACAAACTAGAACCATGTGTGAACGCTGAACTCTGCACTTTTCCTCTGCCGTTTGTTTCAAGCAGAGAGTGCTGTCCTCCGCACTCATCAACATTCCGCTCCATTCCATTTGGAGCCCCCATGTTGTTGTTGTTGTTTTGCATTTGAATTGACATATGAGCGTTTGTGCATGTAATGTATCATGTGTGTATCATGTGCTGTATAAACATCGAGCGGATATGTACGGTCAGTGGTTATTAATCACGTGTTTTCCTTGTGCTTTCTTTCAAACCTCCGTAGGATATCACATCAGTGAAAAGTCAATGACAATTCACGACATGCTGTGAGGAAAAACGGAAAATAAACAAGTAGGAGTAGAAGACAAATTAGAGATGTTGTGGTTTGACCATACCTCCATATTTGCTTAATTTGGGAAAATGGGAGGGAGGGAGGGAGGGAGGTAGAGAGAGATATATAGAGAGGGAGATATATATAGAGAGAGATATATATAGAGAGAGAGAGAGAGAATAGGTAGTGACTTTAAACTGTGCCTCCCTGGTCTGCACTCATTTTAAACTACTGAAGTCATCTAAAAAAAGAAAAACAAAACATGATCAGATCTCAAGTCTCCAGACATGATGACGTTTCTGAATTGCAGAGCACAGTAAACCGAGTGTAAACCAGTAGCTCGCAGCCCACCTATGAGTAGATCGCCAAACAATTCTGAAAGTACATGCAATTTGACAAGTATCAGACCCCGCAAGCTCCCAGCTACTATCTAATCAACGCAACATTGACATTATGCCACCCATGGTTAGCCACTATTGGCTCAAAAAGCCAAACCTAACACAATATCTGCCAATTCATTTACAGTAATACTGCCCCTATCTGTCTTTTCTATCACTCTGTGTGTAGCCAGTTGATGTCATATTCATCTTGTGGGTTGACAGAAATACTTTCCCCAACACCTTCTCATTTAAATGTTAATGGCTTACCTGGCAGAAGTATATCATGAGTATCTATTTTTTGTTATTTGTTAAGTTAACTTTGCCATGAAATGAGCAGCAGCAGCAGTACAGAACCATCGCTACACCGGTACATTAGATGGCACATTCCTCACTTGCTAGATGCACAATTAAAAGGTCAGATGCGCAACTAAAGGGAAAGTACTTTAGTCTAGTTCTCTTCCAGACCAAAATGGCCTTCTGATGTGACGTCATCTTTTACTGCAGTGTGCTAAATCTGGGTCAACACAGAGTGTATCTTGGTAGTCTTAAACAAACCTGCTTTGAAACAGAAGTATACACCTCACACACATGGTTATGGTCTTACAAACAGAAGACACCTGTACCATGTCAGATAAAGAGTTGAAATGTATTCAATTATGAGTTTGCATCCCAATATTACACTTCATATACATCACAGAAGACAGAAATATAAAAACACTGGATGTTTCAGGCAGGTTTTTTAAAATCATGTTAATTGATTATGAAATTATGACAAATATTAATAACATTCCACCCATGAGGCCACTAGAAGGCGATTTAGTCATTTGGTACCCATTGACATGGACTCAGAACTTCCAGTTTCTGTCACGCCCTGATCTGCTTCACCTGTCCTTGTGCTTCTCCACCCCCCTCCAGGTGTCGCCCATCTTCCCCATTATCCCCTGTGTGTTTATACCTCTGTTCTCTGTTAATCTGTTGCCAGTTTGTCTTGTTTGTCAGGTCAACTTTTCCCCAGTCTCTCTTTTCTCGCCTTCATGGTTTTGACCCTTGCCTGTCCTGACTCTGAGCCTGCCTGCCGTCCTGCGCCTTTGCCCCTACTCTGGAATATCGACCTCTGCCTGACCTGACCCGGGGCCTGCCTGCAGTCCTGTACCTTGGCCCCACTACTCTGGATTATCGACCCCTGCCTGACTTGACTTGTCGTTTGCCTGCCCCAGTTGTTGCAATAAACATTGTCACTTCAACACAGTCTGCACTTGGGTCTTATCTGAAACCTGATCCTTTCATTGTTTCTCTATGAACAATTGTAATTTTGAGAGTGAAAAATGGAATAAAAATCTGAAACCAGGAAAAATATAACGGAGAAAATATAATTTGGGAAAATATAAAACAGAAAACACAGTGCACTATTTTCTCTTGCACACTAAGGACACTAGTTGTAGGGGAGAAGAGAAGAAGAATATGCCTATTTGAAAGTTAGAAAAAAAATGAGTAGCTCGCAACATTTAAAAACATTTTTTTTTAAGTAGTTCTCATGCTAGAAAATGTTGGAGACCCCTGGTGTAGACGTTATCTACGTAGTCTGTGTGGTTAGAGAAATTGGTACCGGCGAATGTCAAAGTCTGATGTCTGACGTCTGATAATAGAGCCGAATGGGATAGTTGCCATTTTACAGGCTCGTAACCAATTGTGCTATTCTGTGTGTTTTTCTTTTCTTTTTTTTGTTGTTTGTAACTTTTTTTGTACATAATGTTTCTGCCACAGTCTCTGATGACCGCAAAGAGCTTCTGGACATCAGAACTTTGATTACTCACCACGGACTGGATTAAGTTTTACGGCTCCTCACGGACCAGGCCCAAATCCCTGTCATTCACATTAAGAGGAGACCCAGATATAAGGGCCGCGATTCAGGTGCTTGGTGAGAATTTGTAGGCGAGTGGATAATATGCCTTTACCATCCGTCCTACCGGCGAACGTACAATCACTTGAGAAAAAACTCTGAAAAAATAACTCTAGACCACCTTTACTAAACACACGTAAAAAAACTCTCCCTCGCCTTCCATATGTCAAATCTGACCATAATTCGATCTTCCTAAATAAATTTACAAGCAAAAACTCAAGCAGGAAGTACCAGTGGATATGTTCCGGTATTCATCCAATGGCATTGAGGAGTATACCACATCAGTTACGGACTTCATCCATAAGTGCATCAACGACATCGTCCCCACAATTTAAGTACATTTCCCAACCAGAAGCCATGGGTTACAGGCAACATCTGCACAGAGATAAAGGCTAGAGTTACTGCTTTCAAGGAGCGGGAAACTAATCCGGACGCTTATAAGAAATGCCGCTATACCCTCTGACAAACCATCAAACAGGCAAAGCATCAATACAGGACTAAGTGTCAGGAGCGTGAATGAGGACCCAAAAGCGAATTAACAAAACAGAGTTTCTTTAATGACGAAACACACGTAGGCTCAGATGGACAGGCAGATTCCGACAGGACAGGACAAGGTTAGATGAACAGGCAGATTCCGACAGGACAGGACAAGGTTGCAGCAAACACGACGATAGTCTGGTTCAGGCATGAGAAACACAAACGAGAATCCGACAAAGACAGGAGCAGGAACAGAGAGAGATATAGAGACCTAATCAGAGGGAAAAAGGGAACAGGTGGGAAAAGGGGTGAACGAGGTAGTTAGAGAAGACAAGGAACAGCTGGGGGAAAGAGGGGGAGAAAAGGTAACCTAATACGACCAGCAGAGGGAGACAGGGTGAAGAGAAAGAACAGGAACAAGACACAACATGACAATACATGACACTAAGATTGAATCCTACTACACCGGCTCTGACACTCATCGGATGTGGCAAGGCTTGCAAACTATTACGGATTACAAATGGATACCCAGCCACGAGCTGCCCACTGACACGAGTTTAACAGACAAGCTAAATGCCTTCTATGCTCACTTTGAGGTATGGAAGACTGAACCATACCTGAGAGCACCAGCTGTTCCGGACAACAGTGTCATAACACTCTCTGTAGCCGAAGTGAGTAAGACCTTTAAACAGGTCAATATTAACAAAGCCGCAGGGCGGATTACCACAACCAACTGGCAAGTGTCTTCACTGACATGTTCAACCATTCCCTGATCAAGTCTGTAAAACCTACGATACATGTTTCAAGCAGACCACCATAGCCCCTGTGCGAAGAATGCCAAGGTTACCAGCCTAAATGACTAATGCCCCTTAGCACTCACGTCTGTAGCCATGAAGTGCTTTGAAAGGCTGGTCATGGCTCACATAAATACCATCATGTCAGAAACCCTAGACTCACTACAATTTGCATACTGACCAGATGCCCTTTCCCACCTGGACAAAAGGAACACCTACGTGAGAATGCTGTTTGTTGACTACAGCTCAGTGTTCAACACCATAGTGCCCATAAAGCTCATCACTAAGCTAAGGACACTGGAACTGAACACCTCCCTCTGCAACTGGATCCTAGACTTCCTTACGGGCCACCCCCAGGTGGTAAGGGTAGGCAACAACACATCTTCCACACTGATCCTCAACACGGGGGACCCTCAGAGGTGGGTGCTTAGTCTCCTCCTGTACTCCCTGTTCATAAACGACTGCGTGGCCACGCACGACTACAACACCATCATTAAGTTTTCCAACGACACAATGGTGGTAGGTCTGATCACCAACAACAATGAGACAGCCTATAGAGAGGAGGTCAGAGACCTGGCAGTGTGGTGCAAGGACACAAACCTCTCCCTCAACGTGAGCAAGACAAAGGATTTGATCATGGACTACAGGAAAAGGAGGGTCGAGCACACCCCCATTCACATTGACTGGGCTGTAGTGGAGCGGGTTGAGAGCTTCAAGTTCCTTCCTTTACTGCGACCTGGCCAAGTTAAAGCAAAGCAGTGCGACACAAACAACAAAACAAAGTTGCACATGGAATAAACAAACATACAGTCAATAATACAATAGAGAAAGTCTATATACAATGTGTGCAAATGAGGTAGGACAAGGGAGTTAAGGCAATAAATAGGCCATAGTGGCAAAATAATTACAATATAGCAATTAAACACTGGAGTGATGGATGTGCAGAATATGAGTGTGCAAGTAGAAATACTGGGGTGCAAAGGAGCAAAATAAATACATTAAATAACAGTATGGGGATGAGGTAGTTGGATGGGCTATTTACAGGTGCAGTGAACTGAGGTGAGCTGCTCTGACAGCTGGTGCTTAAAGCTAGTGAGGGAGATATGAGTCTCCAGCTTCAGTGATTTTTGCAGTTTGTTCCAGTCATTGGCAGCAGAGAACTGGAAGGAAAGGTGGCCGAAGGAGGAATTGGCTTTGGGGGTGACCAGTGAAATATACCTGCTGGAGCGCGTGCTACGGGTGGGTGCTGCTATGGTGACCAGTGAGCTGAGATAAGGCGGGCCTTTAAGTAGCAAGGACTTATAGATGACCTGGAGCCAGTGGGTTTGGCAACGAATATGAAGCGAGGGCCAGCCATTGGCTAATAGCAGTAATGCCAAATTGAGTGTTCCATTCAATACTTCTTTAAATAAAAAGCTAAATAATCATTGGTATGACCACATTAAAACAAGTCCATGTTAGCTTAGAACCCCAATCCACAATCACGTTGGTTAACAATAGCACAGTATACCCTTACGGAAAAAAACACATGTGAACGTGAAAACGTGAAGTGTTCCAAAAACATGTTTCATGTGATCTTATGTGAAGTTAATGTAATAACATGTGACAACTACACGTGTGAAAGCATGTGGTTTTTCTGTAAGGGTCCAACTTCTCTCACAACCAAGCCCTAACATTTTCCTGTAGTATCAAAGCACCAATAGACACAATATACTATTAACTTTCCCAACTAGAATTATTATTGATACTCAGTCAAGTACCTTTGAAGTAGTTCCAAGCAAACATTTATACAATAAAGAGCTCTTTGAATTTCTGATATTTAGACTGTATGACAGGGTTGTATTGAGTCAGAGGAGAACAAAACCACATCCATTCAAGACTTGAATAAACAGGATGACATATTTTTGCCCTCTCTTGCCAGTTTTCCTAAATGTGTCCAACAAACTATAACTCATCCCTTGAATAGGCTACTTGGCTAATTTGGCTATCTTTGATATGAATGTCAATACTGAAACAAAACAGTTTCACAGTCAAAGACGTACAAGACTTGTCTAACGAACTTCTTCTTCGTCTGATGAGGAGTAGGAAGGATCGGACCAAAATGCAGCGTGGTACATGTCCATGTTAAATTTATTAGATCAGAACACGAAAAATACAAAATAACAAAGTGAGGGAAAGAAATGAAAATCAAAGCAGTTCTGTATGGTGAAAACAAAGACACAGAAAACAACTACCCACAACCCATAGTGGGAAAACAGGCTGCCTAAGTATGGTTCTCAATCAGAGACAAAGATTGACAGCTGCCTCTGATTGGGAACCATACTAGGCCAAACACCTAGAAATATAACACACAGAACAAAACATAGAATGCCCACCCCAACTCACGCCCTGACCAAACTAAAATAGAGACATAAAAAAGGAACTAACGTCAGGACGTGACAACTTGCCAATAATAGAAACTAGATTTAATCTGAAATCAACTGTTAGTGTCACACTATAATTTGATAATTATTCACTAGGGGCATTACGTAGTTAACACATAATGCCAACTCTGTACCTGGTGACCAAGCGGGGCAGTCATACAATAGCAATAGGAAGGAAACAGAGAGGCTGTAACAGACACTGTCAGCTGGGTTGGGGGTAGGAAAGCTGGACCAGACAAACCGGACGTCCTGGTAACAAGGTTGTGAACACAGATGTGACCAGCGATCCAGCCTCAGCACATGGCCAATGTGCCAATATTAAAGCAGTGGATAGCCCAGTATGATTGATTACTGAGTGTTAGTGTTTGATGTTATTAACTACTGAAGGGTTTTCATACTCCATGGAATTCTCCATCAATTAAACAATACGTTTAATCAAACTGTAGCAATAGAATAAACCCATAATTTAAAAAAAAGGATTAGGTTAGTTAAAACACCAGTGAATGAAAATTAGATGTGTGTTTATACTGAGCTGGTTGTCTGGCTGTTACAGAGGAATCCTCACCCTCCAGTCGAGCAGAGCTCTTGTTACCAACTAGCTCTCACAGTCTTACGTCATAATTAGAAGTTCATCCATGTTTCTCTAAGGTCAAATTTCGAAGTCGTTCCAAACATCATTTTTCTAAATGTTAAGGTTATTAAGTTTAGGCATGAACTCCTCATTTTTAAGGTAAGGGTTAAGGTTTGGGATAAGCTTAAAACAAAAATCTCAAAAACAACTCTATCGCTTGATTCAAACATGCAACCTTGGCTCAAGTGCTAGATGTTTACGCCCATCCGCCCTCCCTGTCCACAACGCCCTTGCAAAACTGAAACCTAGTTGAAGGTAACAGTGCTCATTGTGTCCCCTAGTGGCCAGTTTCCATGTCATCTACTGACGTCCTCAAACACGGATGGACGTTGAATACTGACTTGTATCACGGGTGACCTGGCTGCTTTTTACAGGGGAGGATGACAGACTGAACACAGGTAAACAAGAGGCTCTTGTGATGTCCTCCTGGGGACCAGAAACAGGATTCCATTGAAAGACACACCTAGCTGGAGAATCAGTCTAGCTTGGTCTTTGTCTGTGGCCAACCCAATAAACTTAAACGCGATGACCCCCCCTCCCCTTTCTCTCTCTCTCTCTCTCTCTCTCTCTCTCTCTCTCTCTCTCTCTCTCTCTCTCTCTCTTTCAACCTCCCTCACCTCTCCCCTCTCTCTTTCTGTTTCTCAGATACAGTCCTCACATTGCAGATCATCAAGTGTAATCTATCCAGCCTATTCACAGGTCCCCAAGGGGCACTGGGCCATGCTCAATTAGGTCAGTATGTCTGTCTCTCTTCATTACATGCATATGGCTGCATATAGTCTCTGTGTAATTCAGGCACTGGAGGGAAGTTGACTCTGTTTAATTGGCTAGACTAAACTATACCCTGTGTTTATTAACAACATATGCAATTGTATTTAACAAATAAAATCTACATGGTAAATGACAAAGCTCAGCTTTGATGGAAAGGCATGCTTCATTAGGTACATTTAAGTTTTTGCGAGCACCAGAGACTTTATGACTTTTCATATAACTTGTCATACTGCTAATCTTCCATCAGATTACATTTCTATCAACAATGACCTCAAAATATTTGATATACAGTGCCTTGCGAAAGTATTTGGCCCCCTTGAACTTTGCGACCTTTTGCCACATTTCAGGCTTCAAACATAAAGATATAAAACTGTATTTTTTTTGTGAAGAATCAACAACAAGTGGGACACAATCATGAAGTGGAACGACACTTATTGGATATTTCAAACTTTTTTAACAAATCAAAAACTGAAAAATTGGGCGTGCAAAATTATTCAGCCCCTTTACTTTCAGTGCAGCAAACTCTCTCCAGAAGTTCAGTGAGGATCTCTGAATGATCCAATGTTGACCTAAATGACTAATGATGATAAATACTATCCACCTGTGTGTAATCAAGTCTCCGTATAAATGCACCTGCACTGTGATAGTCTCAGAGGTCCGTTAAAAGCGCAGAGAGCATCATGAAGAACAAGGAACACACCAGGCAGGTCCGAGATACTGTTGTGAAGAAGTTTAAAGCCGGATTTGGATACAAAAAGATTTCCCAAGCTTTAAACATCCCAAGGAGCACTGTGCAAGCGATAATATTGAAATGGAAGGAGTATCAGACCACTGCAAATCTACCAAGACCTGGCCGTCCCTCTAAACTTTCAGCTCATACAAGGAGAAGACTGATCAGAGATGCAGCCAAGAGGCCCATGATCACTCTGGATGAACTGCAGAGATCTACAGCTGAGGTGGGAGACTCTGTCCATAGGACAACAATCAGTCGTATATTGCACAAATCTGGCCTTTATGGAAGAGTGGCAAGAAGAAAGCCATTTCTTAAAGATATCCATAAAAAGTGTTGTTTAAAGTTTGCCACAAGCCACCTGGGAGACACACCAAACATGTGGAAGAAGGTGCTCTGGTCAGATGAAACCAAAATTGAACTTTTTGGCAACAATGCAAGACGTTATGTTTGGCGTAAAAGCAACACAGCTCATCACCCTGAACACACCATCCCCACTGTCAAACATGGTGGTGGCAGCATCATGGTTTGGGCCTGCTTTTCTTCAGCAGGGACAGGGAAGATGGTTAAAATTGACGGGAAGATGGATGGAGCCAAATACAGGACCATTCTGGAAGAAAACCTGATGGAGTCTGCAAAAGACCTGAGACTGGGACGGAGATTTGTCTTCCAACAAGACAATGATCCAAAACATAAAGCAAAATCTACAATGGAATGGTTCAAAAATAAACATATCCAGGTGTTAGAATGGCCAAGTCAAAGTCCAGACCTGAATCCAATCGAGAATCTGTGGAAAGAACTGAAAACTGCTGTTTACAAATGCTCTCCATCCAACCTCACTGAGCTCGAGCTGTTTTGCAAGGAGGAATGGGAAAAAAATTCAGTCTCTTGATGTGCAAAACTGATAGAGACATACCCCAAGCGACTTACAGCTGTAATCGCAGCAAAAGGTGGCGCTACAAAGTATTAACTTAAGGGGGCTGAATAATTTTGCACGCCCAATTTTTCAGTTTTTGATTTGTTAAAAAAGTTTGAAATATCCAATAAATGTCGTTCCACTTCATGATTGTGTCCCACTTGTTGTTGATTCTTCACAAAAAAATACAGTTTTATATCTTTATGTTTGAAGCCTGAAATGTGGCAAAATGTCGCAAAGTTCAAGGAGGCCGAATACTTTCGCAAGGCACTGTATATATTTTTTTACTTAACTTGCTTACCACTTTTTCTTCCTTCAGAGACTGCATGAAATGGTGACCTCTTCCTAAATACACTACATAACCAGAAGTATGTGGACACCTGCTCGTCGAACATCTCATTCCAAAATCATGGACATTAATATGGTGTTGGCCCCCCCTTAGCTGTTATAACAGCCTCCACTCTTCTGGGAAGGCGTTCTAGTAGATGTTGGAACATTGCTGCGGGGACATGCTTCCATTCAGCCACAAGAGCATTAGTGAGGTTGGGCACTGATGTTGGGCAATTAGGCCTGGCTCGCAGTCGGCGTTCCAATTCTTCCCAAAGGCATTTGATGGGGTTGAGGTCAGGGCTCTATGTAGGTCAGTCAAGTTCTTCAACACCGATCTCGACAAACCATTTCTGTCGTTTTGTGCATTGTCATGCTGAAAAAGGAAATCCCCAAAGTGTTGCCACAAAGTTGGAAGTACAGAATTGTCTAGAATGTCATTGTATGCTGTAGCGTTAAGATTTCCCTTCACTTGAAAAAAGGGGCCTTAGCCCGAACCGTGATAAACAGCCCTAGACCATTATTCCTCCTCCACCAAACTTTACAGTTGGCACTATGCGTTCGGGCAGGTAGTGTTCCCCTGGCATCCGCCAAACACAGAATCGTCCGTCGGTCTGCCAGATGGTGAAGCGTGATGTCCAACGGCGGCGAGCTTTACACCACTCCAACCTTTTAAACGAGAGGCTGCCTGGATCTGTAATTTAAAGAACCTCGCTCCCGTCGGTCTCAATGTAGACTTTGATCTGAAGCCGTTCTTGTGATTATTGTGATTTTGCTATTCATTGTAAATGTTTGATGGCCTACGTAGCCAATTTGTATCTTTAATCGTATGCTATCCATTCATGTTTCTTGTATGTTCTTTTTATATCCAAGAATTAACCAATGATATCAGGCCACACCCAGCCATGAGTACAGACACCTGTGTGTGTCCTTTGACACTATATAAACTAGTGACCCACACTGTTTGTCATTCCACCCTGATGAAGACAGCTTGTCTGTCAAAATGCTGGTTATTAGGTTATTAAACTACTGCATCTAGGAGCTACTGGAGTGTTTTTTCCCCCAACTGTTCTAGTTTTTACTTGGACTATCTCTATGTTGAATGCCAATACTCTTGTACGGCTTCCAATAGCCAAAGATCTCTCTTTCTCTATCCAAGCATCCATTTTTATTCCTGTAGGTTGAGGGCCCACTTCAGTAAACAAGGAGGTAAATGTTGCAGTAAATGACTTCACTGTAAATGTGATAATCATACATGAAAACAGTCAAAGATTTTCCACCATTTGTGTCTCAACATGACAGGCTTATTTGGTGTTTTGTTTATTTGTTCTGAGCTTCAACTGTATGCTAAATGTATACAGAATGTATACAGTAAGCAAGCGACAGCACAAACAGTGCAATAGCTTTCCCCTGAAAAGCCTCAGACCTAGCCGTAAACTACAAGGAACACATCATTCAGTTGCTTAGTAACAAGGAAAAACAAGAGAAGGCTAGCAGTACTCAGTTTATGCAGGCTTGGCTGACAGAAAAATTTAAAAACACAGGTCCTTAGCTGTATCCACTTAAAAACGACAGAGCAGTGCCCTTCCTGGTTTTTATTTACATGGCTCTTGGTGGCTCTTATGTATAATTCACAGCCAGGGAGATGGAAGGATCCTCGACAAACCTTGGGAGAGCGTTCCTGTGTCTTAGGTCTGGAGATTGCACCCTCTCCGTCTCTGCACTGATCTGGATGGTGGACGAACTTCAATACTGGTAAGAAAACAAAACAGTTTTCTATAACCAAGTTCAGAATAAATTAAACTTGATTATTGCTAAGAAGTCATATAGTAGATTCAAGTTGTGATGTTAAAGTGTTTTAAAAGGTTAGGTTGAATAGGGTGAATGTGATAATAGGTCAAACTGTTTTACGGTTGGTATTTTAAAGACAAGTTATATAGTAAAACAATGACTATTCACTCTTTTCTTCATCTAAAGGTGGGATTGAGAGTTGTTATGGTTAAGGTACATGTTCATTCTCTGCTGCAATGGCAAACAGTTGGCTGTCTCACGTCCTTTGTTGTAATATAATGAGTTATACAGTGAGACAAGTATTGTCATTTACACTAGGGACTATGACATGTAACACTATCTATTACATCATGTTCTAGTTCTACTGCCTACTTCATGTATAATGGAGAAACGAACTCATTAATAATTTACTGACGGAACAGGTTAAATCTTAACCAAGGAAACAACATTTAATCAAACTCATAACATGTTGAACAATAAACTCATAAACCTTTTATTTTTTAAAGCATGATGGCCAAGGGCAAGAAGCAGTCAAGCGAGCCCAAAGGCCGGAATATCACCCTAAAGATGGCTAAGCTGGCCCTGAAGCTGACCGTGGATGGCAAGCGTCGGCTGGACCTCAGCAACATGGAGATCACCACCTTTCCCAAGTGTATCCTGAAGCTTTGCGATGTGGACGAGCTGGACCTGAGCCGCAACCTGCTCAAGAAGATCCCAGACTCTATCGCCAAGTTTGTCAACCTCTGCTTTTTGGACCTCCACAGCAACCAGCTGGACAAGGTTCCGGAAGCTATCGGGCGCCTCCGTAACCTATACAGCCTCAACCTGTGTAACAACTGTCTGAGCACTGTAGGACTCCCCAACGAGATCGGTCTCCTGCGAAAGCTGAGGAGCCTCAACCTGGGCATGAACGTCCTGGAGAGCATCCCATCCTCTATTGCAGCCCTCAAGGAGCTGCGTCACCTTGGCCTGTTCAACAACCAACTGACCCGGGTACCTGAGTGCCTCCGCAACCTGCCCTACCTGGAGACCGTCAACCTGAAGTGCAATCCTATCCCCTTGGAGGATGACAAAGGCATTGACCCCATCCAGAGGGTGGAGTGCCTGTACCTGGTGAGGGAGAGCTCCCTGTGTGCCTGCTGCCTCCAGAAAGTCAAAGACAACAGGCAGAGGGTGAACAGCAGGCTGAGCAGAGGCCCTACCCACAGGAAGTCCATCTTCGCCGGCCTGAACACACCCAACTCGGTGGTGCAGGAATACCAAGCCATCTGGAGGTGATGGAGGAACCAGGTCCTCAATAGGTCATCAAGGACATATTATTTAGGATAAGAACAGTCCAGGTGCTCTATTGCAATATCTACTTATTACTTGACAATGTATATTAGGCACATCAGGAATTCTGGAAGAAGAAACATTACAGGGGTTGCAGTCACACATAACCAGCCCGGTTATAAGCTGCTCGGTCTGTGGTTTGTTGTACTCTATCGCCCTCTAAAGTTTGGGGTCCTGTAATGTTCTCCAACAGACACTGCACTGGAAATCTATCTTAGCTTTACTAATACTACTTTCATTTGCATATGTGTTTGCATATCAAATGTTTCTGATGATAAAATAAGCTTTCATTCTCATTGTTATGATTATTTGTCTCCTCTATTCCAGTGTCAGCAATCACACTAGGACAAAGGGACCAGGTTAGACGATTTAGCGAGGTAACTTTGGTAAACTGAGTTCAACTCAGGGTAACCGGTCACCTTTTAGCCAGGTACATTTCTATGGCAACAAATCCTCCATAACTGACCTAGAAAACAAGACCTTGAGAACTAGAGAAACGGAAAACACACCGGTAAGACCTGACAAAACAAGATGAACTGGCAACAGAAAAACAGAGAGCATGGGTATAAATACACATGGGGATGATGGGGAAAAATAGGAGACAGGAGACAAAGGGCTGTAAGACAAATGTTTGATCCTAGACAGATGGAAAGTGGGATGTATACGGAGGGTGCGGGGCAACAGAAGATGAACTGCAAAGGATTTTAGAGATGGGGAAAGGGCCGATAAATGGGGGGAAAAATTTGGGGACTCAAATCAGAGGGACAGATCCTGAGTGGAGAGCCATGCCCTCTGCCCGAGACGATAGTGGTGAGCCGGGGGCTGGTGGCAGTCTGCCTGTCGCCGATTCCTGGAAGTGGTCTTAAGAGTGGACCGAGCTCTCTTCCAGGTAAGCCGACAGTGATGGACAAACATCTAGGCCAAGGGTATGCTGACTTCTTCCTCTTGCTCAGGGAAGAGCGGAGGCTGGTAACCCAAGGACAGGAACCATGGTCAGGAACCATGGTGGGACACCAAAATCATTGTCGGAGGAAAGCCAGTGTCCAGAGGGAGCCAGGATGGCAGGTGAGGTTAGAGGAATGAGCCCATTCTAAGACCGGGGACCAGGCAAAATCTGGGACAAACAAATGGTTAGCCAGCTGGGAATGCTGTGTCTTGAAGACAAGGCTCTCGATACTCCAGACGAGTGTTAGGTTACTGTGGTGGTTTGTTGCCTAGGAGATAGTCCGCAGAATTGTTCCGACACTGCATTGAAGGCATGGTCATGGTATTCTCCAAGGTATGGAGTCCCTCCACAAGGTTCTGCAGTAACTCCTCATGGCTTCCAATGGTGTCTCCTTGGAGGGACACTGTGTTGCAGAGCTGGTCTGAGTCTGCTTAGTCAGTCATGGACAGTTGGTACTATCACGACTCAGGATATGACCCAAATACAGACACAGGAGGCGGATAGTTTGGTTCTCAGAATATTTAATATATTATATAATAGGGGCAGGAAAAGGGCAGGTCGAGGACAGGCAGAGGTTCGTAATCCAAGGCAGAGTAAATCAGGGAAAGAACATCAGGCAGGCTCAGGGTCAGGACAGGTAGAAAGAACAGAACTAGGAAGACTAGAAGACAAGATCTTGAGAACTGAATAAACAGGAAACAAGCTGGTAAAACCTGACAAAACAGGACAAACTGGCAACAGACAAACAGAAAAAGCAGGTATAAATACACAGGGGATAATGGGGAAAAGGTTGGAGACATCTGGTGGGGGGTGGAGACAAGCACAAGAAAGATGATACAGATCAGGGTTTGACAGCCTGCTGAATTTGCAAGATAACTTTTCTTTCAATTTGATTAAGGCACAAATGAAATTGTGGACGTTACAGCATTGTCTCAAGGAAGAGTTTGGCGTTCGACTACTCATTTGTACCATTTACGCGTAGTTACAAGCCTGATAGAGTTAGCGGGCAGGCAGACGAACAATATCCACCTTTGCAATATGGATTAAGCCTGAGCTGGAATGTGAGCTAACTGAAACTGGTTAGCTTTAGAAAACCTGATAGATATAGCGTACACACAGCGTCGTAATACAGATGAAGCTCGAGCTGGAATGGGAAGCTAACTGAAGCTGGTTAGCTTTAAAATGTTTTGGGAGTCTAGTCAAGATTGAGGAAAAGATGAACGGAGCAAAGTACAGAAAGATCCTTGAAGAAAACCTGTTCCAGAGTATTCAGGACCTCAGACTGGGGCGAAGGTTCACCTTCCAACAGGACAGCGACCCTAATCACACAGCCAAGACAACACAGGAGTGGCTTTGGGACAAGGCTCTGAATGGCCCTGAATGGCCCAGCCAGAACCGCAACTTGACAGTGCTTGAGACGATCTGCAGAGAAGAATGGGAGAAATTGCCCAAATAAAGGTGTGCCACGCTTGTTGCGTCATACCCAAGAAGACTCGAAGGCTGTAATCGCTGCCAAAGGTGCTTCAACAAAGTACTGAGAAAAGGGTCTGAATACTTATGTTAATGTGATTTTAGTTTTTCAATTATAATATATTTGCACAATTTTTAAAAAATAGTTTTTGCTGTCATTATGTGGTATTGTGGGTAGATTCAATCAATTTTAGTATAAGGTTGTAACATAACAAAAATGTAGAAATAGGGAAGGGGTCTGAATACTTTCCAAATGCACTGTATATAACATGATTGGCACAACCATAATAATCATGAAACGGCCTTGGAAGTGTAATGAACACGAGGGGATACAAGAGAGCAGGTTTCAAGCGCAGGGCGCAGCTGGTGTTTGTTGCATAGGACCACAGGAGGAGGCAGGTAGCTGGGTCGAGGGGCAGGCAGGAGGTCATACACAGGGGGTCCAAAAGGGCAACAGTACAGACAAGGAAAATGCTGGTAACATAGTCCGCGAGAGCAGGCAATATGTAGTTAACAGGAAATCCTATTCCGGCAGGGAATAGGCAAAAGGCGTAGTTAGTGAGGCAGGCAGAAACTATCATACACAGCTTTCTGTGTCACGTGTGTCACAAAACAAACAATACCTCACAGGGATGCGGTGCAAAGAACTGAACTAAATAGTGTGTGATAATGACATACAAGTGTGTGAACAGGTGAATAGAATTCAGGTAATTGGGATCTGGAGAGTGTGCTGCGTTCAGGGGATCTAGGTGTTTGAGAGTGTGAGCTCTAAAGTGGGCTGGAAAGTGAGCTGCGTTCAGGGGATCTACGTGTTTGAGGGTGTGAGTTGGAAGCAGACGTTTCAGGAAGTGCCATAATCATTTCACATTAACCTGTTTAATTTAGTTGATATGGCTTAATTGATCATAGTCCAGACGTGTTACAGTTGCAAATACCATGCAGTTGCACCAGGGGAATTTAAACAAAACTTCTTTTTTTGGGCAGGTGTTCTGTTTCCCCACATTTATTGATTAATTAATTTCCCATCATGAATATGTGTCACTATACCCCAATCAAATACATTCATCGACACCACAAAAAAACAGACAAATACAACGTTTTACTCCAATCTGGCAACCCTCATAAAATCTGACATAGCACCAGTATCCCAAAGCATTAAGCGCAAACAAGCATAGAAATCAGAATTAGATTTTTTTTAAATACAAATATAAGGCTAGTATTATATTATAAGTAGTTTGGTGATAACCAGCCATCTGTAAATAGCCCACCCAACTGCCTCATCCCCATATTGTTGTTTATTTTTTTGCTGCTTTGATCCCCAGTATCTCTACTTGCACATTCATCTTCTGCACATCTATCACTCCAGTGTTTAATTGCTAAAATTGTAATTATTTCGCCACTATGGCCTATTTATTGCCTTACCTCCCTAATCTTACTACATTTGCACACTCTGTATGTAGATTTTTCTATTGTGTTATTGACTGTACGTTTGTTTATCCCATGTGTAACTCTGTGTTGTTTGTGTCGCACTGCTTTGCTTTATATTGGCCAGGTCACAGTTGTAAACTGGCCTACCTGGTTAAATAAAGGTGAAATATTTTTATTTTCAATAACCTGGTTGATTAACAATATTGGGTTGTTAACATGTTTTATTCTTTCTATTTAGATGTGGGACTCAATAAAAGGCATTGTAGAACACCATTGCCCAAAATGCATTGCGCCAATAACTTTCAAAAGATTGTTCTGAAGTTTACCCCCCAAAAATGTATTTTCCTATGAATGAAGTCGCACAAAAATTGATGTATTTTCACACGGATTAAGCCACACAAAAACACACAAAATCTGCTGAAATACTTTTTGTACATATTTGCACGATTTCAGAGTGAGATTGTGTTGCCAACAATACACAGTATTTTTTTCCCCAAACCACTACCTGGGGCTGATACTGACCAGAGAAGTGCTGAATCAACAAGAAGATGAAGACGCTAAATCAATAGATTCATTAGTAGGCTAACAGAAACAACACTGTATTGACCTGACCATTATTAGATCCGGTCACTATCCATGATGTTATGAGAAGGAATCTTGCTAGAATTCTGAGTCTCTTAACTAAAGCTTGCGGCACCACTGATCAATTCCTTATCAATCCTCCTATCCGTGTTATGTCTAAAATAGCTTCCCCCATGCAGCATCGTCACAGGTGACCAGTCTAACACGCTTTACTTTACACACTGCTCACCGCTGTGTCAGTGCTATAGGAAATCAATGCACCAGTGCACACACACACTCCTCAGGCAGGCAGGCAGAATGCGGCAGAGCAGAAGCCGTAGTAGCCCTAAAAGCACTATCTAGAGCAGGGATGGATCAATGAAAACAAAATGTTTTTTTTGGAACTCAGTCGGGGTCTCAAGATTATAATTAGTTGATTCGTTTGAATTCATTGTGTTGAGGCTTGGCTGGAGGAAAATGGGTACACTGTTGGCTCTCTAGGAACGGTTGGCCAAACATTTCAAGTTAGATTTAGTAGGTCCCAGTTTATGCTAGCTACATTGTTTGTTTATATAGCATTTATACAAGGCAGAAATATTGTTTCCTTGTTGAAAAATATACAGAATGCCAGTTTCAGAGAGATGCATAGCAACATCAGGGCAACTTTGTAACAGCTGACCCCATTTTTCTAAAGCCAAACCCACCCATTAACCACTGAGTCTACCTGTTATTAAGATGCCAAAATGTGAAATATTTTCAGTACTTGTTTTCAGTATCCTTATGTGTCACGCCCTGGTCTTAGTATTTTGTGTTTTCTTTATGAATTTTGTCAGGCCAGGGTGTGACATGGGTTTTTTATGTGGTGTGTTTTGTCTTGGGGTTTTGTTAGGTATTGGGTTTGTGGCTTAGTGGGGGTATCTAGTATAGTCTATGGCTGTCTGGAGTGGTTCTCAATCAGAGGCAGGTGTTTATCGTTGTCTCTGATTGGGAACCATATTTAGGCAGCCATATTCTTTGAGTGTTTCGTGGGTGATTGTTCCTGTTTCTGTGTTTGTTTGCACCAGATAGACTGTATAGGTTTTTGCGTGATGTTTCTTGTATTGTTTGTGTTTATTTCGTTATTAAACATGTATCAAGATAACCACACTGCGTTTTGGTCCTCCTCTCCTTCACCGCAAGAAAACCGTAACATTATGTTGTTTTTGTTTTGTGTTTGGATTGTTTCAGTGCATGCATTTAACACATTTTGGACGGACTTCAACAGGGCCACCATCTCCAAAGTTCTGAACTGGGTTTAATTGAGTTTTTGTTGTTTTAATTGTACATTAAATGCATATGGTGTATATTTTTTTACACACTTTGAGTCAAACAAAACCGTGTGTTCTCTTCTCCGACAATTAATCCACAGATGAATCCCAGAAATGTTCCACACACACAAAAAAAATATGATTTCTCTCTAATTTGGTGCACAAATGTGTTAACATCCCCGTTAGTGAGCACTCTTTTGCCAAGATAATCCATCCACCTGACATGTGTGGCATATCAGGATCTGATTAAACAGCATGATCATTACACAGGTGCACCTTGTGCTGGGGACAACAAAAGGCCACTCTAAAATGGGCAGTTTTGTTGCACAACGTCACAGATATCTCAACTTTTGAGGGAGCGTGCAATTGGCATGCTGACTGCAGGAATGTCCACCAGAGCTGTTGCCAGATAATGTCATATTCAATTCTCTACCATAAGCATCCGCCAAAGTCATTTTAGAGAATTTGGCAGTATGTCCAACCGGCCTCACAACCCCAGACCATGTGTAACCACGCCAGCCTAGGACCTCCACATCTTGCTTCTTCACCTGTGGGAACGTCTGAGACCAGCCAACCGAACAGCTGATGAAACTGAGGAGATTTCTGTCTGTAATAAAGCCCTTTTGTGTGGAAAGACACATTCTGATTGGCTGGGCCTGGCTCCCCAGTGAGTGGGCCTGGCTCCCAAGTGGATGGGCCTATGCCCATGAACTCAGTATAATTGTTGCATGTTGCGTTTATATTTTTGTTCAGTACAGATACAACATTTCAATGTGGTTAATACACAACGTAACCAGGATGGCAGGTAGCAAAGTGGTTAAGAGTGCTGGGCAAGTAACCAAAAGGTTGCTGGTTCTAATCCCTGAGTGAAAAATCTGTTGATGTGCCCCCTGAGCGAGGACCTTACTGTGCCTTCATAAAGTATTCATACCCCTTGACTTATTCCACATTCTGTTGTGTTACAGCCTGAACTCTACATTTATTAAAACCCCCTAAGGTCGATGACTGCGCCCCTGGGTCAATCTAAGTAGCGTAAAAAAAAAATCACCATCACAATCCATACGTTTCAGCTAGAAATATCTGTTTTCTTGCATGGTTTGCATCTCAATCCACTGCATCCTCCTACGTCAGCCTTCCACATCTGGAAGGTGGCCGTGCTACAGCAGTCTTTGTCAGACCATGAGACATCCCGAAAATCTGTCTGTAGCGTCCAAACCACTTGAGCTAAGAAATTTGACCCCACTATGGAAAGGGCAGACTTTCACGAATATGATGGGGTTCTCCGGGACTCGTCTGAATGTAACCCTTACAAATGAATTGAAGAATGGAGGACGTTTTGTGCCTACAAAAATAAGGGGTTGATGATGTGTCCAAAAAAATATATATTTCCTGAGCTTTCTTATTTCTCCTAGATATAGGACAGACACTTCAACACGTTAATCCTTATGATTTATTTTTGGACTGTCTTTTTTTGCCATTTATGAATGTTTTATTCAATGTGTTATCGATGGGCTATAGTAGTAAAGATAAAAAATTCTACATCTTAGCAAATCATTTTCAAATGTATATATTTTTTGTACCAAAAAAAATCAAAATCAATCAGCTAAATGATCCATGATATGACCATCTTAAAACAATTTCATATGTTAGCTTAGTACCCCACCAATCCCCCCCCCCCCCCCCCCCAACAGATTAGACTTTTAGAGATGAAGTCAAAATTGTAACTCAAGAACATTCTTCTTGGTAAGCAACTCCAGTGTAGATTTGGCCTTGTGTTCTAGGTTCTTGTCCTGCTGAAAGGTGAATACATCTCCCAGTGTCTGGTGGAAATCAGACTGATCCAGGTTTTCCTTGGGGATTATGCCTCAAGTTAATTTTAGTAAATGTTTTATCCTGAAAATTGTAAACGATTACAAGCATAGCCATAACATGATGCAGTCACAACGATGCTTGAAAATATGGAGAGTTGTACTCTGCAATGTATTGTATTGTATTTGCCCTGAACAACACTTTTGTATTCAGGACATGAAGTTCATTTCTTTGCCACATTTTTTCCAGTTTTACTTTATTACCTCATTGCAAACAGGATGCATGTTTTCGATTTATTACATTTGATTTCACTCTGTCAATTAGGTTAGTATTGTGAAGTAGCTACAATGTTGTTGATCCATCTTCAGTTTTCTCCTATCACAGCTATTAAACTCTGTAACTGTTTTAAAGTCAGCTTCCTCTTCCTCTCCGGCAACTGAGTTAGGAAAGACATCTGTATCTTTGTAGTGACTGGGTGTATTGAAAGACCATCCAAAGTGCAATTATTAACTTCAACATGCTCAAAGGGCTATTCGATGTCTGCCCTTCTTTGTGAGGCATTGGAAAACCTCCCTGGTCTTTGTGGTTGAATCTGTGTTTGAAATTCACTGCTCGACTGAGGGACCTCACAGATGATTGTATTAGTGGGGTACAGAGATAAGGTAGTCATTCAAAAATCATGTTAAACACTGTTATTGCACAGATAATGAGTCCATGCCACTTATTATGTGACTTGCTATGCACATTTTTACTCCTGAACTTATTTGGGCTTGCCATAACAAAGGGGTTGAATACTTACTGAGTCAAAGCATTTCAGCTTTTAGTTTTTTATTCATTTGTAAAAATGTCATAAAACATAATAACACTTTGATGTTATGGGTTATTGTGTCTAGGCCAGTGACACAACAATCAATACAATCTTTACTGTAGAAACAAATTATGTAGATTTGCAACAACTACCACACCTATCAACAACTACCACACCTATCCATTCTAAAAATGTACTTGAGTTACTATTAATATTTAACAAGAGAGCAAAGCTCTGGATTCCCAATTCTAGACAGTCAGCAGTAGCACTTGTCACATATTCCAATTCAGTACAATGACATGCAGTGACCCAAGAAAAGAGGCCACAAGCGCTGTTTTGTAGCAATGCCTGCAGGTTTTTCACACAGATGGTGCTAAACCATGATTTTCCCAATTTGAAACAATCCATCCTAAAACACAAAACAACAACACAACGTATAACACACCTCAGAAATGTACATAGGAGCCCATATTTCATAGTGTATGTGTGTTAGCATTGCAAAGGGAGGGTATATTACTGCAAGCTTCGAAGTTTACCAGTAAACTACCAGAATTTTGGTATCTTTCAGTTATTGGGGGGAATTTATGAAATGTCATCTAGTGGCCTTTTTGGATACTTCAGATTATCACAGCTGTCTGTAATTATCTCTGGCCTTCTGTGTGGATTCACTACATATAAAACAGATACAGTTATGAAATAACTTGATTTAAAAATGTAAAAAATGGAATGACAAAGCTGTAAAACATTGTTCTAAATATAAACCATGAAGTTAGTGAATACCATTGGTGTTTAATGTGAGGCTTTCAGCGTGAAATACCCTTTACATTTTACAGTTTATTTATTTTACTATGTCAATATGTATTTGTTGTAAATGTAAATGTAAATTTGTTGTAATTGTACATTTTGTTGCCAAACTGGTGGCAGTTGTGAAAAAAGAAAATATTTGGAAGAGTTACTGTCACGACTTCCACCGAAGTCGGTCCCTCTCCTTGTTCGGGCGGTGTTCAGCGGTCGACATCACCGACCTTCTAACCATCAGTGATCCATTTTTCATTTTCCATTGGTTTTGTCTTGTCTTCCTTCACACCTGGTTACAATCCCATCAATTACACGTTGTGTATTTATCCCTCTGTTTCCCCTCATGTCCTTGTCGGAGATTGTTTTATTGTATATTATGTGCAAGTCTTGTGTCAGTGTGCGACGGGTTTTGTACCCACTTACATTACTTTTTGTATATTTTAGTTTTTGGAGTTTTATGAGCACTTATTAAACGACTCCGTCTATACCAAGTTTGTTTTCCAGCGCCTAACTTCCCTACCACCGACACGCACCCATTACAGAATCTCCGACCATAATTATGGAGTCAGCAGGAGAAGGTACCCCGGCCATTGAGGTGGAGGAGCGCGTCCAGGAGCTTGCAGTTATGCTCTACCATCTTGGCGCCTCCATGGATCACGTTGTCCAGAAAATGGACCGCTGGGAGAGACAATGAGTTCTTCCAGAGCCTCCACCAGCACAACCGGGGTCTCCCCTGAGCGCCCCTTTCCCGCCTGAACCCAGTGGGATCCGTCTCTCCTTGCCCCAGGAGTATGATGGGAGGGCTGCGAACTGCCAGGGGTTCTTGTTGCAGTTAGACCTCTATCTGGCCACTGTCCACCCGGTTCCATCGGACCGTGAGAGGGTGTCCGCCCTCGTCTCGTGCCTCACCGGGAGAGCCCTGGAGTGGGCCAACGCCGTGTGGAGAGAGGGAGATGTGGCGTTGAAGCAGTTTGAGGAGTTCACCCGCCGTTTCCGGGCAGTCTTCGACCACCTGCCCGAGGGTTCCACCTCTCCATCTGAGGCAGGAGACGAGGAGCGCCCAGGAGTTCGCCCTGGAGTTTAGGCCCCTGCCTGCCGGCGCGGGATGGAACAACAGGGCCCTGATCGACCATTACCGCTGCAGTCTGCGCGAGGATGTCCGTCGGGAGCTGGCCTGCAGAGACACCACCCTCACGTTTGACCAGCTGATGGACCTGTCCATCTGGCTGGACAACCTGCTGGCTACTCGCGGACGTCCAGATCGGGGTCTGGTGGTTCCATCCTCCCGCACTCCCTCTCCGATACCCATGGAGCTGGGAGGGGCAGTGCGAGGGAGACAGGAGGGGGTTCACGCTCGTGTACCATCTGTGGCCGCAGAGGTCACACTGCCGGTCGGTGCCGGGTTGGTTCCTCTGGAAAGCGAGGCAGCTGGCAGGGCGCTCTGGCGTCACCCCAGGTGAGCCGGCACCACTCTCACCCAGAGCCCTCTGTTGTTCATATGTTTGTGTCTGTCATATTCCCTGAGTTTTCCCCGCATTCCCAGCATAAGGTGCTCGTCGATTCAGGCGCGGCTGGGAATTTTATTGATAGAGCCTTCGCCTATAATTTAGGGATCACCATCGTTCCCGTAGATGTGCCCTTCCCTGTTCTTGCCTTAGATAGTCGACCATTAGGGTCAGGGTTGATTAGGGAGGTCACCGCGCCTTCGGGCATGGTGACACAGGCAGGTCATACGGAGAGAATTAGTCTCTTCCTCATTGACTCTCCTGCGTTTCCTGTGGTGCTGGGCCTACCCTGGTTAGCTTGTCATAACCCCACTGTTTCTTGGCCACAGAGGTCTCTCACGGGGTGGTCGCGAGATTGCTCCGTTGGTGCTACAATGGTGGAGAGTCCAGACCAGGTCTACACCGTGCGCATCCCCCCTGAATATGCCGATTTGGCTCTCGCCTTCTCCAAAAAGAAGGCAACCTTAATTACCACCTCATCCACGGGGTGATTGTGAGATAGACCTGCTGGTAGACGCTGCACTTCCCAGGAGTCACGTGTATCCCCTCTCACAGGTGGAGACGGAGGCTATGGAAACATATGCCTCCGAATCTCTGCGTCAGGGGTACATTCGGTCCTCCACTTCACCCGCCTCCTAGAGTTTATTTTTTGTGAAGAATAAGGAGGGAGGTCTGCGCCCGTGTATTGACTATCGGGGTCTGAATCAGATCACTGAGGTACAGTTACCCATTACCGCTCATAGCCACAGCGATAGAGTCAATGCACGGGGCACGCTTCTTCACCAAACTAGATCTCAGGAGCGCTTACAACCTGGTGGTTATCTGAGAGGGAGACGAGTGGGAGACGGCTGTCAGTACCACCTCTGGGCACTATGAGTACCTCGTCATGCCGTACGGGTTGATGAATTCGCCATCATTCTTCCAAGCCTTTGTAGACGTGATTTTCAGGGACTTGCACAGGCAGGGTGTAGTGGTGTATATTGATGACATTTTGATATACTCCGCTACACGCGCTGAGCATGTGTCCCTGGTGCGCAGAGTGCTTGGTTGCCTGTTGGAGCATGACCTGTACGTCAAGGTGCAGCCGTGCGTAATTGGCCGACTCCCACCACAGTAAAGGAGGTGCAGCGGTTCTTAGGGTTTGCCAATTACTACCGGGGGTTTATCCGGCATTTTGGTCAGGTGGCAGGCTCCCATTACCTCACTGCCAAAGGGTGCCTGGTGCGCTTGCAGTGATCAGCTGAGGCGGACAGGGATTTTAGTCATCTGAGTGCTCTGTTTACCTCGGCTCCCGTGTTGGCCCATCCAGATCCCTCTTTGGCGTTCATAGTGGAGGTGGACGCTTTCGAGGCTGGGATAGGAGTGATGCTCTCTCAGTGCTCGGGTATGCCACCGAAACTCCGCCGCTGTGCCTTCTTCTCGAAGAAGCTCAGCCCTGCGGAGCGAAACTATGATGTGGGGGAACGGGAGCTGTTGGCTGTCGTCAAGGCCTTGAAGGCATGGAGACATTGGCTTGAAGGGGCTAAACACCCTTTTCTCATCTGGACTGACCACCGCAACCTGGAGTACATCCGGGCGGCGAGGAGACTGAACCCTCGTCAGGCAAGGTGGGCCATGTTTTTCACCCATTTTGTATTTACCCTTTCCTACAGACCAGGCTTTCAGAACATTAAGACAGGCGCATTGTCCCGGCTGTATGACACAGAGGAGCGGCAACCTTGGATCCCACTCCCATACTCCCGGCCTCTTGCTTGGTGGCACCGGTAGTGTGGGAGCTGGACACGGACATTAAGCAGGCATTGCATACAGAACCCGCTCCCCTTCAGTGTCCGGCTGGACGTCTGTACATTCCGTCTGCTATCCGCGACCGGCTAATCTATTGGGCCCATATGTCACCCTTCTCTGGTCATCCTGGTATCGGTCGGACGGTGCGCTATCCTAGTGGGAAGTACTGGTGGCCCACTTTAGCTAAGGACGTGAGGGTTTATGTTAACTCCTGTCCGGTGTGCGCCCAGTGCAAGGCTCCTAGACACCTGCCCAGAGGTAAGTTACAACCCTTACCCGTTCCACAACGGCCATTGTCGCACCTGTTGGTGGATTTCCTGACTGATCTTCCTCCTTCACAGGATAACACCACAATCCTGGTCGTTGTGGATCGTTTTTCTAAGTCCTGTAATCGCCTCCCTTTGCCCGGTCTCCCTACCGCCCTACTGACTGCGGAGGCTCTATTTACAAACGTCTTCCGGCACTACAGTGTGCCTGAGGATATAGTGTCTGATCGGGGTCCCCATTTCACGTCGAGGGTCTGGTGGGCGTTCATGTAACGTATGGGGGTCACGGTCAACCTTACCTCAGGTTTTCACCCGGAGAGTAACGGGCAGATGGAGAGAGTTAACCAGGATGTGGGTAGGTTTCGGAGGTCTTATTGCCAGGACCGGCCGGGGGAGTGGGCAGCGTTCGTGCCCTGGACAGAGATGGCCCAGAACTCTCTCCACCACTCCTCCACTAACCTTTCTCTCATCCAGTGTGTATTTGGGTATCAGGCGGTTCTGTCTCCTTGGCATCAGAGTCAGACCGAGGCTCCTGCGGTGGACGACTGTTTCCGGCTAGCGGAGGAAACATGGGGCGCCGCCCATGTCCATCTTCAGCATGCCGCTGGCGCAGACCGTCACTGCAGTGAGGCCCCGGTGTTCGCACCAGAGGACCGGGTCTGGCTCTCAACCCGAAACCTGCCCAAATGCCTGCCCTGTCGGAAGCTGGGTCCGCAGTTTGTGGACCGTTTAAAGTCCTGAGGAGAGTGAACGAGGTATGTTACAGGTTACAGCTTCCCCCCGATAACAGCATTAACCCCTCGTTCCATGTGTCTCTCCTCAGGCCGGTGGTGGCTGGCCCGCTCCAGGAGTCTGAGGTGCGGGAGGTTCCTCCGCCCCCTCTGGACATCGAGGGGGCCCCGGCGTACTCTCTTCGTTCCTGGATTTACTGGATTTGAGATGTCGGGCGATGGTCGGGAGGAGAGATGCTGGGTTCCGGTGGAGGACGTGTTGGATCCTTCTATGCGGTGAGATTTCCACTGTCTCCATCCGGATCGCCCTGCGCCTCGTCCTCCGAGTTGTCCCCGAGGTCGGTGCCGATGCGCTGCTGGAGCTGCACGTCAGGCGGGGGGGTAATTTCACGACTTCCGCCGAAGTAGGTCCCTCTTCTTTTTCGGCCGGTGTTCGGTGGTCGATGT
This sequence comes from Oncorhynchus mykiss, assembly GCF_057628025.1. NCBI lineage: Eukaryota > Metazoa > Chordata > Actinopteri > Salmoniformes > Salmonidae > Oncorhynchus > Oncorhynchus mykiss. Next base: position 19,582,480 of record NC_143041.1, on the reverse strand, counting down.
CACCGACCTTCTAGCCATCGCTGATCCATTTTTCATTTTTCATTGGTTTTGTCTTCCTTCACACCTGCTTCCAATTCCATCAATTACATGTTGTGTATTTAACCCTCTGTTTCCCCTCATGTCCTTGTCGGTGTGCGATGGGTGTTGTACACGCTTATATTATTTTTAGTATATTTTGTTTTTTGTAGTTTTATGAGCACTTATTAAACGACTCCGTTTATACCAAGTTTGTTTTCCTGCGCCTGCCTTCCCTGCCACCGACACACCCTCCATTACAGTTACAGATTTAATTGAAAATAATTCCATTTATTGATAATTAATTAGGCTATTTTCTCTTGAACCCTATGGTTCCATATCCAATAAATGATTGGGGACCAACCTTTTCAAGAGTCCAAAAGCAAGCCGAGATCTACCATTCTGATTTTACTTTAAAAAACATACCTATGCAACATTAAACAAGAACATACTTATGAAAGCAGCAGCTCTTTACTGTATTCGTTGAGTCTCTCTTTAGTCATTGTTTTAAAAGCTGGGAAATCACAGCATCAACTTTGCTGTGCACTCAATGTGTCTTTTTACAGCCTATGGCTTGAGGAAACTGTGCAGACACAGTGATCTAAACGATCTGATTGGCCAGCGGTAGGCCTATAGGTGCACTTGATTGGCTCTCTGGGCCTGCCGGGGATGCAGGTGTTACTGTGGATGTATTTCAAGGCCTACCTTCAAAGTTAGTGCCTCTTTGCTTGACATCATGGGAAAACCAAAAGAAATCAGCCAAGACCTCAGAAAACAATTGTAGACCTCCACAAGTCTGATTCATCCTTGGGAGCAATTTCCAAATACCTGAAGGTACTACGTTCATCTGTATAAACAATACTATGCAAGTATAAATACCATGGGACCATGCAGCCATCATACTGCTCAGGAAGTAGACGCGTTCTGTTTCCTAGAGATTAACGTATTTTGGTGCACAAAGTGCAAATCAATCCCAGAACAACAGCAAAGGACCTTGTGAAGATGCTGAAGGAAACAGATTCAAAAGTATCTATGTCCACAGTAAAACGAGTCCAATATCGACACAACATGAAAGGCCTCTCAGCAAGGAAGAAGCCACTGCTCCAAAACGACAATAAAAAAGCCAGACTATGGTTTGAAACTGCACATGGGGACAAAGATCGTACTTTTTGGAGAAATGTCCTCTGTTGTGATGAAACAAAAATAGCATTGTTTGGCCATAATGACCATCAATATGTTTGGAGGAAACAGGGGGAGGCTTGCAAGCCGAAGCACACCATCCCATCCGTGAAGAACGGGGGTGGCAGCATCATGTTGTGGGGTACTTTGCTTGACCCCAAGCATACTTCTGAAGTTCTGGCAAAATGGGCTAAGGACAACAAAGTCAAGGTATTGGAGTGGCCATCACAAAGCCCTGACCTCAATCCTATAGAACATTTGTGGGCAGAACTGAAAAAGCATGTGCGAGCAAGGAGGCCTACAAACCTGATTTTGGGAAATTGTACTAGGATTAAATGTCAGGAATTGTCAAAACCTCTGACTTCAACTGTAAATAAAGGTTACATTTAAAATGTGAACAAATAAATTACTAAAGTTACCATAGATTGCCATAGCTGACCTGTTCATACCCAAATTACCGAAGATTCTGGTAACCCTAGTGACAATGAGCAGCCCAGTTGTTATGGCTGAACAAAAACAGCAGTGCCCAGCCAAACCCTACCCCTATCCCCTACTCATGGCCATAAGGTTTTTATTGCTGTCTCATTTTGGCTTGTGCTGAGGTTTTTGTGGCCCTTCCCCCTCTGGTCTCTGTAGTAAGAGCAGCTGTGGTCTTCAGGGCAGCGCTGATTCAATTGCAGTGGGTGACTTAAAGCTTTTATACTCCATACGGGAAGAAGAGGAGGAAAGGAGGAGGATGACTGGGATGCTGCTCCCACACTGATGCAACATCATTAGAGAAATGCAAGGAACTAAGAGGGAGGAGAGAGAGAGAGAGAGAGAGAGAGAGAGAGAGAGAGAAGGGAGATCAAGTACAGGCTTAACTGAATGAACAACAGAGACATAATTAAATATGGAATTGTACTAAATAGTTTGGGGTATGGCCTCGTTTTTGAGGAATGCTCCTCAGAGCCAGATGCTGATGACAGGTAACATTTTGCTGGGAAGCTAGCATTGAACCCTGCCCAACCCCCCACAAAAGGAGAAGAATGAGACCCTATGCTGATGATGATAAGTTTGTATTCATTCCCACTATGCCTGTATAATAGGAAACAGAGTGAATTATGTTATGATGCTTGGTGAAGTTCAACGGGCATTCAGATCAGCCTCCTGATTGAACTTTCAGAAACTACATTTCAATCGAGTACAGGCTTAACTGAATGAACAACATAGACCGAATGCAATATGGAATTTTATGAAATAGTTTGGGGTATGGCTTCGTCTCAGAGGAATGCTCCTCGTAGCCAGACGCTGATGACAAGTAGCCCTTTGCTGGTCAGTTGGCATCGAAACCACCAAAAATAAATAAGTTAGACAATAGTGATTAGAGTGAAAAGACTGGATCAGAAAAACCTAAATCACGTGAAGGAATAAAAAACGATAGGAGTTGTGAACTTGCAATTAGAAGGAAACAATGGAAAACCGGTAAGAAGACAGCCTCGCGAAACGTCACTGCGGAGGGAAACCGCCTTGCCTGAGGGCTGCGAGCATATTGTCACACCCTGACCATAGTTTGCTTTGTATGTTTCTATGTTTTGTTTGGTCAGGGTGTGATCTGAGTGGGCATTCTATGTTGTGTGTCTAGTTTGTCTGTTTCTGTGTTTGGCTTGATATGGTTCTCAATCAGAGGCAGGTGTTAGTCATTGTCTCTGATTGGGAACCATATTTAGGTAGCCTGTTTGGTGTTGGGTGTTGTGGGTGATTGTTCCTGTCTCTGTTTTTGCACCAGATAGGGCTGTTTTGGTTTTTCACATTTCTTGGTTTTGTTAGTCTATTCATGTATAGTTTCTTATTAAAGAACCATGAATAATAACCACGCTGCGTTTTGGTCCGCCTCTCCTTCGACACAAGAAAACACATATACATATGCTGTAGAATAGGAAGTAGCAGGTAGCTTAGTATGGAGATCAAAACTGTTGTGTTTTGCGATGAAGAGAGTCGTGCTGATTGAAAAGATTGTACAAGACAAAGAAACAAGTCGTAATGGTTGCCTGAAATAATGTAATTCACCTAGTGTGTGATATGCTGTCGCTATGCTTATGAGTTGAGGCGCACTATAGAATGACCAATTATACGTTATGTAGACCAATGAACTTCAGACCACTGAACATGAAAATCCCCCAAAAGTACACAGATGGGAGGCATCGGCAGTAAAACCTGTCCTCGAGGGCAAACTGTCTAAAGCATGATGAGATCTTGAGATCGGACACTGTTGCAACAACCATAGTAAAAGTGTTATGAAAAGGCAACCTTGCACAATTGCAATAAGGGAACCCACTTGGTGAAAACCATTGCTGGGTAGCCTTAATTTGCTAACAGAAGGTGGTTACTGTGGGACCAACCATTGTTAATTGGGTAGTATGTTAGAAGCTAGCATAGAGAAGCATTTCCTTGAATCACTTCAATGTGTTCGATGATTACATTTCTGCATTACAAATTGAAAAATATTAAATTCAATATGCTAACACAAATTCAAAATGATGGAATTCCAATACAATTTCTGTTGGCACTGAAATCACTCCATACATTGCATTGCTTGCAGAATTGAAGAATGAATTGGCAATGAGTAACAATGAATATCGTCAGATAAATTATAGGCTAATCATGAATTTGACTTGTGAGCTTCTAACAGCAGCATACTGTATATAGATATTTCTATAAACTCGGGTACCTTTGAGCATTTCCTGTCATGGACAACTGCTTGGAGCTGTTACAAAGTCATTAATATTACGTTGCCTTTTTTTTCATGTGAATACGTGTGAATACATGTGAATAAGATATGTATTAAGAACTCTCTCATTCTCGGAGTCTTCACAGATTTGGCAAACACTTTGTGACATAAAACAGCACCTTTCTTTCCTTGCATTTCTGATGCTGCTCGTTGTCATTATATCATGTACTAAGAATTGAACAATTTAATTACACATTGAACTTGATCCCGTAAAATTCATGGATATTGCTCAGACTCTTTTTTTATGTATGGAGATCTCGGAAGTACACTGTAACTTTGTAACACACCCGAGAAAGGACTACTGTCATCTAGGAGTGCAGAGATAAGTTGAATACATTCGTAGCCAGTTGTTAGGAGCTCATGGCTGGAAATGCCTGTACCACTGTGGCCAGGATTGCCAGAAGTTGAGAGTCGGAAAATGCCCACTTGCCTAATGACGATTCTCTAAAAGCCTCGTTCACATTGGCAGTTCGAAGTGACTCAAATCCGTTATTGGTAACACTTTACTTGACACCTAGCATTATAACACATTATGACACGGTCATAACCATGTCATCAAATGTCTTAACAGCTGACATGTATCGTCATAACCTGTCATCATATGGTCATAACTCTGTCATGAACCATATATTTACACCTGTTGTGATGTATATTGCGTTCTTTTACGGCTGGTTATGACACCTACATAAGAGTGTCAAAACCCACATTTTATTCAAATGTGTCTTTTTTCCTCTTGTTTCAACGTTTGTTTCTTAAATCCTTTTGTTGTTGTGTGTCATTATTTATAGTCATGTTTGTACACTTTATGACACCTTCTAGAAGATTTATGACCGTCCTTTGTCACTTTACTTGGACTAAGAAAATACACTTTATGAGACTGTCAAGAAGCATTATGACCATCAGAACCATATGAGCCAGATAGGCATAAAAATATATATATACAGTTCCAGTCAAACGTTTGGACACACCTACTCATTCAAGGTTTTTCTTTATTTTTACTATTATTCTACATTGTAGAATAATAGTGAAGACATGAAAACTATGAAATAACACATATGGAATCATGTTGTAACCAAAAAAGTGTTAAACACATCAAAAATATATTCATATTTGAGATTCTTCAAAGTAGCCATCCTTTGACTTGATGACAGCTTTGCACACTCTTAGCATTCTCTCAACCAGCTTCACCTGGAATGCTTTTCAATTAACAGGTGTCTTGTTAAAAGTTAATTTGTTGATTTTTTTTCCCTTTATAATGCGTTTGAGACAATCAGTTGTGTTGAGACAAGGTAGGGGTAGTATACAGAAGATTGCCCTATTTGGTAAAAGACCAAGTCCATATTACGGTAAGAACAGCTCAAATAAGCAAAGAGAAACGACCGTCCGTCATCAATAATTTTTTACGTTTCTTCAAGTGCAGTTGCAGAAGCCATCAAGCGCAATGATGAAACTGGCTCTCACGATAGCCACAGGAAAGGTAGACCTAGAGTTACCTCTGTTGCAGAGGATAAGTTAAATCGAGTTAACTGCACCTCAGATTGCAGTCCAAATAAATGCTTCACTGAGTTCATGTAACAGACACATCTCAACATCAACTGTTCAGTAGTGACTGCGTGAATCAGGCCTTTGTGGTCAAATTGCTGCAAATAAACCGCTACTAAAGGACACCAATAATAATAAGAAACTTGATTGGGCCAAGAAACACGAGCAATGGACATTAGACCAGTGAAAATCTATCCTTTGGTCTGATGAGTCCAAGTTTGAGATATTCGGTTCCAACTGCCGTCTCTATGTGAGATGCAGAGTAGGCGAACGGATGATCTCTGCATGTGTGGTTCCCACCATGAAGCATGGAGGAGGAGGTGTGATGGTGCGGGGTTGCTTTGCTGGTGACACTGTCTGTGATTTATTTAGAATTCAAGGCACACTTAACCAGCATGGCCACCACAGCATTCTGCACCGATACACCATCCCATCTGGTTTGCGCTTAATGGGACTATAATTACATTTTCAACAGGAGAATGACCCAAAACACACCTCCAGGCTGTGTAAGGGTGACTTTACCAAGAAGGAGAGTGATGGAGAGCAGAATCAGATGACCTGGCCTCCACAATCACCTGACCTCAACCAAATTGAGATGGTTGGGATGAGTTGGACTGCAGAGTGAAGGAAAAGCAGCCAACAAGTGCTCAGCATATGTGGGAACTCCTTCATAATTTCAGGTGAAGCTGGTTGAGAGAATGCCAAGCGTATGCAAAGTTGTCATCAAGGTGGCTACTTTGAAGAATCTAAAATTTGAAATAATAATATAACACATTTTTTGGTTACTACAATATTCCATATGGGTTACTTCATAGTTGTGATGTCTTCACTATTATTCTACAATGTAGAACATAGTAAAAATAAAGAACAACCCTTGAATGAGTAGGTGTGTCCAAACTTTTGACTGGTAATGTATATAAATTATATATACGGTACATTTCAACATTTTGGGGTCACTTAGAAATGTTCTTGTTTTCCATGAAAGCGTACATGAAATGAGTTGCAAAATGAATAGGAAATCAAGTCAAGACGTTGACAAGGTTATAAATAAGGATTTTTAATTGAAATAATAATTGAGTCCTTCAGACTTTTCTTTCATCAAAGAATCCTCCGTTTGCATCAATTACAGCCTTGCAGACCTTTGGCATTCTAGTTGTCAATTTGTTGAGGTAATCTGAAGAGATTTCACCCCATGCTTCCTGAAGCACCTCCCACAAGTTGGATTGGCTTGGTGGGCACTTCTTATGTACCATACGGTCAAGCTGCTCCCACAACAACTCAATAGGGTTGAGATCCGGTGACTGTGCTGGCCACTCCATTACAGACAAAATACCAGCTGACTGCTTCTTCCCTAAATAGTTCTTGCATAGTTTGGAGCTGTGTTTGGGGTCATTGTCCTGTCATAGGAGGAAATTGGCTCCAATTAAAATGGAGTGATAACCTTCCTTCTTCAAGATCCCTTTTATCCTGTACAAATCTCCCACTTTACCACCACCAAAGCACCCCCAGACCATCACATTGCTCCACTGTGCTTGACAGTTGGCATCAAGCACTCCTTCGGCATCTTTTAATTTTTTATGTATCTCACAAATGTTTTTCTTTGTGATCCAAACACCTCAAACTTAGATTCATCCATCCACTTTTTTCCAATCTTCCTCTGTCCAGTGTCTGTGTTCTTTTCATTGTTAAACTTTCCTTTTTATTGGCCGGTCTGAGATATGGCTTTTTCTTTGCCTAAACAGCCAGCCTCCCGGAGTCTCCTCTCCACTGTTGACATTGAGACTGGTGTTTTGCAGGTACTATTTAATGAAGCTGCTATGTATACAGTGGGGCAAAAACGTATTTAGTCAGCCACCAATTGTGCAAGTTCTCCCACTTAAAAAGATGAGAGAGGCCTGTAATTTTCATCATAGGTACACTTCAACTATGACAGACAAAATGAGAAAAAAAATCCAGAATATCACATTGTAGGATTTTTTATGAATTTATTTGCAAATTATGGTGGAAAATAAGTATTTGGTCACCTACAAACAAGCAAGATTTCTGACTCTCACAAACCTGTAACTTCTTCTTTAAGAGGCTCCTCTGTCCTCCACTCGTTACCTGTATTAATGGCACCTGTTTGAACTTGTTATCAGTATAAAATACACCTGTCCACAACCTCAAACAGTCACATTCTAAACTCCACTATGGCCAAGACCAAAGAGCTGTCAAAGGACACCAGAAACAAAATTGTAGACCTGCACCAGGCTGGGAAGACTGAATCTGCAATAGGTAAGCAGCTTGGTTTGAAGAAATCAACTGTGGGAGCAATTATTAGGAAATGGAAGACATACAAGACCACTGATAATCTCCCTCGATCTGGGGCTCCACGCAAGATCTCACCCCGTGGGGTCAAAATGATCACAAGAACGGTGAGCAAAAATCCCAGAACCACACAGGGGGACCTAGTGAATGACCTACAGAGAGCTGGGACCAAAGTAACAAAGCCTACCATCAGTAACACACTACGCCACCAGGGACTCAAATCCTGCAGTGCCAGACGTGTCCCCCTGCTTAAGCCAGTACATGTCCAGGCCTGTCTGAAGTTTGTAAGAGAGCATTTGGATGATCCAGAAGAAGATTGGGAGAATGTCATATGGTCAGATGAAACCAAAATATAACTTTTTGGTAAAAACTCAACTCGTCGTGTTTGGAGGACAAAGAATGCTGAGTTGCATCCAAAGAACACCATACCTACTGTGAAGCATGGGGGTGGAAACATCATGCTTTGGGGCTGTTTTTCTGCAAAGGGACCAGGACGACTGATCCGTGTAAAGGAAAGAATGAATGGGGCCATGTATCGTGAGTGAAAACCTCCTTCCATCAGCAAGGGCATTGAAGATGAAACGTGGCTGGGTCTTTCAACATGACAATGATACCGAACACACCGCCCGGGCAACGAAGGAGTGGCTTCGTAAGAAGCATTTCAAGGTCCTGGAGTGGCCTAGCCAGTCTCCAGATCTCAACCCCATAGAAAATCTTTGGAGGGAGTTGAAAGTCTGTGTTGCCCAGCAACAACCCCAAAACATCACTGCTCTAGAGGAGATCTGCATGGAGGAATGGGCCAAAATACCAGCAACAGTGTGTGAAAACCTTGTGAAGACTTACAGAAAACGTTTGACCTCTGTCATTGCCAACAAAGGGTATATGACAAAGTATTGAGATAAACTTTTGTTATTGACCAAATACTTATTTTCCACCATAATATGCAAATAAATTCATTAAAAATCCTACAATGTGATTTTCAGGATTTTTTTTCTAATTTTGTCTGTCATAGTTGAAGTGTACCTATGATGAAAATTAGAGGCCTCTCTCATCTTTTTAAGTGGGAGAACTTGCACAATTGGTGGCTGACTAAATACTTTTTTGCCCCACTGTGTGTATATATATATATATATATATATACACACACACAATATATATACACACACAAAAAAAAATGTATAGGGGATTATATTGATGGAAGCCAAAATCTGTCTGCAATATTAAATCCCCAATTTAAAAAAAATCAAAATAATACATCCCATTGGTTGAGACAGAGGAAAGTGATAATTGCAAAGTGAGCCCATAGGTTAAACAGCAAGCGTGCGGAATGTGCGTTATTGCGCCGTGCTTATAGGCTAAATGTAATTTGGTGAAAGACATTCTACACATGGCTACTAGGAAAGAGGAGAAGAACGAAACGCTGTGATGTTGATTATACATTTGTATTCATTCCCAGTTTGCCTGTACAATACAGGATTAAGATTGAATCCTACTACACCGGCTCTGATGCTCATTGGGTGTGGCAAGGCTTTAAAGCTATTATGGACTACAAAGGGAAATCCAGACACAAGCTGCCCAGTGACACTAGCCTACCAGGCAAGCAATACTGAAGCATGCACAAGAGCACCAGCTGTTCTGGATGCCTGTGTGATAACGCTCTCGGTAGCTGATGTGAGCAAGACCTTTAATGATTACTGGCCCGTAGCACTCACGTCGATAACCATGAAGTGCTTTGAAAGGCTGGTCATGGCTCACATCAACAGCATCCTCTCGCATACCCTAGACTCACTCCAATTCGCATACCGCCCCAACAGATCCACAGATGATGCAATCTCTATCGCACACCACACTGCCCTTTCCCACCTGGACATAAGGAACACCTATGTGAGAATGCTGTTCATTGACTACAGCTCAGCGTTTAACACCATAGTGCCCTCAAAACTCATCACTAAGCTAAGGACCCTGGGTCTAAACACCTTCTTCAACTGGATCCTGGACTTCCTGACTGGCCGCCCCCAGGTGGTATGGGTAGGCAACAACACGTCTGCCACGCTGACCCTCAACACTGGGGCCCCTCAGGGGTGTGTACTTAGTCTCCTCCTGTACTCCCTGTTTACCCACGACTGCGTGGCCAAACATGACTCCAACACCATCCTTAAGTTTGCTAATGACACAACAGTGGTAGGCCTGATCTCCGGCAAGGATGAGACAGCCCATAGGGAGGAGGTCAGAAAACTGGCAGTGTGGTGCCAGGACAACAACCTCTCCCTCATTGTGAGCAATACAAAGGAGCTGATCGTGGACTACAGGAAAAGGCAGGCCGAACAAGCCCCCATTAACATCAACAGGGCTGTAGTGGAGCGTATCGAGAGTATCAAGTTCCTTGGTGTCCACATCACCCACAAACTAACATGGTCCAAACACACCAAGACAGTCGTGAAGAGGGCACGACAAACCTTTCCCCCTCAGGAGACTGAACATATTTGGCATGTGTCCCCAGACCCTCAAAAAGTTCTACAGCTGCACCATCGAGAGCATCCTGACCGGTTGCATCACCGCCTGGTATGGCAACTGCTCGGCATCTGACCGTAAGGCGCTACAGAGGGTAGTGCGAATGGCCCAGTACATCACTAGGGCCAACCTTCCTGCAATCGAGGACCTATATAATAGGCGGTGTCAGAGGAAAGCCCATAAAATTGTCAGAGACTCCAGTCACCCAAGTCATAGACTGTTTTCTCTGCTACTGCACGGCAAGCGGTACCAGAGCGTCAAGTCTAGGACCAAAAGGCTCCTTAACTGCTGAACAATTAATCAAATGGCCATCTGACTATTACATTGACCCCCCCACATTTTGTTTTGTGCACTGCTGCTACCCGCTGTTTATTATCTATGCATTGTCACTTCACCCCTACCTACATGTACAAATTTCCCCAACTAACGTGTACCCCTGCACAGTGACTCGGTACCGGTACCCCCTGTATATAGCCTAGTTTTTCATTTGTATTTTTTACTTTCGTTTATTTGGTAAATCATTTCTTAAATATTCTTGAACTGCACTGTTGGTTAAGGGCTTGGCTTGTAAGTAAGCATTTCACGGTGAGGTCTACGCTTGTTGTATTCAGCGCATTTGACAAATAAAGTTTGATTTGATCTGTATAACAGGAAACAGAGTGAATTATGCTATGCTACTTGATGAAGTTAAACAATCATTCAGACTAGCCTTCCTGGTTGATCTTTCGTAAATGACGTAGTGAGGAAGAGGTAGACACCAGTGAGAGAAACAGAAGGAAAAGGAAGAACACAGGCAGAGGAAGAAAAAGCTAGAAAGAGAGAAACATTAGTGAAAAAGAGAGAAACACACGGCTTTAACCAATTAAGCGGGTAGCTCCCAGCCATAGAGAGAGAAAGTGACAGGGATATAGCAGCTCTCCTTCTTGTGTGTTTCAGCCCCATTGAACCTGCGATGGGAAGGACATTCTAATCGCGTTTACCGGTCGGTGTGGTATAGTAGTAGTGGGATGAGATCCACCCTCCCTCCCCCTTACCCACCAGCGTGGTCTCCCCGGCGATGAATAATGTAGAAGGGAGGGGTGGAGGCCACTGAGCGTGTGCAAGGAGAAGGGATCCCTCCCCCTTCAGCCCCAGCCCCCTAGCCTGCAGCTGCTGCTGGTGCTGCCTATTACAGAAGGTCAGTGGGAGAGAGAAGAGAATAGAGGGCAGACAGGAGAGGATGGTGTGTTGAGAACGAGGGATAGAGAGAGAAAAACGAGAGGGGTGGGGTGCCGGACGGACGAATGAACATGCTGAGAGGGGAAAGTGTCGTCCTCCAGCGATGACAGCAATGCTGAGTCCCAAGATCAGACAGACCAAGAGAGGTGAGCGAGCTGAGAGCGATGTATTTTTCTCTACCACTACTATCGACCCACACTACTGCTATATAGTGTATGTGAATGGAGCACATGGGTGGTACACATAGATCGTTCTACTATGATGCTGTCAATGACATCATCATCATCTCCTGCTTTATCTTGATGATGCTGACCAGATGCTTGTCTGTCAGTTGCTGCTTTTGATGTTTGCGACATTAGCACGAGAATGTGAATGACAAAATGATGCAGGTGTGAGAAGATTTCATGAGAGTTAATATGAAATGATGGAACAGGACTGATATAGAGAGGTCCCTTTGCAATCCGTATTCTCTTATTCTCTCTAAAATGAGATCAAATTGAGAGCGTATAAGAAACAAGATGGATTAATTAATTCATTAAAAGATATAAAAAATAAAATGGATTCAATTAGGTTTGTGGTTCTAAGATAGGCACATTCTCTGCATAGCTTTTGTAATTGGTACGTAAAAATGGCTTATTTTTATTCATTCAACAAAACACATGAATAAATACCATTTTCGAAGTCCTGGTCCATTTAAATATATTTCCTGGTCCATGGTAATCTCTTTAAATAGCCCACATCTCAGCTGTTTCACTCTCCCCATCATCATGCCTTTGAAGTACATTACCATGGTTTTGGGGTGAGATAGCCCACTACTGTAGTATACTACACAGCATTGACAGTAGTATTACTGACAGATGAGCTACAGGCACAGTAGTAGACACACATACATACTATGCAACAGAATATACAGCATAGATACAGTACACACTAGGGCTAGGAATTGCCAGGGACTTCACGATACAATATTATCATGATACTTAGGTGCCGATATGATATGTGCTGCGATTCTCACGATTGCGATTCAATACTGCAATTTTACTGCAATTTGATGTTCCAAACATATTGCTCACTGTACAAGAGAGAGCATGGAAATAAAAGTGCTGAAAACATGTTGGCTCACTATTTAAAAAGAAGATGGAGAACAAGGTATAGGATGAAAAATACCAGAGTTCTGGCACAGGGACAGCCGGCTAGCACTAGCTAGCACTACCTCGGAGTAGTATTGATATAAAATCGTCCAAAATGATATTGCGATATGTAACTTTAATCCCTTTTCCCCCCCACATCACTAGAACACACACACACACCAGCATAGCAGTGTTACACCTCACTGCAGCTGAACATCGCGGCACAGTACTCACCCCCTCCCCTCCCCCTCCGCCTAATCCGAGTGACGCCTACTACAGTTTCTTAGGCAAACTCTCCACTGATTCTCAATGGGTTAATACATTCATCAGCAGCAGATAGAGTCCGTGGAAATGATCCAGTGATGCACCTGTAGCTCCATCACCTTCTTCCCATGCATCATAAATCACACAGCAACCATATTAATTAAATGGAATTTCCCAAATGGATTCCGTGCTTGGAGAAAAGAGCCAGGTCATTTATCCTGTGGCTGATAAGTCTACGCAATGTGACAGGTTAATGGATAGCTATTCTCTGGTTTTCGAGGACTATACAGCCATACCATGTGATGATGAATCCACATCTCAAAAGTTCATGAAGACCAGTGACTGGATATAGGCTATAGCAGGTACTGCAGGATTTTGTTCCAACTTGGCACCTCACCTGACCAATTGAGCTGATTGCTCAACACACCTGGTCTTCTAAGGTCGGTTAAATTAGAACACGAAGGGCCTGCAGCACACCAGGTCCAGGGTTGCCTACCTCCAGGCTATAGTATGTGTGTGTGCAATGAAATCATGCAGTAGTTGTTTCTCTATGGTCATAATGACTACCTCTGGATGAGGTTTCACCCACTTTGAAACAAGACAATATCCTATGGATTAGAGACATATGCGCCATATTCTAGTAGCAGCACATTGGACCATGCTAAATAGACAAGTTAAATAGAGCACGTCTCCTTAGGTGGCGTGATCATTCTTTCAGACATGAGCTCATTGATTGATGGTATTAGTAAAGCTGGTACGCAATATACATTACTCGTGATGAACATCCTTGGCAGACTATTCTCTAGGGTCAGGGAGTACATGCCATATACAATGAGGAGGAGGACCACCAATCTACTACATCTTTCATTGAAGATCACTATAAATCATATGGAGGAGAATAGTATGTTTGGGTTAGAATCTCAGAGCGACTGTGAGGGCGAACCATCCATTTACTTAACTATAAACATACAAAGAAATACTCTGAATGCGCACTTCGTAGCGAAATGAATTGCTAGTATTTTGTGTAAACGCAACAGTCCCAATGTTGTTTCTACGACTACTTACAGACTGGAAGAGACCACATTTTAGCTACACCCATGACAACACAGGGAATCAAATCAAATGTTATTTGTCACATGTGCCGATTTTCAACTTGTGTAGACTTTAATGTGAAATGAGTCACTGATAGGAGAAATGGCTCAGTGTACCCTTGGCCTACACACACACACACACACACACACACACACACACACACACACACACACACACACACACACACACACACACACACACACACACACCGACTCAGATAATTGGGCAGTGTATTCCAATGCACCCATGGATTGCAACATCTGATGCAAACTACATTACACGTATAGAAAAACAATATGTGCTATCTAGATGCTCCCCACAGGAGAACCCTTTGAAGAACCCTTTTTGGTTCCAGGTATAACTTTTTGGGGTTCCATGTAGGACCCTTTCTACAGAGGGTTCTACCTAGAACGAAGAAGGGTTCTCCTATGGCAGTGGTTCCCAAACTTTTATAGTCCCGTACCCCTTCAAACATTCAACCTCCAGCTGTGTACCCCCTCTAGCATCCAGGGTCAGCGCACTCTTAAATGTTGTTTTTCCCGTCATTGTAACCCTGCACACTATACGATACATTTATTAAACATAAAAATGAGTGTGAGTTTTTGTCACAACCCGACTTGTGGGAGGTGACAAAGAGCTCTTATAGGACCAGTTCACAAATAATAATGAATATTTTTGCTCTTTCTTTAACCATCTTACGTATTAAACCATATTTGTTCATTGAAAATTATGATTTTTTATTTACTTAACTAGGCAAGTCAGTTAAGAACAAATTGTTATTTACAATGACAGCCTAGGAACAGTGGGTTAACTGCCTTGTTCAGGGGTAGAGCAACAGATTTTTACCTTACCAGCTCAGGGATTTGTTCTAGCAACCTCTCGGTTTCTGGTCCAATGCTCTAACCACTAGGCTACCTGCCACCCCAATGAATAACTCACCACAGGTTAATGAGAAGGGTGTGCTTGAAAGGATGCACATAACTCTTAATAGCGCGATTTGCCAAGGCCGGATACTCTGAGCGCAGCTCAATTAAGAAATCTGGCACTTGCTTCTGATTAAATTAAATTCCCACAGAACCGCTTGTTGCAATTTCGACGAGGCTCTCTTGTTCAGATATTGGTAAGTGGACTGGAGGCAAGTCATGAAAGGGATAACGAATCCAGTTGTTTGTGTCATCCGTATCGGGAAAGTACCTTCGTAATTGCGCAGCCAACTCACTCAAGTGCTTTGCTGTATCACATTTGACATTGTCCGTCAGCTTGAGTTAATTTACACACAAAAAAATCATACAATGATGGAAAGACCTGCGTGTTGTTCTTGTTAATGCAGACAGAGAAGAGCTCCAACTTCTTAATCATAGCCTCAATTTTGTCTCACACAATGAATATAGTTGCGGAGAGTCCGTGTAATCTTACATTCAGATCATTCAGGCGAGAAAAAACATCCCCCAGAGAGGCCAGTTGTGTGAGAAACTTGTCATCATGTAAGCGGTCAGACAAGTGAAATTTATGGTCAGTAAAGAAAACTTTAAGCTTGTCTCTCAATTAAAAAAAACGTGTCAATACTTTGCACCTTGATAACCAGCGCACTTCTGTATGTTGTAAAAGCGTTACATGGTCGCTGCCCATATCATTGCATAGTGCAGAAAATACACGAGAGTTCAGGTGCCTTGTTAAACAAAGTTAACCATTTAAACGTCTTTCAAGCTGTCAGGCATTCCCTTGGCAGCAAGAGACTCTCGGTGGATGCTGCAGTGTACTCAAGTGGCATCGGGAGCAACTGCTTGCACGCGTGTTACCGCTCCACTATGTCTCCCTGTCATGGCTTTTGCGTACCAGTACAGATACCAACATGAGCAGCAGCTACACTTGGCTACATATGGACCGTTAGTGGAATTCCAGCGAGAGAGTAACGGTTAATGTGATTGGATGTTAATTATTTGACTAGGCTACCTGTATTTGACATTGTGTTGTGATTTTGCTGAACACTAGATGGTTTAATGTTATTTTTGGCAGTGAAACGAGGCTACTCAGGCGAGAAAAAAACCTAATCCAAATGTATAGCCCCATTGGAAAATATACATGGACACATGGAAACTGGAAAACAAGACTCATGACGCTTCCCCCAAATGTCTGTTTAGAGACCCCACAACACCACGCTGTGTTATGTCTGAAACACCACTGAGGAAATACATCTGGCTGGAATGACAGAATAATGAATAGAGTACTGAAAGGCTTTGTCATTCTCGTTTCATTTAAGACGATATTTGAGATCTCACAATACACCAATTGCGACATTAAATCAAAAGAGCTCAAACGAGTCTCTACCGACCATGCTTATGGCCAAACCAAATTAAGTCAAATCAAATTGTATTGGTCACATACACATGGTTAGCAGATGTTAACGCAAGTGTAGCGAAATGCTTGTGCTTCTAACAAATTCACAATGACTACCTCATACACACAAATGTAAAGGGATGAATAAGAATATGTACATATAAATATATGGATGAGCGATGGCCGTGCAGCATAGGCAAGATGCAGTAGATGGTATGGTGGTAGATGGAATACAGTATATGCATATGGGATGAGTAATGTAGCATATGTAGACATTATTAAAGTGGTGTTATTTAAAGTGACTAGCAATACCTTTATTAAATCCATTTATTAAATATATTAAAGTGGCCAGAGATTTGAGTGGTTGTTGTTCTTGACAATCTTTTTGGTCTTCCTGTGATATTGGGTGCTGTAGGTGTCCTGGAGGGAAGGTAGTTTGCCCCCAGTGATGTGTTGTGCAGACCGCACCACAGTTGCCATACCAGGTGGGGATACAGCCTGACAGGATGCTCTCAATTG
Organism: Oncorhynchus mykiss; assembly: GCF_057628025.1. Classification (NCBI taxonomy): domain Eukaryota; kingdom Metazoa; phylum Chordata; class Actinopteri; order Salmoniformes; family Salmonidae; genus Oncorhynchus; species Oncorhynchus mykiss. The sequence continues at coordinate 19,565,596 of NC_143041.1, read as the reverse complement.
TGCATCTGTAAAAGTTTGTGAGTGTTTTAGGTGACAAGCCAAATTTCTTCAGCCTCCTGAGGTTGAAGAGGCGCTGTTGCGCCTTCTTCACCACGCTGTCTGTGTGGGTGGGCCATTTCAGTTTGTCCGTGATGTGTATGCCAAGGAACTTAAAACTTTCCACCTTCTCCACTATTGTCCCGTCGATGTGGATGCGGGGGTGCTCCCACCGCAGTTTCCTGAAGTCCACAATCATCTCTGTTGTTTTGTTGATGTTGAGTGAGAGGTTGTTTTCCTGACACCACACTCCGAGGGCCCTCACCTCCTCCCTGTAGGCCGTCTCGTCATTGTTGGTAATCAAGCCTACCACTGTAGTGTCGCCTGCAAACTTGTTGATTGAGTTGAAGGCGTGCATGGCCACACAGTCATGGGTGAACAAGGAGTACAGGACAGGGCTGAGAACGCACTCTTGTGGGGCCCCAGTGTTGAGGATCAGCGGGGTGGAGATGTTGTTTCCTACTCTCACCACCTGGGGGCGGCCCGTCAAAAAGTTCAGGACTAAGTTGCACAGGGTGGGGTCGAGACCCAGGGTCTCGAGGTTAATGACGAGTTTGAAGGGTACTATGGTGTTAAATGCTGAGCTGTAGTCAATGAACAGCATTCTTACATAGCTATTCCTCTTGTCCAGATGGGATAGGGCAGTGTGCAGTGTGATGACGATTGCGTCGTCTGTGGACCTACTGGTGCGGTAAGCAAATTGAAGTGGGTCTAGGGTATCAGGTAGGGTGGAGGTGATATGTTCCTTGACTAGTCTCTCAAAGCACTTCACGATGACAGAAGTGAGTGCAACGGAGCGATAGTCATTTAGTTAAGTTACCTTAGCTTTCTTGGGAACAGGAACAATGGTGGACATCTTGAAGCATGTGGGCACAGCAGACTGGGATAGGGATTGATTGAATATGTCCGTAAACACATCAGCCAGCTGGTCTGCACATGCTCTGAGGACGCGGCTAAGGATGCCATCCCAGGCCAGGGTTAACACGTTTACATTTTTCACTCATGTTGACCGCGGTGACGGAGAGCCCACAGGCTTTGGTAGCGGGCCGTGTCAGTGGCACTGTATTATCCTCAAAGCGAGCAAAGAAGTTGTTTAATTTGTCTGGGAGCAAGACGTCGATGTCTGCGACAGGGCTGGTTTTCTTATTGTAATCCGCGATTGAGTGTAGACACTGCCACATACGTCTCATGTTTGACCCGTTGAATTGTAACTCTACTTTGGCTCTATACTGACGCTTTGCTTGTTTGATTGCCTTCCGGAGGGAATATCTACACTGTTTGTATTCGGTCATGTTTCCAGTCACCTTGCCATGATTAAAAGCGGTGGTTTGCACTTTCACCGAGTCAGCATATACGTCAATGTTGTTGTCTGATGTTACCTGGAACATATCCCAGTCCACGTGATTGCTTCAATCTTGAAGCGTGGAAACCGATTGGTCACACACCTCCAGGACGGATGTGTGTTAGGGATGAATGGCGTGAAACCGGTTACCGCCCAAAACACTCCCTTTTCCCGGGATAAATAACTGTGAGAAGCCAGTGAATTATAATAAACTATTTATATGAACAGCATGGTGTAAAATGAAACTGTTAAATTGTATTCAATGTTTAAACTGTCTTCTCTACGGTGTCTGTATGATGAATCATCAACGCTCAACAGACAGACATCTCAGTATGGAGCGCAGTTCAAGATGCATGTAGACCTATCATCTCATTATGGCATCATTTATTATTTTTAGGCCAACATCTGCTGCCGCATAGTCTATTCTACAGTAATATAAAGACTGAATGCGGGTCTAATTTACCCATCTCCATCTGGCTTTTGGGGGTCACTCCGTTCAAATTGCATCCAAAATTGATAAAGCTGTTCTAGATTGATATATAGCCCAATATATGGATGTCCTAGCCTACCTCTTTCAGGTGATACATTCAATTTAGTATTAGCTTTATATTTAGCTAATTAATGATGGGTCAAGCATAATAAGCTTCTAACTTAGAGCCTCTGTCTCTTGTGCAATACGCACCTGTGCTCCTTAAAAAAATTAGGAGTCCCATGAAGGAAAAGCTAGACTAGAATAGCTTGCTGGACATACTGGTTTTTTTTGCATTTTTTTTTAATACCAATACACTATTTGAAAAGGGATGCAAGCGCTTGTTTGCTGAATGTTAAATACAGCAGCCTATAGAACTCGGGTAGTTTGAAAGAAGAGCGAGTAGTGAGACGGCAGTAGGCTATAGCAGCTATTTCTGCAGACCCATAACCTTTCAATCTTCCTGAAGAGAAGTGAAAGTCTTTTGCATCTTATATTATTCAAGGATGTCATTAGAATGATGCAGTTAAGGACGACAAAACTCATTTAATTTACTGTTGAACGCAAGGAAGGAATGAACGACAAAGAGAGAAAGAGGAGCTATGCTAATAACATTAGGGAAAATACAATATTATGAAAGGTATTTTTGCGTCAGCCAACTAATTATACAAATAGGCCCTATTATATTTCAAAATTAAAGTCAAATTCGCTAGCCAAAACTTTGTAGGTCTCATGTGCTGCACCAGAATGGCATGTTCACTCCCTGCTTTATCGTGGTTTGAATGTTGTGCGTCATTCAAGTCAATATAATACAGTGTAATACAGTGCAGTACAGTAATATAGCTCACAATCCAGAAGATCAGCCTACTGAAGCTAGTTTCGTTTATTTACCCAGGAGAGCATAGAGCTAGCTACATCTATGGGCTTTGACATTTTTCTGTCATGCAAAATGTGCAGTAGCCTATAGGCCTATCATATATTGGATAATGGCACAATCTAGGCTTACAAAATGTATTTCATGTGTGGCTCATCGGGCTCAGGTAGCACCAGGCTTGAATTTATCGATCAAAGCTTTAGGCGCTTTTATAATGCTTTTGAATGACACTTTTGGGTTTTGGCGGGAAGAACTGGGTTAGCCACTCAGAAAAGGGATTTATTCTCGGGATGGAACATTTGTAAAATAGCCGGGGAAATTTTCAACACTAGTGCGTGTACAGTATGTAATTACTCTAATGAGGCTTCCAGGCAAGCACACGGGGCTGTGATTGAGTGGGGCCAGCAGAGCACCCAGAAACAGGGATGGAGGTAGAGAGAGATGGACGGACAGTTGTCGACGGAGACAGAGCGAGAGAGAGCGAAATGGTTCATGTGATATATGGCGGCCCCTGCTCCTCTGATGAGTGTAACCCATTAGGAAGGGAGCCAGGCAGGCAGCCATGGCAGTAGGAACAGAGGGGGACAATGACGGCTAGGTTACGGTGGCCATGCTATGTTGTGTCTGGTGCTGGGGGCAAGGAGCCGCAGCCCAACCCATAACCACAGAGTATAATAAACAATGACTGTAAATGTAGGTTTGATTTGAAATTGGATTTGATTCGAAATGAATGGACAGTTAGAACTATGAATTAATGCCAATAAAACATGGTGAGTGAGGCCAGGGAGGTGTTGGGAACTGTCTTTCCAGGGTGTCTGCATCATAGCCATACTACAGCGTTTCCCCATCCTTAGGGTCGGGAGTTCTCCGGGAGAAGAAAGGGAGAATAAGAGAGAAAAAAGGGGAAGAATAAACATTGATTTTCATCCTCCCTCCCCCCTCTAAGCTGAGCAATGATCCTGAGTGTGTCACACAGGAGGTCCAGCAGAGAGGATGTCTGCAGGATTGATTCCTATAAATTATACATGATCATCAAATTGCTTGTCTTGTTTGCCTTTGCCGCTGTTTGGCTCTGTGGGAGGTGTTGCTGAGTGGCTATTCTCTCAGGACGGTCAGGTCTCTAGAAGCTGAAATCAGTTTTTTTTGTTTATTTTGTCAAATGTCACGATTAATGCATGGACTAGTAAAGACCAGATTTGACTTTCTGCACAGGCTGTACTGTTTTAAGTAATCTTGCGTGTGTCCTGTATCAAGCTAATTTCATGAATTGCATTGCGTAAAGGACAGACTGGAACTGATACGGGGACCGTGTGTGAATTCAGAGCCTCCAGACATAGGAAGCCTATAAACTGCATCTGAAACAGTCCTTGACTGAGCTCACGTTACACTAAAACCCAGAGTCAATCCCAGGAGGTCTTATTATCACAGTTCAAACTGGTTCCTGGTTCTGTTGGTCTGCCAGAACAGACAATAACTCTCTTCCAGTGGCTTTAAATTAATTGCTTAGATCACCTGAGGCCTTTCCTCTCTTCCCTGTGCCGGGTGAGTCTCCAGCCACCTCTACCCAGGGGAGGAAGGGGGGCCTCAGCCTCAGCTCCAGGGCAGGACGTGGTGCGTGTGGTGTCTGCCTCACCATGGCAACCCTAGAGCTGACACACACTATGTGTATGTGCCTGTCTCACTGTCTGTCTCCCCCTCTGCCTGTCTCCCTGCCTGCCTGCCTGCCTGTCTCCCTCCCTGCCTGTCTCCCTCCATGCCTGTCTCCCGCTCTGCCCGTCTCCCTCCCTGCTTATGTGTGTATTTGTATTCATGTGTGTATGTCTCGACTCTCCAGCCCGGTCCAAGAGCATGGTGATGGGGGATGTGTCCCGGGGCCCATGCCGGCCATCCTCCCCCAGTCTCCAGGAGGGGGCTCTGAAGGCTGGCTGGCTGAAGAAACAGAGGAGCATCATGAAGAACTGGCAGCTAAAATGGTTTGTCCTGCGCTCCGACCAGCTCTACTTCTACAAAGACGAGGAGGAGACCAAGCCACAGGTACTGAACATTCACACCTAAGCTCTTCTTCAGTTCATTGCAGAGGTTCGCTGAAGTCCTTTATTCGGTTTAATGTGGGACTTTCGCTATAGTAGCTACTGTGGCTAGTTCAGATCCTCTCCAATAATACTTTGCTGTGGTTTTTTTCATCCGTTGCTTAGAAAAAATAGGTCAAATGAATTGTCTATATCACCACCTAGCATGGATAGATAACATTGCCATCGTGCCCTGCCGAGAAGGAAAATCAGGATGAAACATAGTTCTGATACCGTCGCTCAATTTTGGTCATGACATTTTGGCATGGCCATGAAAGAGCTATGCGGTAATCAGGCAGACAGTTGTTTCAGGACCACCACACAGCATCAAGCCAGGAAAGGGTAATGAAGTGATCCAACAAAAGACAGCAGGTGGTAGTCGGTGGCCCAAAGCTTCCAGTGTTCAGTGATCATCTTCTTACATTCCCGGGCCTGATATCCGAGCACCTCCATTGATTTCCACAGGCGTTCCCACTTGACTGCTGCCCTTTTAAATGCATACCTGTCTCCCCAACACACACACCATTGAGTTCTTTCAGGCTGGAGAAGCTCTGCATTAAGGCCTGGCTGAATGACTGAAGGGTTTGATAGGCACCTTTTAATCACAGGCCGTCAATAGTCATCCAGCCAGTATTGATTTCCCCACACACACACACACACACACACACACACACACACACACACCCGCCCCTCCCTGCGCGGTAACCAGGATGTGTGTGAAAGTGTCAATCTGTCCGCTTTTTCCCCCATCTAATCAATAGAAATTGGAGCAGGGGGCTGTGTAAGCAATTCACACAGCAAGGTCTCGCACTGAGATGAAAGGAAATGATAACTGAAGGAAGGGAATTTGCATTTAGGCAATCTACAGACATTTTTTTATCATGTAGAGCAGGCCATTAAGGAATGGCTTGGTGTTTAGAGCCACAAAGGTTGCTACAAGACATCTCCAGAAGGGAGAATAATCTCAGATTTTGAGTTCCGTCTTAACTCTCCTCAGTCATTTGTCCCCATCCATATTCAAGGCACGTTGGGAGCTCTGCTGGGCTGCTAGCCCTGCCCTGACATGCTACCAATTTGTTGCCATGGCGACTACTGTGGACAGCTTGATCTCTGGTTTGGCAGATCCCATCCTGTTTGATGAGGGATGATGAGGGATGCTGCCAGACTGGTAGAATGAGACCGGCTTTCCTTCTGAGTAGTCTCTAAAGGAACAGGCCTCGATGACGTTGTTTAATTACTATTGATCTCCATTCAGTAATCTGTACACCTTCATCCTGAAAGAGATGAAAGATATATATATATATATATATATATATAGAGAGAGATCTTCTGTCTATTTTTTATCAATGTTTGTGATTTAAACGATTAGAGTTTAATCTCACTGAGGTATTGTTAATATTTGGTTTTTGAATGGATTCTGTGTTTGTTTATTCCAGGGCTGCATACCTCTGCAGGGCTGTCAGGTGAACGAGCTCACCGCCAACCCAGAAGAACCAGGGAGACATATTTTTGAAATCATTCCAGGTGAGATAATCCATCAACACCACAGCCTCTCCTCCTTTAGCAGAAAATACATGTGTTGCCAGTCAGGCACATGTCTGACTCAAGATTTTATGAGGAGGATATTTAGCGTATTGCAGTTTCCTCAATACCACACTGAGCCAGCAGGGAGCAATGCTGATGTTTCACAATGGAGACTGGAGATGCAGAGCACAGACGCCATACTGACTGGTAGATAAACTTGCACGCAACACACTGCAATTACACTGTGTACAAAACATTAGGAACACCTTCCTAATATTAAGTTGCACCCCCTTTTTCCCTCAGAACAATTAGGCGGGACATGGACTCTACAAGGTATCGGAAGCGTTCCACAGGGATGCTGGCCCATGTTGACTTCTATGCTTCCCGCAGTTGTGTAAAATTGGCGCTATGTCCTTTGGATGGTGGATCATAATTCATACACACGGGAAACTGTTGAGTGTGAAAAACCTAGCAGTGTTGCAATTCTTGACTCACTCAAACCGGTGCGCATGGTACCTACTACCACTCACCCCCTGAATGGCACACACAATCCATGTCTCAATTGTCTTAAGGCTTAAAATCTTTCTTTAATCTGTCTCCTCCCCTTCATCTACACTGACTGAAGTGAATTTAGCAGGTGGCATCAATAGGGGATCATTACGTTCCCCTTGATTCACCTGGTCAGTCGATGTCATGGAAACAGCAGTATATCACCCCCTAAGAATTGCATCCCTGTGGATGTTAATCTCTTTCGTGACAAAATCTCCAAACCAAGACTTCAGAATCAGAACTAATCACTGAGAATGCTTTGATGCATCAGTATGGATTCCAGCTCCTTGGTGAATGACATTTTAATACAGGGAAGAGAGAAAAGGGAATATTCTAATCTTGCCCAGGCATACTGACCCCAATAGCTGGTTCTCATGACTATCTTTTTTAAGGTTGACATCTATGTAAACGTAACCAGTGTGAAAGGGTTAGCTTGTTAGCGGTGCGCACGAGTAGCATTTAAATAGTTGACGTCACTCACTCCGAAACCTTGAATTAGTTGCTTCCCTTGCTCTGCAAGGACTGCATATTTTGCGGAGCGATAGGTAATGATGCTTTGCGTGCGACTGTCGTCGAAGTGTTCAGAGGTTCCCTGGATTGAGCCCAGGTTGGGGGCGAAGGAGAGGGACGGAAGCAATACTGTTACATGTACACGGACAATACGCAGCTTTGCCCGGGGACGAGTGTGCTGGAAAGACCATACGCAGTCAACTCTTCACGTAGATATTGCAGCAGAGTGTGACCCCAATCAGCCTTTACTGGCTACGTGTGGATGAGCTCGGCAGGCAGCACACAGGCTGTCAAGGTCATTTCTGAAGACCATTTAAACAGTGGGACAGCAAGAACACAATGGAAAGGGGACTGCATTTCAATCGGAGCTGTGCACTTTAGAAGTCTCTCACTCTCAAACCCAACTCAGCCCATACATGCTCATTAGAAGATATTCAATTCTCAGGCCCTTGAGAGAAACTAGGTGGGTTTTTTTTTCTTCTCCCTCTTGCTTTCTCTCTTACTCTGCTTAAATGAATGCTTTTCGCTTCTCAGCCTTGAAATGAACAACCACTGAGTGCTCAGATTGACTATGGCGTTACGATAAAGATCCACTCTGGCAATGGGGTTGGGAAACAAATATTACTGTAAGGCTTCAACAGAGGTGCGGGGAAGCTTCCTGTGTACTTCTGGCAATAGGTCAAGAGGGGCCACTGCATTCACCCACATCACCCAAAATGTCTCCATATGGAGTCAGATCCACTCTGGACCGATGGTCCGGTCCTCATTCATACTATCCATTTCAGAATCGGTTTCGGGCAAAGAGCAGTGCCTGCAATTCATTGGCCCATTTGGGCTTTTGACTGTGCCATCTAGGGTGTTAGAGAGCCTCTGAGGTTACTGTCTGCATAATTCTCCTAGCACTTTTGAGAAATGACTCTGAGCATCTTTTGCCTTCTGTTACCACATCACGTCATCCTTTCAGAGTAGGGCTGCGCAATTGTTCTAATTCACATCGAAATTGCAACATTGACACATTGACATCCACGTTTATAGCTTACTCAGTTGTTTTCCCCCTCTTATAGCTGTTTCCTACACACACCAAACCCCGCCACCTGTCGCTCAAGTGGTGCAGTTCATCGTCCTAGCTGTTAGATCTACTATAAGTTTGCATGCGGTTCTGTTAAGTCAAATGCAGTCAAGAGATTGTAACAAACAAGAACAATGCTGCTTTCCACTTAGTTTTTTATTTAATCATTCTATTGCTATGATTCCAACAGTTTGCCTAAGTGTTTAGATCTGTATCGCAGGTGAAATCGCAATATTTGGTTAAAAAAATGCTATTCGATTTTTTTGGCCCGTATCGTTCAGCCCTATTTCAGAGTAAGGCTAGGCACTAGGGTGTTCCTGGGTCTCAGTTCACAGATTCTCTCTATGCATGACCTCTGCCAATAAACGTCCTTGCGGGTTGTGTTTGATGTGGACACTTTAAGGTCCTTGCCCTGTCCAAATGAAAGAGAAGCGAAGGCCCCTGCAAATTGGCATTAACTCATCAAGGGTACAAATATGCCTAGCTTGATTTTTTTCTCCTCCAAAATTTGGCAAGAGATGATGCATTGATACATGATACATCTACACTCATTTCCTCAGGAACATCTATGGTGATAGATCCTGTATGACCAAATTAACCTATCTGATAGCACCTTTTATATCCTCATATCCAAGACTACAATTAAACTGTTTAGGGAGCCCTCACACATTTTAAAGGTAAAATATCCTGCTTCCTTTCCCTCTAATATCCTTGGGACCAAGAAAGCAATGAACCAAAACGTAGCCAAATCCAACAACCCTTTTCAATATCCTTTAAACTGAAGTAGCTATGTGGCTATTACTGAAAGCCTATCAGAGTAAGGAAACAGTTATAATAATCTGTGCTTTTTAAATGCACTCTGTGCTTTAAGGGGATACTCAAGGCCAAGCTTCCTTTTGTGTTGGTCTCTAGCCATACAACCAGCTGGGAAACAACAGCCTGTAAAGGATGGTGCACACACACACACACACACACACACAAGCCTGGGTAAACAAGACAATTTCAGCTAATTAATTATTGTAGGCTACTTGTTTAGCCAGTGCAAACACACACACACACACACACACAGACACACACACACACACTTGGAGCCTGTCCCCTACCCCCAGCACCAGTCCAAGCCTTGCAGAAAAGCTCAGCCTTATAAAGAAGAGCTGTTTGCTAGAAGGGAATACAGCTCTAGACAAAGAACAGTGGTCCTGTCTTTCTAGGCTTGCACAACTTTTGATTAGCTAGTTGTCAGTTCATTGCCTATAAAGCACCCCACTGGCTCAGAACAATGAATGGGGGTACTAAAAAGATCTTAGTATACCATATGAAACTACTTTCTAGTGCCCTCTGACATTTGCATATTACCCTGTGGCACTAGCAGTAGAAAAGCGTGTGATCTTGTTTACCTGAGTAATGTGACCCAGGTTGAAAAAGTCAACAATATTCATGCATGCCTCCCTTTCATCTGAGCTTCATTGTGGGCTCTCCTTACCTGATATGCATAAACTGTCAGTAACTACAACAATGGCTCACTTCATGACCCCAGACAGTGTTTCAAAAGAAAATAATGGAAAGTAGCTAAAGCGCTGTTTTGTCTATGTCTATGGACAGCATGCTGGAATTTGTGATGGAGGATCTATAGATCTATAGATGGGTCTTGCGGTGACCTTTAGGCTAGCAACAAACCTACACACATCACTCTTTCTGGTCACTTAAAGCAAAGGGAAAACACAGAGGCCTACTGTAAAAATGGGTGAGTAGGACAAGCTAGCCAACAGCAGAGTGTGATCCAACAACATGATTACAATGATCAAATTGTATTGGTCACATACACATGGTTAGCAGATGTTAACGCGAGTGTAGCGAAATGCTTGATGCTTCTAGTTCCGACAGTGCAGTAATATCTAACAAGTAATCTAACAATTCCACAACAACTACCTAATACACACAAATCCAAAGCGATGGAATAAGAATACGTATATATAAATATATGGATGAGCGATGGCCGAGCGGCATAGGCAAGATGCAATAGATGGTATAAGGTACAGTATATACATATGAGATGAGTCATGTAAGATATCTAAACATTATTGAAGTGGCATTATTCGAAGTGACTAGTTGTAAGGATCGACGCCGGAGATGAGAAGCAGGTAAGGGGAGTCAAACATTTAATCGGGATCAAACATGAAACAAGACAGGAACAGTGTCAGCACACGGCTATACAAGGATATATGGACATTAATGTAGAAGCAGGGAACAGAGTGGGGAACCAGACAGGTATAGGGAAGGTAATGACAGAGGTGATTGAGTCCAGGACAGTCCAATAACCACTGATGCGCGTGACGGGGGAAAGGCAGGTGTGTGTAATGATAATGGCAGGAGTGCGCAATGCTGGGGAGCCTGGCGCCCTCGAGCGGCAGGGGAGAAGAGCGGGAGCAGGTGTGACACTAGTGATCTATATATTAAAGCGGCCAATGATTTGAGTCTGTATGTAGGCAGAAGCCTCTCTGTGTTAGTGATGGCTGTTTAACAGTCCGATGACCTTAAGATAGAAGCTGTTTTTCAGTCTCTCGGTCCCAGCTTTGATGCACCTGTACTGACCTCGCCTTCTGGATGGTAGCGGGGTGAACAGGCAGTGGCTAGGGTGGTTGTTGTCCTTGATGATCTTTTTGGCCTTCCTGTAACATTGGGTCCTGTAGGTGTCGTGGAAGGCAGGTAGTTTGCCCCCGGTGATGAGTTGTGCAGACCGCATCACCCTCTGGAGAGCCTTGCAGTTGTGGATGGTGGAGTTGCCGTACCAGGTGGTGATACAGCCTGACAGGATGCTCTCAATTGTGCATCTGTAAAAGTTTGTGAGGGTTTTAGGTGACAAGCCAAATTTCTTCAGCCTTCTTCTCCACTACTGTCCCTTCGATGTGGATAGGGCTGCTCCCTCTTCTGTTTCCTGAAGTCCACAATCATCTCCTTTGTTTTGTTGATGTTGAGTGAGAGGTTGTTTTCCTGACACCACACTCTGAGTGCCCTCACCTCCTCCCTGTAGGCTGTCTCGTCATTGTTGGTAATCAAGCCCACTACTGTTGTGTCATCTGCAAACTTGATGATTAAGTTTGAGGCGTGCATGGCCACGCAGTCATGGGTGAACAGGGAGTACAGAAGGGGACTGAGCACACACCCTTGTGGGGCCCCAGTGTTGAGTGGGGATGTTGTTTCCTACCTTCACCACCTGGGGCCGGCTCGTCAGAAAGTCCAGGACCCAATTGCACAGGGCGGGGTTGAAACCCAGGGCCTCAAGCTTAATGATGAGCTTGGAGGGCACTATGGTGTTGAATGCTGAGCTGTAGTCAATGAACACCATTCTTACATAGGTATTCCTCGTCCAGATGGGATAGGGCAGTGTGATGGCGATTGCATCGTCTGTGGACCTATTGGGGTGGTATGCAAACCGAAGTGGGTCTAGGGTGGCAGGTGAGGTGGAGGTGATATGATCCTTGACCAGTCCCTCAAGGCACTTCACAATGACAGAAGTGAGTGCTACGGGGCATGTAGTCATGTAGTTCAGTTATCTTAGCCTTCTTGGGTACAGGAACAATGGTGGCCATCTTGAAGCATGTGGGGACAGCAGACAGGGATAGGGAGTGATTGAATATGTCCGTAAACACACCAGCCAGCTGTCCTGCGCATGCTCTGAGGATGCGGTTGTGAGGGTTAACACATTTAATTGACTTACTCACGTCGGCCACGGAGAAGGAGAGGGGGAGCCCGCAGTCAGTGGCACTGTATTGTCCTGAAAGCGGGCAAAGAAGGTGTTTAGTTAGTCTGGAAGCATCAGTGTACGTGACGTGGCTAGTTTTCTTTTTGTAGTCCGCAATTGCTTGTAGACCCTGCCACATACGTCTCGTGTCTGAGCCGTTGAATTGCGACTCCACTTTGTCCCTATACCGGTCATTGCAGTTTAGACTCATACACTATTAGAAAGAAAGGTGCTATCTAGAACCTAAAAGGGTTCTTTGGCTGCCCCCATAGGATAACCCTTTGAAGAACCCTTTTTGGTTCCAGGTAGAACCATAATGGGTTCCATGTAGAACCCAGAAGAGCTCTACCTGGAAGCCAAAAGGGTTATCCTATGGGGACAGCCGAATAACCCTTTTGGAACCCTTCTTTTCTACGAGTGAACTATAGATCACCATCACAAATCTGGCCAATCAGAGGCGTCCCAATTGATTCGCAACGTCTGTTCGTTTTCCAGAGAGTGTGTATGTGGACTGGGGAGGTTTGTTTGGGAAGGAAGGGTAGAGCCCATCTAATCACTCCACACACAGCAAACTGCCAGGGAGGGAGAGGGAGAGCAAGGCCAGGGCACACAAGGAGAGATTAGCGTACACTCCTCCTCTGGTATCTATCTTTCTCTCCCTAGGGAAACCAAGGGGTAGAGATAACTACTGCTAGTGAATGTTAGTGAATGAGAGAATCTATAAATGAAGAACAGGAAGAAGTGGGACTTGTTTTTCGGGGCTTGTTTTTCCTGGCATTGAGCATGCCTCACTGGCACCGCCTGCCCAGTAGTACCTGCATGTGGATAAGGATACACGACCTCCAGGAGGGCAGCACGTACCCTATTCATGCCCCAGCTGTAACACTGCCAGCTCCCCTCAGTGAATCATGGGAATAAGGCTGGCCTGCTGTAAGCCCACCAGGCTCAAACAGGAACACCTGCAAGGTAAAGCTAGCTACCTTTTTAGAGTTATATTGTAAATTATTGTCATTTGAGTACATGTAATGTTCTGTAATTATATTGAACAGCTATGGGCTAAATGATGTTCATCTGTCTGTTGTTGATTTCATTTGTTTTGTCCATAATCCAGTATGCCATACCACAAAAAAAGGTTTACTTTGTAGGGGAGCTAGAGTGGCAAAAAAAAAGTGTTTTTGTTTTGTTGGTAGTGGTGTTCTGTTGTTGTATGACGTACTGCATTCAGGTTTTGTGAAGAGTCCTTCCTTTCTTTTGAAGGGCACGCTTTTCTGATTATCCAACAAAAGTTGGTAGAAAACAATATCATGTTCTACAACCAATCATAGCTGCTCCAGAGGACATGTTTTGTTAAAACATGTACATACTATAATCCATTTAAAAAGAAACGTAGTATATGCCAGAATTATCGTGATGTTCCCTCACCATGGTGACCCTACACACAGTTATTTGGGAAACATTATACACAACAGGTGTGCTGCACTTCATAAACACCCCTGCACAAAGGTCAAAGGTCAGTGAATCAATTCCCAATCCTCAGAACAATCATCTGGACCATTATTCACACTGTCAGTGGCCACACACACAAAGACACACAACACCGCTGCTTATCACTAACTGCAGGTGTCTGCACCTCCCAGTCAGTTAACTATGTTCACACAGTCAGTGGTGGAGCAAGAACTCAATTGTCATACTTGAGTAAAATAGATACCTTAATAGAAAATGACTCAAGTAAACTACTTGAGCAAAAGTCTTAAATGATCTGTTTGGAAATGTACAGTGATGTAAAATCACTCAATTGTCATACTGCAGGGGCTCATTCCAACTCAGACATTATTTACAAATTCAGGATTTGTGTTTAGTGTGTCCGCCAGTTCAGACACGGTAGGGATGACAACCAGCGGAGGCTGCTCAGGAGAGGACGGCTCATGATAATGGCTGGAATGGAGTCAATTGTGTGGTATCAACCACATGGAAACTGTTCACAGTAGCCTCCATTGATGACAACGCGTTATATCGATATGTGTGTGGATTTTGACCATATTGCTGTCCTGCCTGAGCATTCTAAATGTAACTGGTACTTTTGGGTGTCAGGGAAAATGTAATGGAGTACAAAGTACATATTTTCTTTAGGAATGTAGTGGAGTAAAACTAAAACATACATATTAAAGTAAAGTACAGATACCCCTCAAAAAATACTTAAGTAGTACTTCAAAGTATTTACTACTTATGTACTTTACACAACTGCACCCAGATAAGAAGAAACATATTTTTCATCCCTTATCTCCCCTCTCTTCCACTAAGGATCCATCCATCCACAAGCACAGTGGGCAGTCTGACATTTACCGACCAGAGGGAATCATTATCATCAAAAATGACCTTCACTGCAGTTTTCTGTGGAACGTGAAGAGTCCTAATCAAAATATCAGCCCTTTAATGCGCTCAGTAGGAGTGAGACTTGCATTAAATCCCAGAGCTCTGGTTTATCTTAATTGCTTCCAAATCATATTGACTCAGGACCGGTACCCCCTGTGTGTGTGTATATACAGTGCTTTGCAAAAGTATTCGGCCCCCTTGAACTTTGCGAACTTTTGCCACATTTCAGGCTTCAAACATAAAGATATAAAACTGTATTTTTTTGTGAAGAATCAACAACAAGTGGGACACAATCATGAAGTGGAACGACATTTATTGGATATTTCAAACTTTTTTAACAAATCAAAAACTGAAAACTTGGGCGTGCAAAATTATTCAGCCCCCTTTACTTTCAGTGCAGCAAACTCTCTCCAGAAGTTCAGTGAGGATCTCTGAATGATCCAATGTTGACCTAAATGACTAATGATGATAAATACAATCCACCTGTGTGTAATCAAGTCTCCGTATAAATGCACCTGCACTGTGATAGTCTCAGAGGTCCGTTAAAAGCGCAGAGAGCATCATGAAGAACAAGGAACACACCAGGCAGGTCCGAGATACTGTTGTGAATAAGTTTAAAGCCGGATTTGGATACAAAAAGACTTCCCAAGCTTTAAACATCCTAAGGAGCACTGTGCAAGCGATAATATTGAAATGGAAGGAGTATCAGACCACTGCAAATCTACCAAGACCTGGCCGTCCCTCTAAACTTTCAGCTCATACAAGGAGAAGACTGATCAGAGATGCAGCCAAGAGGCCCATGATCACTCTGGATGAACTGCAGAGATCTACAGCTGAGGTGGGAGACTCTGTCCATAGGACAACAATCAGTCGTATATTGCACAAATCTGGCCTTTATGGAAGAGTGGCAAGAAGAAAGCCATTTCTTAAAGATATCCATAAAAAGTGTTGTTTAAAGTTTGCCACAAGCCACCTGGGAGACACACCAAACATGTGGAAGAAGGTGCTCTGGTCAGATGAAACCAAAATTGAACTTTTTGGCAACAATGCAAAACGTTATGTTCGGCGTAAAAGCAACACAGCTGAACACACCATCCCCACTGTCAAACATGGTGGTGGCAGCATCATGGTTTGGGCCTGCTTTTCTTCAGCAGGGACAGGGAAGATGGTTAAAATTGATGGGAAGATGGATGGAGCCAAATCTGCAAAAGACCTGAGACTGGGACGGAAATTTGTCTTCCAACAAGACAATGATCCAAAACATAAAGCAAAATCTACAATGGAATGGTTCAAAAATAAACATGTTCAGGTGTTAGAATGGCCAAGTCAAAGTCCAGACCTGAATCCAATCGAGAATCTGTGGAAAGAACTGAAAACTGCTGTTCACAAATGCTCTCCATCCAACCTCACTGAGCTCGAGCTGTTTTGCAAGGAGGAATGGGAAAACATTTCAGTCTCTCGATGTGCAAAACTGATAGAGACATACCCCAAGCGACTTACAGCTGTAATCGCAGCAAAAGGTGGCGCTACAAAGTATTAACTTAAGGGGGCTGAATCATTTTGCACGCCCAATTTTTCAGTTTCTGATTTGTTAAAAAAGTTTGAAATATCCAATAAATGTCGTTCCACTTCATGATTGTGTCCCACTTGTTGTTGATTCTTCACAAAAAAATACAGTTTTATATCTTTATGTTTGAAGCCTGAAATGTGGCAAAAGGTCGCAAAGTTCAAGGGGGCCGAATACTTCCGCAAGGCACTGTATATATAGTGGGGAGAACAAGTATTTGATACACTGCCAATTTTGCAGTTTTTCCTACTTACAAAGCATGTAGAGGTCTGTCATTTTTATCATAGGTACACTTCAACTGTGAGAGACAGAATCTAAAACAAAAATCCAAAAAATCACATTGTATGATTTTTTAATTTTTACCCCTTTTTCTCCCCAATTTCATGGTATCCAATTGTTTAGTAGCTACAATCTTGTCTCATCACTACAACTCCCATACGGGCTCGGGAAAGCGGAAGGTTGAAAGTAATGCGTCCTCCGATACACCATGCACTTGGCAACCTTGGTTAGCGCACACTGCGCCCAGCCTGCCACAGGAGTCGCTGGTGCGCGATGAGACGAGGATATCCCTACCGGCCAACCCCTCCCTAACCCGGATGACGCTAGGCCAATTGTGCGTCGCCCCACAGACCTCCCGGTCACGGCCGGTTACGACAGAGCCTGGGCGCGAACCCAGAGTCCCTGGTGGCACAGCTGGCGCTGCAGTACAGCACCCTTAACCACTGTGCCACCCAGGAGGCGTCATTGTATGATTTTTAAGTAATTAATTTGCATTTTATTGCATGACATAAGTATTTGATCACCTACCAACCAGTAAGAATTCCGGCTCTCACAGACCTGTTAGTTTTTCTTTAAGAAGCCCTCCTGTTCTACACTCATTACCTGTATTAACTGCACCTGTTTGAACTCGCTACCTGTATAAAAGACACCTGTCCACACACTCAATCAAACAGACTCCAACCTCTCCACAATGACCAAGACCAGAGAGCTGTGTAAGGACATTAGGGATAAAATTGTAGACCTGCACAAGGCTGGGATGGGCTACTGGACAATAGGCAAGTAGCTTGGTGAGAAGGCAACAACTGTTGGCGCAATTATTAGGAAATGGAAGAAGTTCAAGATGACGGTCAATCACCCTCGGTCTGGGGCTCCATGCAAGATCTCACCTCGTGGGGCATCAATGATCATAAGGAAGGTGAGAGATCAGCCCAGAACTACACGGCAGGACCTGGTCAATCACCTGAAGAGAGCTGGGACCACAGTCTCAAAGAAAACCATTAGTAACACACTACGCCGTCATGGATTAAAATCCTGCAGCGCACGCAAGGTCCCCCTGCTCAAGCCAGCGCATGTCCAGGCCCGTCTGAAGTTTGCCAATGACCATCTGGATGATCCAGAGGAGGAATGGGAGAAGGTCATGTGGTCTGATGAGACAGAAATAGAGCTTTTTGGTCTAAACTCCACTCACCGTGTTTGGAGGAAGAAGAAGGATGAGTACAACCCCAAGAACACCATCCCAACCGTGAAGCATGGAGGTGGAAACGTCATTCTTTGGGGATGCTTTTCTGCAAAGGGGACAGGACGACTGCACCGTATTGAGGGGAGGATGGATGGGGCCATGTATCGTGAGATCTTGGCCAACAACCTCCTTCCCTCAGTAAGAGCATTGAAGGTGGGTCGTGGCTGGTCTTCCAGCATGACAACGACCCAAAATACACAGCCAGGGCAACTAAGGACTGGCTCTGTAAGAAGCATCTCAAGGTCCTGGAGTGGCCTAGCCAGTCTCCAGACCTGAACCCAACGGAAAATCTTTGGAGGGAGCTGAAAGTCCGTATTGCCCAGCGACAGCCCCAAAACCTGAAGGATCTGGAGAAGGTCTGTATGGAGGATCCCTGCTGCAATGTGTGTAAACCTGGTCAAGAACTACAGGAAACGTATGATCTCTGTAATTGCAAACAAAGGTTTCTGTACCAAATATTAAGTTCTGCTTTTCTGATGTATCAAATACTTATGTCATGCAATAAAATGCAAATTAATTACTTAAAAATCATAACATTTTCTGGATTTTTGTTTTAGATTCCGTCTCTCACAGTTGAAGTGTACCTATGATAAAAATGACAGACCTCTACATGCTTTGTAAGTAGGAAACACTGCCGATTTTGCAGGTTATCAAATACTTGTTCTCCCCACTGTATATGTACATAAATTAATATATACTGTATATCTTCTTTTTTTAAACTTTTGTGTATTTAGTAAATCTTTTCTTAACTGTTATTTCTTAAAACTGCTTTTTTTGCTAAGGGCTTGTAAGTACGCATTTCATGTGACACATTTGATTTGATTTGAAATCTTTGCAATTTCTTTACTCAGACAGGTTTTTCATATTTTCCTCTCTTTTTGACAGTCTGCTGGCGGTGGGCTGGAAGACCGAAGCATTGACTGTGTTCAGGCTCCTTTATGTCTGCGTCAGCAGGGCATCTTTATCACTCGCTTGATTTCTCTCTTTTCCGGTGGCTGGATTGATCACTTATGTGGGTGACCTGGCGGGAAGGGATCCACCTGGTTTACACTGTTATTGATGACAGGAACTAGGACCGAAGAGCTTTATCTTTCCCATCAGATCACATAAAGGAACAGCTTCTTGAAGAAGTGCTTTTGAGGCTGTAAAAATGTTAACACTTTCAACCTTTCAAGTTGTTTGGGACCAAAAGTAGCCAATACAGATGTTTGGTACAAGATAGTAGAAGGTGTTGTTTTTTTTGTGAATGATATGATTCTCTCCTACAATTGGAGTCCCTTTAATCTTTTTTTGATTGTTTTGAAGTTCATATCAGATGGCAGCGGGCAAGCGCTATTGCTTTCTGCGTGTCTGGTGTATGAGTAAGATGTTTTGAAGCAGAAGACAAGTGGGAAATACAGTATATCTTGACAGAGCCAACATTCCACCCGTCAAATGATAAAATCATAATTTAATATTTTATGAAGGCAATATAATGCTCAGCATTATTTTGTACTCGCATAGGGAGGTTTCAACTGATTCCGAGAATATACAGTAGTAATTTGCTAGGAATGCTTAGACAGGAATTATATCTACTCCATTAACATACTATTAGGTATGTGAAGTACTGACTGAATATGATGACTGCATATGGTAATAAGTATAAAAGTAATGATGACTAAAGCATTTCAGCCTGGACTATAGACTGCAAACCTGTATCTAAGGGTCACATGAGTACACAGAGCCCAAAGCAGTCAATGTGACTGGGCTGCTAAGTGATAATCACAGTGTCGTGAGTTTGCTGAGCTGGGTGACAAAGGCACTTAGCTTTATGGCACCACTGTTTACATTTGGTTTACCTTCCCCAAAGCTAAATGGCACGTCCTAACATGGCGAGAGATATCATTACATGGATTACTGGATCCCAGTAAAATCACACCTAAAGAATGATATCTGTTGAATCACTTAAATGTGACCTGTTCTCTCCATGTGTAGACATTCATTTTGTTGCCAGATCCTACAGGGTCAATCAATGAGACATGTAGTCTACATTTGGTTGTTCGGTCAGTCTTATGTATCCACAGAGTTTCCAAACCCAGAGGTGCAATATCGCTAGGCTTTCTGGGAATGCTTGCGAAGCAGACCAAACAGACCAGGCCAGGGTTTTGAGTTGGAGAAGTCAATGAGAGAAGTGACATTCTTCCCTAGTTGTTCATTTTCCCCAAATCTAAAGGCACAACCTAGATTTGAGCCAGTGTCTTTAGTAGTTGAACATGTTATTACTCCGACCTCGTGCTAGTGACAAACGGACACTTTTTCATTTTTGTCAAAAACAACTTTATGTTGAAGGAGTGCCTTTGATTTGACGCCCGCACATGTGCAGTTTGGCTTCGGGGCGACCGTTACACTCAATGGCATGTTTCTACCGTTTTAGCCTATCTTCATGGTGTACTGTCTTTGATGTAGCTGTAACTGTATCCTAAACATAACAACTACACCATCTAGTGGTAATAGTGCCGGTTACAACTTTATTCACCAAGAGGTCTGATATGAGGGTAGTTGATGGCTAACGTGTTGGCTGAAAATCCCATTTTTTATTTGAACAGATCTTGATCTTTGAGGAGTCGGGCCTACCCGATTGGGTGTTCTTGTCCATGCACAACATCTTATATTGTAGCCGTGTACAGGGATGGGGCTCTTAAAGGACATCATCTCCCGTTGTGGAGCTGTGGTATGAAGAAAAAAAACATGAAAGGATATTGAAGTAGCTGGACTCATCAACCTTTCATTAACCTCAGACCACTTTTCCCCCAGATTAGTCTGCCAACCTATTAACTTTCAAAGATGCATTTGACTCATATCTCTCTCTCTCTCTCTCTCTCTCTCTCTTTCTCTCTCTCTCTCTCTCTCTCTCTCTCTCTTACTCGTTCTCTCTCTCAGGTGGTACAGGAGGAGAAAAGGACCGAGCTGCTATCAGTCATGAGGCCATTCTGCTCTTGGCCAACTCCCAGAGTGACATGGATGACTGGGTCAAGGCCATACGACGGGTCATCTGGGCACCCTTTGGAGGAGGTAAGCTAGGCTGGCACTCAAAGTGATTTTGCTATGTTTCACCATTGTTTCGCAGTGTTCAGTCTGGTTTTATCAGGCTAGAAGGAAAACCGCTTCGCCCAGACTTATATTACTAGATGCAATTATTTACAAACTGATCTAATGCTCAGTGAAAGCATATTCTTTCCAAGGTCACATTATGCTCTTTATGTCACTCAAACGTTTTTTTGACATGTGCTGTAGGGGGTCAGAAGGTTTGATAGACAGAAAATCGTTCCATGGCGTACAGTATGTTCAGAACAGACTGAACGGGTCCTTTCAGAGTCTTTATTTCCTGACTAGTGTGTCATTACACTCTGTTCAGCTGCGAACATTGCACTGAAAGGCTAGTCTACTGTAGGCTACTGTACTTGACGTGTATGCAGAAGTTTCAAGTTTTAATGTCACATGCGCAGGTACAGTGAAATGTCTTCCTGGAAAGCTCTAAACCCAACAATGCAGTAATCAATAACAATGTAATACTAAGAATAACAAGGTAGAACAAAAACACGAGGAAGTAAGAAAGCGTACTATATACAGGGTCGGTTTCAGTACCATATTTACAACGTGCAGGGATACTGGAGTGATCGAGGTAGACATGTAAAGGGGTAAGGTGACCAGGCATCAGGATATATGATAAGCAACGTAGCAGCAGTGTGATGATTGAGTGGGTGTATGTAGAGTCAGTAAAAATGCATGTGCATATTATGTGTGTGTGATCAAATGATGGAGTGAGTGTTTCTGTGTGTGCGTTGGAGTGTCCGTGTACGTGAGTGTGTAGGGTCCTGTGAGTGTGCATAGAGACAGTGCAACACTTTTAATCAAGTAAAATACAACTGTCTACTCAGATAGTCCATGTAGCCGTTTAGTTAGCTATTTAGTTAGCTATTTAGTTAGCTATTTAGTTAGCTATTTAGCAGTCTTATGGCTTGGGGATAGAAGTTGTTCAGGATCCTGTTGGTGCCAGACTTGGTCCAGCGGTACCGCTTGTCACGCAGAAGCAGAGAGAACAGTCTTTGCGTGGCTGGAGTCTTAAATGATTTACTGGCCTTCCTTTCATATCGCCTGATATAGAGGTCCTGGGTGGCAAGGAGCTCAGCCCCAGTGATATACTGTGCTGTCCCCACCCTCTCTATAGCGCCATGCGATCAAGGTT
This sequence comes from Oncorhynchus mykiss, assembly GCF_057628025.1. Taxonomy (NCBI): domain Eukaryota; kingdom Metazoa; phylum Chordata; class Actinopteri; order Salmoniformes; family Salmonidae; genus Oncorhynchus; species Oncorhynchus mykiss. The sequence goes on along the minus strand of NC_143041.1, from coordinate 19,543,728 downwards.
GGTGCTATTGCCATACCAAGCAGTGATGCAGCTAGTCAAGATACTCTCAATGGTACAGCTGTAGGACTTTTTGAGGATTTGAGGGGCCATGACAAATCTTTTTCGAACCTCCTGAGGGGAAGAGACGTTGTTGCGCCTTCTCCACAACTGTGGGCGTGTGTGTGTAACATTTTAAGTCCTTAGTGATTAGGACACCGAGGAACTCGAAGCTTCAACCCGATCCACTGCAGCCCCATCAATGTGGTTGGGAGCGTGCTCCCCCCTGTTTTCTGTAGTCTACGATCAGCTCCTTGGTATTACCTACATTGAGGGAAAGGTTGTTGTTCTGGCAACACAGTACCAGGTCACTGACCTCCTCCCTGTAGGCTGTCACATCGTCGCCGGTGATCAGGCCTACAGCCATCGTGTAATCAGCAAACTTGATGATGGTGTTGGAGTCGTGGATACACAGAGTGGATACACAGAGAGTACATGAGGGGACACACCCCTGTGTTGAGAGTCAGCGTGACCGAAGTGATGTTCCCTTCAGGAAGTCCAGGATCCAGTTGCAGAAGGAGATGTTCAGTCCCAGGGTCCCTAAGCTTGGTGATGAGCTTGGAGAGGACAATGGTGTTGAACATTGAGCTTCAGTCAATGAACAGCATTCTCACATAGTTGTTGCTCTTATCTAGTTGTGTGAGGGCAGTGTGGAGTGCAATTCAGATTGGGTCGTCTATGGATCTGTTGGGGCGGTATGAAAATTGGAGTGGGTCTAGGGTGTCTGGGATGATGGAGATGATGTGTGCCATAACCAGCCTCTCAAAGCACTTCATGAAATATAGGCTAGGGTGTGTGGAGGCAGCTGGATATCCAGATATTACGTCACACAGAGGATGTTCAAAATAGAAGGATCACAGCATGTCTGACTGACATCCATGCTTCCATATCATACATTCTAAATCCTAAGATTCTAAGATCCTCAATGTTTTTTTTGAAGAACCTTAGGGTTCTTGGCATTGAAAATGGCCCGCAAAATAATTCTGGCTGTGGATACGCAAAACATCAACACGCCAGATGATATACCCATTGGACTTGGGGTTCTGCTGGGAGTTGGATTTTTTAAATTCTGCCTTGCCACTACAATCTTATTTTTTTTATTTTACCTTTATTTAACTAGGCAAGTCAGTTAAGAACAAATTCTTATTTTCAATGACAGCCTAGGAACAGTGGGTTAACTGCCTGTTCAGGGGCAGAATGACATATTTGTACCTTGTCAGCTCGGGGGTTTGAATTTGCAACCTTCCGGTTACTAGTCCAACACTCTAACCACTAGGCTACCCTGCCGCCCCGTGTTTAATAAACACTGAGAACTAAAATATTTGTCACGTTCTGACCTTTATTTCCTTTGTTTTGTCATTATTGAGTATGGTCAGGGCGTGAGTTGGGGTGGGCAGTCTATGTTTGTTTTTCTATGTTTTGGGTATTTCTTTGTTTCGGCCTAGTATGGTTCTCAATCAGAGGCAGGTGTCATTAGTTGTCTCTGATTGAGAATCATACTTAGGTAGCCTGGGTTTCACTGTGTGGTTGTGGGTGATTGTTCTTGTTTGCACCAGATAGGGCTGTTTTAGGTTTTGCACGTTTCTTGTTTTTGTTAGTCTGTTCATGTGAAGTGCTTTATTAAAGAACCATGAATAGAAACCACGCTGCGTTTTGGTCCGCCTCTCCTTAAACTCAAGAGAACCGTTACAATATTGTGTTATTGATGTAATTGTTATGCTTATTGCTATTATTCATAATAATAATAATTACATGGGAGGGGGGGTAGCTCAAAAATGAACCCCTAAGGTTCTTTGAAGAACTTATTCCTTGTTCCTCCACAGTTTCAATTTGAAGAACATCTAAAGGAATCTCCAGGAACCTTTTGTTTTTAGAGTGTAGCCGTAACTTTAAACCCATCCAACACTGGAACTGGAAGGGAGGCATGCTATTGTAGTCAGTTAGTGGAGGCTGCTTAGGGAAGGACAGCTCATAATAATGTCTGGAACGGCTGAGCGAATGGAATGGCATCCAACCATGTGTTTGATGTATTTATTCCTTTCCACGGATTCCGCTCCAGCCTTTACCACGAGCCCGTCCTCCCCAAGGTGCCACCAACCTCCTGTGTAGTCAGTAGGCTACTTCTGGCTTCATACATTACATTTTGGAAGGAGCATGCAATGACGAAGATAACTTCTTTAGCCCATATCTAATTAATGTCAAGAGGACCTACATTGGGAGGATATACAAGAAATTGCTGATAACAGCAAGATTATATACGGTAGGTGAGACCTATGGGCATTTTCTGTATTGGCCCATTCCAAGTACCTAAATTCCTCCACAAAGTGGAGCACAGACTAGAGTTTTTGAAATGAACCTCCAACTCCTTCGATTCGCTATGCGTCGATACTCAACTTCTTCGGGATTGGTGTCCTTTCCACAGGACTGTTGAGCTAACGTAGGCTAATGCGATTAGCATGAGGTTGCAAGTAACAAGAACATTTCCCAGGACATAGACATATCTGATATTGAAATTCTTGTTAATCTAACTGCACTGTCCAATTTACAGTAGCTATTACAGTGAAGTAATATAATACTATTGTTTGAGGAGAGTACACAGTTTTGAACATGAAAAGTTATTAATAAACAATATTTGGGCCAGTCTTGATACAACATTTTGAACGTTGAAAGGTTGAACGTTGAAAACATTTCCCAAATCTTAACATAAATCATTAGTCAAATTAATCCCAGAATTGGTTTATAAACTCAATAAATGAAGTAATGACTTTAAGAAGGATTACCTGCTGAATTCAAAGATACAACACTAGACTAAACTTCACTTGCGTCATCTTTGTGGTTTTGAGAGATAAACATGGTAATGCTTTCACTTATTGCACATAAAGGAACAAAGTTCCCACATGATAGAGTGCTTGCTTTGTTATCCAACTGATCTCCTTTCTGTCATCTTGTGAACCCCATTCATTGCTGCTCGCAGCTATATTTTGATTTGCATTTTGTGTTTACTTGTTCATCCAACTACTGAATGTTGAGATGCTGCATTTTGGTATTCCTGAACATAACTTTCCATTGGTTTGGCATTTTATTATGGTAATGAATGACAACCATTATTTAATACTGAAATAGAGTATGTAATACGTGTTTCTTGCCTGCAGGGATATTTGGCCAGAGTTTAGAGGACACAGTCCAGTATGAAAAGAAATTTGGCCATCGCCTGGCACCTCTTCTGGTGGAGCAGTGTGTGGACTTCATAAGGGAACGAGGTCTGGATGAGGAGGGTCTCTTTCGGATGTCAGGGCAGACTAACCTGGTAAAGGATCTACAGGAAGCCTTTGACTGTGGGGATAAGCCTCTATTTGACAGGTAGATGAAAGGTCATCTACATTTCCTGTTATTGAATACAAAATAAATGCTGATTTGTTCAGCTGAAAGTAGAAGTGGTGGTAGAGGTAGTGGTGGTCAATTATTGACGATAGCTGTGATAGTGTATACACAGTACGCCTACATACTGTATATCCTACGCTAAATCCTTCCACTACAATACTGTAGGCCACTAGGCCTTTAGCATTTGGATATTGTGATTCATAGTTAGTAAGGCAACTTTAGATAACTATTTCGTGCCCCGTTGCAGTAACACTGACGTCCACACAGTGGCGTCCCTGCTGAAGCTCTACCTCCGTGAACTGCCTGAGCCTGTCGTCCCTTTCTCCAAGTATGAGGACTTCCTCGCCTGTGCTCAGCTGCTGGCCAAAGACGCGGAGGTGGTAAGAAACACTTCTCTACACTAGTTCTTGTCATGTTAGTACTCACACTATGACTGAAGCCAAAGAGCCAAACTGCTCTGTCATTGGATAAAAAACAGTGTTCAAGTACATTATGTCTGTGTGAAGAAACAAGAGCTGTTGAGATACTGTATGTCATTCTCAGGTTCTCGTCTTATCTTCTTAGGGTGTACAAGAGCTGGGAAAGCAAGTGAGCAATCTTCCTCCAGCCAACTACAATCTCCTGAAGTACATATGCAAGTATGTCGACAAACATCCAACTCCCGTCCTTAGAAGATCACAGTTATCTTATTTTATCACAGTCACAGTTTCATATCTTTCTAATTCTGTTCCGCTGTGCCGTGCCTTTCTTTAAAGGTTTCTTGATGAGGTCCAGTCTCACGCAATCAAAAACAAGATGAGTGTACAGAACCTGGCCACTGTGTTTGGACCAAACATCCTCCGGCCTAAAATGGAGGACCCAGTGGTAATTATGGAAGGTACGAACCCTCATTCATTTTATATCCTACTGATGTTAACAGGCACTGTATTAATCATCTGAGACTTTCCTGATATTTTTTCATTCAAATGGTTGGGAAGTAGGATGCAGAGTAGATACGGTACATCAGTTTATGGAAAGTAGAGTACCGAAACACTTTACTATTGCATGCTATCTATTCATGACTCATCTACTCTATGTCCGGTTCACAAAACATATACTAATCCAAAGTAGAACAGTATTGTACAGTATGGTTCCTTATACCTTTTTATTGTTTCCTGTAAAGGGACCTCCCTAGTCCAGAGCCTCATGACCGTACTGATCAGTGAGCATAAACGTCTGTATTCGGGGAGGGGGGAGCTGGAGGTCCCTGTTCCCCAGTCAGAGGTGACCCTCCAAGGCCAACAGCTCCAGCAGCACAGCATCGGTGGCTGGATTTCTGAGGAGGACCTCCAGAGCTGTCCCACCAACCCCAACGAGGACCTCGCCTGCAGCAGCGCTTCTTCTCTGGATGCTAAACTCTGCACCGCCACCACCCCTCCACTCAGACTCGCTCCTTCAGGGAAGGGGGAGACGGTGGTCAGCCCCAGCAAGCAGACCAAGAATGTTCCCTCCTGGAAGTACTCCTTCAAGGGCTCCTCCACGCCGCGGCCCCCTCCTCAGGCCAAGCCGGCTGTTTGCGCGGCTGACGTCGGTGCGTCCTATAGTGGAAACTGGCTGATGAACGGACTGTCCTCTCTGAGGAGCCACAGGCGCACCGCCTCGGGGGAGCGTGTCAGGGACTCCACCAGCTCTTCCCAGAGACTGTCCACCTATGACAACGTCACCTCTTCCTCCAGCATGGGCAGTGTCCCTAGCGTAGCCAGCACGCCTTGGTCCACCTCCTCCTGTGAAATCGCCGCACCTGACTCAGGCAGCGAGTCCTCGGGGCCTAACTGTGGTAACGGGAAGGGTCCAGGGGAGTGCCAGTGGCAGGAGCTAGCCTTACCCCAGCACCAGGGCCAGATGGGAGACCGGGAGGAGGAGAGAGTTGGAGATAGGGTCTCAGAGCAAGAACATGACAGTAGTGAAGCCATGGAGCTGTGTGTTAGCAGTGCAGGCTGCAGTGACAATGGGAACACCATAGCCAATATATTGGTGCCGTCCATCTTGACGCCGGAAGACCTTGACGGAGGCTCCAAAGTACTTACCAGCCTGGTGGAGGGTCTGAAGGACGAGCTGAGGAAACAGAAGGTGGCCTATGAGACCATCATCAAAAAGTAAGTCTGCAGGCTGCAAATCAGTCAACAATCTTACTCGGGTTACTTGCAGGTATTGAGGAGAGCCGGCTCTACAGTTGTGTAAATCAACCTACGTATGTACCCCCTGCAGGCTGGAGGAGTCGAGTGTTGCTCTGTGTGCTCAGATGGAGCGCCTGGAGCAGGAGATGGAGCAGGAGAGGAAGAAGCAGCGCATGCTGGAGATCAAGCTCCGCAACTCAGACCGAGGCCGTCACGATGCAGAGAACAGGAACCGGCTCCTGGAGAGGGAAATGGAGGACTTCTTCTCCACTCTGGGAGACCTGACTCTGGGAGCAAGGACCAGTAACATTTAATAGCCCTGGTCATAGACTTCTATAGTCTCTTCCCGCAGCCGAGTGCCATGAGTCTGGCAAGGGAGACTAAGAAGTACATAGACTAAATTAATAATACTGCATGTTGTCCAACGCAGGCAGCTGCATCTCTATCTTTCCTCAGGCCTCTAAGTGTGCCTATGACTATCATGAGTATCTATCTGGTGACAAAGCCTCGGTCCTTGGTTTTACTCTGGTCAACTCTGTCCGTATACCTTTAATGTAAAACAAAGGGGTCAACTACTATCATTATGACTGTACAATAATCACGGCTTTGTTAATCATATGCTGCCTACTACAGTACACAATGTGCAAATACAACAATACCAAATACTCTGCTTATAAGGTCCAGTGTTGAAGCCGCCATGACGGTTTGGGGCACATGAAGCTGACCACTGCCCTCAAAGAAACAATTCAAAGGTATCCCGGCTGTGCCTTCAGGGACTTTTAGAATTTAAAAAAGAAAACGGTGTGTGCTTGTCCAAATGGTTCATGTATTGCTTAACCTTAATTTATCACCACTATCCCCAGGGTTACTTGCAGTAAGGTGCCAATAGTTCATTGAATGAAAATGTTGAAACAGAATGTACTGTATGCTTCAGTGAATGTAATGTGTTGTTGATCAAGCCAGCCCTGTAAATTGAGTGTGAATTAATTATCAAAACATTGATATAGATTTGAACGCATAACAATTATATACATTCCCCCAGATAATTCTTATGCGAGCGTTGCATGTTGTGAAACTGTTGCTAGAATCCCCATTTTCAGCAATTGATTACTGCTACTGTTTAGACATGTCTGGAGGCCTGAACACGAAACATGATCTGGTTCCTGAAGTCCCCTATAATCGTGTTTTAATATTGTGACAATGTGTATTAGTTTCAAGGCAATGTGACTGTATTTTGTTGTGTTCTTTTTGCATTTCATACAAGAATCACATGACTAATGTTATCTGATGACCCCTTTCATATGCTGTTCCTATGCTTACGTTTACAAGGTGGTGTTCTGAAAGACTTGGACTGATTTAGACAAGAGTCTATTGTTTATATTCTCCTCAAACGTAAACTTAGGTTAAATATTTATAGCCTTTGATTAAGATTTGAAGGTGCTTATTTATTATGAATCTACACACTTGTAATGAATGGCATTATGGCAATATGAGCAAATAAAGATGACCGGTGTCATTTTGTGAGTGATGCTATATGGGTCAGCATGCTTGTGTTCAGTTCATCTTACACTTAGCACTTGGTGTGTACTCATTGTACCACCAAATTATACAAAATCTCAAGATCATGTACAAAAACAACCTGCCAATGCATGACTCAAATTGTGTTTATTTTATTTGCAGTACATATTTATTTATTTATTTATTTTTGGGGGGGGGGGTATCATCAGATCCCAATGCATTTATTCGAGTAGTGCACTGTTCATTGGCTGTGGTCCAAGACACACAGAGCCAAGAATTCTTAACTACTTGCATGGCTGGCTTCACTAGCAAACATAACAAACCAGCACCATACATATGACTTTGTAGACTTTTTAGGTATTACTTATATTTTTGTAACTTTTATTTACCATTATTTGGCCTTACCGATCAAAATCTATTGGCCACGCATGATGTACTCCCCTCTCTCTGCTCCCTCTGGCCACAGATTGGACTGGTATAGGACCGATTACGTAACATGACTAGATTAAAGTCATAGAGAATCATCCTAATTCATTAAAAAAAAGGAAAACATGGATTGACAGTACCAAACATTTCTCTACCTTCAGAAACATACAAACTAACATGGGCTAGACCCATCACTTAGTTTACTTCTAGCACATTTTGCGGAAGGTATTGCACATGAACTGTAAAAAAAAAAAATTTTTTTTTTAAAGGAACATAAACAATTATCTTTACTTCTAGGTGAAGTATTCATAATGTACAAAACTAGAAGTTTCCTAACATTGACAATAGTACACTTTCAAATAAATAAATAACGGAATCTGTATTCACATGTCTTCAATAGCTAATCATGTGGGCAACTAAGTATACAAGAACGTATTGAAATTTAGTGAGGTAGTTCATCAAAGCCTACTTTAAAATCATGATGATACTTTTTTTCCCCCCAAGAGATGTGATACAAAATCAAAAGAAAGTCTACAAATTCCAAATGTATCCCCAATAATGCTGGGCTAACAAAATTAAGACCACTTCAAAATAACAAAATAAAAAAATATCTCGTCTTGATGAATTATGTTATTGTGTTATAACACAGCTTCTATAATAGTGGATAGATCTCATTGGCTGTCATTCTGCTTCCCCTTCCACAACACGTCATGTTGCCAAATAATCCATTATGTTACATTTTACATTCTGTAATGACTCTATTTAGGACAGGAATTATTCAACACCACCACATAACATCTACACTGCCACAGTAGCAGTTACCATTCAGCGCAAATACATTTGGTTTAATATAAAACCGAGGAAATTAGGCAAAAGAAATCTTCCCTTCTAAAATCATCAAGCACATTCTCATTATGCAAAGTAAAGCCGCAAACCGCACATGCCTACCAGTGATTGTTATATTTTTTTAAATAAAAAATAAAAAAATTACTTTGATGAAAGACCTACCTAAAACTGCCCCTTTCTGAAACTATTTCAAATGTATATTATGTGCTAAAATATTCTAAAGCATACATCATCCGCTTGACAGAATGTAGTCTCCAACTTCAGGGTCATACCGATGCCGTAGAAAAATATACAGTGCATTTTTTGATAACGGCCTCAAAATGTGATTGACTTATTTGTGGAAACTACTATAGGCCTTATCAGAAACCATTAATGACCTACAGTATGCACACCATGACGACTACTCCTCTTCCTAGATACTCAGGAATGAACGATTGACAAACTACAGGCACTTTTCCCATTTAAAAGCAAAATACATTTTTTTTTAAATACACTGGAGGGACACTATTATTGCATACAGTTCAGAATCATTGACTACCTTGGATTTCGTGGTGGTTCAGTAATTATTTTGAGAAGTACTGTACTAAGCTTAGTGTGAAATAGATTTAGTGCAAACATGCATACACCTTCTGCAAAGGGCTTAGCCAATACCTTCTCTGAGACTCATCTTATTACACTCATCATTTTCCCAATCTAAAATGTTCAATATGCAGCACGTTGGCAACCGTAAAGACAAAATCATTAAGGTACATTGATATTACATGAATAAAATGAGATCCAATTTTTGGGGGTATATCGTTTGTTTCTGCGCTTGCAGCCTGCAAAATCTCCATCCCTCTGAAGACAATCAGCATCACCACATACACAAGCCCTCTCTACGTCCACGTTTGGACTGAACCGAAGCGCAGTCTTCATAGGACTCCTCACAAGTCGTGTGTTCTAACTAGTCACATCCCATTTCTCACAAAGCTTCTCAGTACAGTAGTGCCACTGCCATCTTTCTCTGTCCTAGTGTTTAACATAACCCCACTGTCAAAGCAAAAGCCACCTGGAGAAAAGAACCACTGGTGAATAACTGACCAGAGCAGAGGAAGAAGTGCCTTCAGCTCTCGTGACAAAAATTCAAATGATCTTCTGAGCTGTTTCCTGTCTGGACCTATCGGCCTCCTTTTGATCATATACTGGAATACCCATAAAATATGAAAAGAAAATTCAGGCAAACTTTTTTACTGAAAAAAAGAAACACAACATTTCTTCTCTTACCAAAAGGAAAAATGGTTCAGGAATCAAACAGCATTTTGAGATATTTTAAGACTAAACTAACAAAGAACAAAGAGAAAAAAAAGAAAGCTGTTTCATCAACTTGGATTTTTTTACAAGGAAGTAGTGACTCACAAGAGGAAAACAGTTCTAAAGTTTCTCGAAATTCAATCCAATGGATATACGCGTTAAAACACAAAATCCCATATAAAATAGGCAAAGTAATATTACTATTCTGAAGGGGAGTACTAAAATTAGACATCAATTAAATTATAGTTGAAATGGCTTACTGCAAACTCAAATTGAAAAAAATATATTTACCATAAAATCTGTACAAACTCATTCAACATCAATATGGCCAGTTGAAATAGCAGAATCTTGAAATAAAAGTTGATGAAACTAAAAACAAACAAAAAAAGCTTTGCTAAAGCTTTTACAGATGTTCTCAAATTCTCACCAGCGGTCGAAACCACAGCGTAGTGAAGTCATTCTCAGGTTAAAAAAATATTGATATGCCACAATAAATTACAGCCTGGACTCAAAAAGAAAATAACTCAAATAACTGTAGCAGTAGTTTTCGGGGAAAATTATAAAGGATTAAAAAAATCATTTAAAAAAAGGTGAAACTGGCCTAAACTCTACACCATTGAAGACAAGCGGAGGGACCGGTGGGACAGGGCCCAGGGCAGGGTGATAGTCATCTGCAGCAGCCCAGTGGGTCCGTGTTAGAGGCTGTCTCCAGGCTGCTGTCCGTGTCAGAAGCCAGGGTGGGGTCGGTGGACACATCGTTGACGGACGAGGACGATACAGAAGGGTACTGCTGGGAGCCGCTGCTCACTGCTGCACCTGTGCTACATGTATGGAGAAACATAGAAGGGGCATCAAGTCAGACTTGAACCACAAATTACTTCTGGTTACGCTATGACATTTCAGCAGAGAGAAAAAGAGAAACGTTTCTTGAAGAAATGAACATGGTCCTTCAAGTCGGATCTGGAGCAGAAGCCGATTATGGGCAGAGAGACAGTGCCCGTCTCAATTTGTTCCTACCACAGTGCACTAGGACCAGTTTTTCCTGACCATGGGACCTGACCAGGAAAAACGCTGGGCCAGAGTTATAAGCTATAATCAGGGCGGGAGTGCTCATTCCCCATAGAGACAACGCTCTAAACTAACCTAAAGACGCTGGCTGTCCCCGGATCACTCCATTCTTCGTTCTCTCCTCCCAGTCCTGGACCTCCATGTATATCAAATCTGTGATGGAACACAACATTTAGTAAAGAGAGCAAGTACAGTAGCGACTTCCGATAGCTTCACCAAAACGCTCAGGTTTTCCAGAATTCCGGATTCAGGAGGGAATAAGGAGGAAATCTGGGAATCCGGGATTTTGGAAAATCTGGGAATTTTGGGAAAGTTGGGGAATTTTGCAACCTTAGACAAGAGACATAAACCTAAGAAGAGCATGACAGACCGCAACACAGCAAGCATGGTGTGACACGGAGTCGACACTTGAGAATAGTCAATAAACAGGGCTCTGTTCAACAGGGCTCTGTCAAAAATCATCAGACCAGGTTTAGATTAGACAGGGAGGAGGGGCAAAAGACACACCACACACTTTAGACGGGGATTTGTTAGGACAAACAGACACGCACACAAAGGAGAAAAACCTGCATAACACTCAAATATTCATATTAAATGTCCCACAGGTATATCGTGAGATGTAGATTCTTAGTAGAGTAATGTGCACTTGTAATGTAACATAGTGCAAACATTTAAAAGTGCTCGTGTATGCGTCAAAGCATGGGTAAGCAAAATGGCTTCGCTCTCTCTACTGTACCTTTCCACTCCTCCACTGTGTGTTCCCTCTCATCCAGCTGCTTGTCAGTGATCAACGGTGGGGGCTGCAACAGGAACAGGACAGAGCATACTGTAAGTGGGGTGACACGGCGACTGATAACCTTCTCTTCACTTGGCTGAGTCACATTCAAATATGTGCAAGGCGCTGCCGCACTGCTGCCAAATCTACACGTCTCAAGGCCGATTTCTTTTTCCTCCCGTTTTGAGGAACTGGTGAATGACTGAGGGGAGTGCAACGTCTCATTCTTCACCCACACACTGCACGTTAGCCGAGGTGGAGATTTCGAGACTGAGGGATAACAGGCTGACACATCCAAGTGCAATCTCTGTGATGACAACCTGCCTGTCAATGGAAGTCAAATCCAGAGCACCTGCTTTCAGCGACGGCCTGATAAACAGTCAGAGACGTTTATCATCTGATGTGGCCTAAGCCTTTGGCAGGCAGGCAAACTCACAGGGCTTTCATGGTCACTCTTACTGTGAACCACAACTAAATGCATTTTTTAGAAGCATGCACACACATTAAGACACACACAGAGTAGACCTGAAGAGTCATGTTATTATCTAACATAAGAGTAGACAACACAAGAACCACCCCTACACGCCCACATAATGAGCAAGTAAGTGCTTACCGCCTCCACTTCAGTTGGATCATACCACACGTTGATGTAGGGGTGCTGGAGAGCCTCGCTCACAGAGATCCGTTTGGATGCATCTATTACCAACATCTTTGATAATAGGTCTCTGGCTTGACTTGCTGCGAGGCAATTAAGAAAATAGAGAAATTAATGGCATGGGCAAAGTCGACTCGGCTGACATTCACTGTGCTGATAAATTAGTGTAGTGTGCCAGAATAGAGTCCCTTAGTCAAACATGATCAGAATCAAAGCAGAGAGTAAGGCCTCAAACCACTACATAAAAGACTGCATTAATCATCATCATCATCTAACTTGACTACTTTCTGTGGAATTAACAATTGATCACATAAGTAAGTCGGACTCTATTAGTTAGCATATATCAGAGAAAGTGTTAGGCACGTAATGTACTTATACTCAGCAAATAACTGTCTATAGATTCAGAATATTTTAGTCATACAAACATGTAGGAGACATTTTGCATCTCACAACAGGCACCTCACCATGACACACAATACTGCAGTTTTCATGCTTTGGGTGTCCCACAGGGGGGGGGTGCTCTGCCCGCTTACCTTTCAGTTTGTTGTGCTCCGAGTCGGCTGGGAAGAGGACGTCGGGGAAGAGCTTCTCAAAGGTGAACCCGGCGTAGCGGGGTCTGTTCTCCACGTAGGTCCTTACCGACTGGTTGAGCTTCATCAGGAACTCCTGACTGGGAGTCCCCAACTGCTCGATCACCTTGTTCCACTGATCAATATCTGACGTTCCAACATGTAAGAAAAACGCTGCACAGGGCTTTTCAGAGGCTTTTCAGAGGCTTTTCAGAGGCTTTTCAGAGGCTTTTCAGAGGCTTTCCACAAGGGGGACAATTGACAAAGTTTAGTTAGTATAAAGAAATCGGTTGTCGTGGAGAGTTATGGACACTGGACACATGGAGGAGGCTAATTTCTTTCACTGTTGCCTTTGCTGAGCAACTGTGAGTGAGTAATCAAGGGAAAGCCGTTTGATCTTCTCCCATGAGACAGACACACAAAACACTGAAAACAGAAGCGAAAGCCTCGTTGTGGGACTGTATAATGAGGTGAAGTGATCAGAACAGTTTTCCCTTCAGTTGAAACGGCCTCCGACAGGTACATAGACATCGCATCATGGTATCGGTCCCATTATGGAGTCTGTGAGAGTACGGGCAGCACCATTGAGGACATCTCAATTTTGAAATAGTGAATGTTCTTCTTCTACTAGTTGTATGAGTTGGCAAACAAACTGAAAGGGTGCATACTGCCACCTAGAGTGTTATTTGAACCGGTATAAGCCAAGGTTGGTGATTTACTTCCATCTGAAGTTATAGAATGTTTCCTCACAAGTGTAATTAATTGGCTGATCCCTCCTGGTGACCTGGATGGAATTATGTGATCCTTCCTTAACCCATAGAAAGTCCCACCTAGTTGACTACTTCAAAATGGTGGAAGTCCTCAACGGCACTGCCGATACTGAAACAGGCTTTTGAGCACTAGAGTCCTCGATCTATCTCTATGGTACAAACCCATTCACATGTACCCAACGGAAATGAATTTGTATGCAGTAGTAGGACGGTCTCAGCACCACAACACACACACTCTTTCACACACATAACAAACAAATTTGCACGCACATGCATACAAACTCACACACACACACACACACACAATGGAGGGACGATGAGGGTCCAGGGAAGGATACGATCTGTGCCTGGGAACAACACACTACCTCGGACCATTTCTGCCATGATGCAGCCAATAGACCAGACATCAACTGAAAAATGAAATGACAGTAAAATTAGCATGCAGAACAGAAACAAAAATGAAAAATAACAAAACAAGGAACGACTAACGACGCAGACAAGGTGATGTGTGTGAATGCAAACAAAGGAAATGAGTGCATGCAAACTCTCACGTCAAACCGCGGTCAGTGTCCGACTAAGCAGTGTATCGTGATACGGCGTGGGCTCTCTGGTTCACTCTCTGGCATATTATTAACCAAAGTGGAAGAGGGCCAGAGAACTGCCTTACACACCACCCTCAAGACTCTCAGTGGGGTAAATGAATACCATCAATTTAATAGACAAAAGCCCATTTTAGATAATTGACAAAAGCTCTACCAGGCCACCATATACAGCACATAAGATATTCTGTGTTAGGAGAGTGTCCATTTCATATTTTTGAACCAAACGGGCTGTTTATCTTGGAAGAAGACCGTCAAACAATAATATGAGGTAAGAGGGTATCTTTTGCAATTGCATTTCTTGGTACAAATTAAAAGAGCAAACCATTCTGTTTCAGGTGCTTGATGTGTGAGTCAGAGGTCCTTCAAGCTACAGTGATGGGTGCTTGGGGGATAGAGTGAAGGGGGGTGGGGGGGGGGGGGGGGGGGTAGAAGTGGGTGAGGAGGTGTCAGGCATTTCAGAGGAGAGATGGAATTTCGACAGTTGCTCTTTGACATGAATCTCTGCGATCCATTGTAATGAGCAAGGCTTCAAAAAGAAACTCGCCGGCGCTTTTTTTTTCTCTCGTTCAAATGCTGAACTGAACTGCTGCATGCAGCACAAGGATACAATCCCTTCCTGGAAAAAGGATTTTGTGGCGAACCATTTCTGCCATAATGCAGCCCACAGCCCATATATCCACTAGATGTGTGTCGCATAGAAAGAAGGAGAAGAAAATAAGCAAAGCAACAAGTCAGCAGGAACGTTTGGGACATTTTTTGGTCAAGAGTACAGGGATGCCCATATTTCCAGGCAGTAGAAGTCGAAGTTAAATAACCCCCCCCCCCCCCCCCCCCCCCTATTTGAGCACTGAATTTCATCGCTAAAACAAACCGAGTCCAATGATTCGGAGATATCTAGCCCCATCACATCTGCACATAAGACATTGTTGCGGAAAATGTCCATTGTTAAAGGCATGCGCACTAAAGTGAACGTCGTGCATCCACACGTGACTGGATTCCCACTGACATCTAGTCCAGCTGGACCGTCTCTGCACCGTTTCTGCACCGTCTCTGCACCGCCTCTTAGAAAACACAAGTGCTACATCTGCTGTGCACTGGCTCTCTAAACAGGAGGAAAAGGAACCCACCATGCATAGCCAGGCATGCCACCGTCACCTCAGACTGTGACACTGACACGGGAGGGTGGTGGGGCTGTGAGGGTGGGTGTTAGGACATTGTGGGCCAAGCATGCGACAGGCAGCGTTCCGCAGCACGCACAGCTCTGATGATTGGTCCCTCACTCACCGTTGGCCTGGTAACCCATGCCCAAGATGACTTCAGGGGCGCGGTAGTAGCGGGTCACCACATACGGGGTCATCAGGAGGCCTGTGGCCGCTGTCCTGGCCAATCCGAAGTCCAGGATCTTCAGTGTGCAGTCCGACTTAACCACAATGTTGCTGGGTTTCAGATCCTGAGGGTGGGGTCAGGAGGGGATATGGTTTAGAGAGATGGGATGGGTGGACAACTCTCTAGAAATGTCAGGCGAGGCAAGGCGTGCGTGTTTGTGTGTCTACCCTGTGTATGATGCCTGCGGCGTGAAGGTGCTTGATGCCACACAGCATCTGGTAGAGCAGATAGGACAGCCGCTCGTGGTCCAACTCCATCTGGATCACCTGGCACAGGTTGGCATCCATCAGCTCCATCACAATATAACTGAGGATGGATACAGAGGAGAGGGAAGGAAGGGTGGGTGAGATGACACGTACACTCTCACAAACATATGCATACACATGCAAACACACACAGATACACCCAAGGACATGCAAGAATAAACACTGATTACGTCTCTCTCTCACACACACACACACACACACACACACACACACACACACACACACACACACACACACACACACACACACACACACACACACACACACACTCACACACACACGCACACACACACACAGGCTGCCTCCTCAGTCATAGCAAAACGGTCCGTATACCCTCAGGCTATGATTTGTTCATTTGTATTTTTAGCTCCAATCAGGCAGACAGATCCTCACAGTTCCTCCCTCCGCTCTGAGAATGAAATCACATTTCGTCCCATGCACTGCAACATACTAACCCATCCGTTATCCCACAATGGACCCTGACCCCCAACTACCATACACTGCGCAAAACAATTGTTGCGTATACTTCCTGCCATTTCAGCACTACAGCCTACCAGGGAACACTGAGCATATACGATATAAAACCAAGGACGACGACGACGTTACTTACACATCTTGGAACTCCTCCAGTGTCTTCTGTGGCGTGAATACATTTAGCAAGCCAATAATCTGTGGAGTTACAAAACGCATCAGTGCATCATGGTTCTATGAGCAGCATACGGAGGGACACCGCATTCAGTGCTGACAAACACACTGCATAATGGTGCACTGAAACAGCAGGTTAAAAAAACGGATAACGCTACAGAAAATAGACAATTGAACATTTGGAAAAACGTCAAGAGCTGGCGTAAAAGCTACAAGAGGATAGCAACATTCTGGAACGATGTCCGTCGTGAAAATGAGACGCATTTTTACAACTCCCCTTTCCCACTTGGCGCTACCCCCTTTTTGCTATGGCAGGTTCAGAGAGAGAGAGAGAGAGGGAAAATAGCTTACGTTCTTATGGTTAACACATTTCATGAGCACCAGTTCTCTGTAAGCTCTTTTGGCATGGGTCTGGTTCTGGAAAGGCCGGCTGAGTTTTTTAATTGCAACATTGCGTTCGAGGTTGTGGTCATACGCTGAGCTGGGAAACACAAAATAGAACAGGTTTGTCCATACTGCATGATGCAATCTGAAAAAGGCAAGCATGGCCAAACATCAATGTCTTTCATCCTTTTTTTAATAAAATGTTTTTTTTATTTTTTTTTAACTAGGAGGCATGTGAGTTGTTCATACTTTCCCACATCCTAGATCAATATCAATAACGGGGTTCAAGTGATTGAAGCCTTATACTGGACCAATGGCATACAGACAACCTGCAACAGCTAATAACATATCACATTGACTTCCAATGGCAATTTTTTTTTTTAAGCTATCAAATGGTTATGTTAGATGATGTTAATTTCCAACGTAACACACGCAGTTCTAAGATAGCCACTTGATATTGAGTACTGGGCTACAGCGCATCTCTTTTCCTGTCTAATTCACAGCTCCGTCTACTCACCAGACAATTCCCTGTGCTCCGGAGCCGATGGGTCTTAAATTCTGGTAGCGCTTCAAAACCGTAAACGTGGAATCACCGACATCTAAACTGTAAAACTCCTTTTCACGCTTATTCCGATTCATGATGAAATCTGGACAAAGTGTGTATTTTGGGCATCCAAGTGGAACTTCTGTATCAAGACCTAAGAAAGATGGAGAAGACAACAGGAAGATAAATCAAATAAAAGTACTAGCATTTCATCAGCTTAGTACCTGGACATTCCAAGCCATAGTTTTTTTTTGATTGATTGACAAAGGCAGCATTGAGAATTTGATTGACATAGGCTGCATTGAGTGTAAAAAGCAATGACATTTGGATCATTACAGTGCATTGTGGAAGTATTTAGATCTTGTCCCGTTTTCCACATGTTGTTATGTTACATCCTTATTCTAAAATGTATTTAAAAAAAACGTAAAACTCAATCACAGCCACGCTCAAGGTCCTAAACGATATCAGAACCGCTATCGATAAAATACAATACTGTGCAGCCGTCTTCATCGACCTGGTCAAGGCTTTCGACTCTGTCAATCACCTCATTCTTTTCGGCAGACTCAATAGCCTTGGCTTCTCAAATGACTGCCTCGCCGGGTTCACAAACTACTTCTCAGATAGAGTTCAGCGTGTCAAATCGGAGGGTCTGTTGTCCGGACCTCTTGCAGTCTCTATGGGGGTGCCACAGGGTTCAATTCTCGGGCCAACTCTTTTCTCTGTATATATCAATGATGCCGCTCTAGCTGCTGGTGATTCTCTGATCCACCTCTATGCAGACGATACCATTTTGTATTCATCTGGCCCTTCTATGGACACTGTGCTAAAAAAACTCCAAACGAGCTTCAGTGCCATACAACACTCCTTCCGTGGCCTCCAACTGCTTTTAAATGCTAGTAAAACTAAGTGCATGCTCTTCAACCGATTGCTGCTGCACTCTCCCACCTGACTAGCATCACTACTCTCGACGGTTCTGACCTAGAATATGTGGACAACTACAAATACCTAGGTGTCTGGTTAGACTGTAAACTCTCCTTCCAGACTCACATTAAGCATCTCCAATCCAAAAATTAAATCCAGAATCGGCTTCCTATTTCGCAACAAAGCCTCCTTCACTCATGCCGCCAAACATACCCTCGTAAAACGGACTATCCTACCGATCCTTGACTTCGGCGATGTCATTTACAAAATAGCCCCCAACACTCTACTCAGCAAACTGGATGTAGTCTATCACAGTGCCATCCATTTTATCACCAAAGCCCCATATACTACCCACCACTGCGACATGTATGCTCTCGTTGGCTGACCATCACTACATATCCGTCGCCAAACCTACTGGCTCCAGGTCATCTACACGTCTTTGCTAGGTAAAGCCCCGCCTTATCTCAGCTCACTGGTCAGCAGGTATATTGCACTAGTCATCCCCAAAGCCAACACTTCCTTTGGCCGCCTTTCCTTCCAGTTCTCTGCTGCCAATGACTGGAACGAAATGCAAAAATCACTGAAGCTGACTTTAAGCAGCTTACCGATCACTGTACCTGTACACAGCCACACCTCATCCTCATATTATTACTTACCCTCTTGCACCCCAGTATCTCTACTTGCACATCTATCAGTCCAGTATTAATGCTAAATTTGAATTATTTTCACCTCTAGGACCTATTTATTGCCTACCTCCCTACTCTTCTACATTTGAACACACTGTACATAGATTTTTCTATTTTTCTTTCCTTTTGTGTTATTGACTGTACATTTGTTTATGTGTAATTCTGTGTTGTTGTTTTAGTCGCTCTGCTTTGCTTTATCTTGGCCAGGTCACAGTTGTAAATGAGAACTTGTTCTCAACTGGCCTACCTGATTAAATGTCCCACAGTTGACAGTGCATGTCAGAGCAAAAACTACGCCATGAGGTCGAAGGAATTGTCCGTAGAGCTCCCAGACAGGATTGTGTTGAGGCACAGATCTGGGGAAGGGTACCAAAACATTTTTGCAGCATTGAAGGTCCCCAAGAACACAATGGCCTCCATCAATCTTAAATGGAAGAAGTTTGGAACCACCAAGACTCTTCCTAGAGCAGGCCGCCTGGCCAAACTGAGCAATCGGGGGAGAAGGGCCTTTGTCGGGGAGGTGAGGAAGAACCCAATGGTCACTCTGACAGAGCTCCAGAGTTCCTCTGTGAAGATGGGAGAACCCTCCAGAAGGACAACCATCTCAGCAGCAATCCACCAATCAGGCCTTTATGGTAGAGTGGCCAGACCTCGGTAAAGGGCACATGACAGCCCACTTGGAGGTTGCCAAAAGTCACCTAAAGACTCTCAGACCATGAGAATCAATATTCTCTGGTCTGATTTAAACCAAGAATGCCAAGCGTCATGTCTGGAGGAAACCTGGCACCATCCCTATGGTGAAGATTGGTGGTGGCAGCATCATCCTGTGGGGATGTTTTTCAGCGGCAGGGACTTGGAGACTAGTCAGGGTCGAGGCAAAGATGAACGGAGCAAAGTACATGATGAAAACCTACCTCCAGAGCGCTCAGGTTCTCAGACTGGGGTGAAGGTTCACCATCCATCAGTATAATGACACTAAGCACACAGCAAAGACAACACAGGAGTGGCTTTGGGAAAAGTCTCTGAATGTCCTTGACTGTCCCAGCCAGAGCGGACTTGAACCCGATTGAACATCTCTGGAGAGACCTGAAAATAGCTGTGTGGCAACGCTCCCCATCCAACCTGACAGAGCTTGAGAGGATCTGTAGAGTAGAATGGGAGAAGCTCCCCAAATACAGGTGTGGCAAGCTTGTAGTGTCATTCCCAAGAAGAATCAATGCTGTAATCGCTGCTAAAGGTGCTGCAACAAATACTGAGTAACGGGTCTGAATACTTATTTAATTGTAATATTATTTTTTATTTTAAATTAGCAAAAAAATATTTTAAAATAAACAGTTTTTGCTTTAACATTATGGGTTAATGTGTATAAATTGATGAGGGAAAAAAACATTTAATCAATTTTAGAATAAGGCTGTAACTTAACAAAATTTGGAAAGAGTCAAGGGGTCTGAATACTGTTCGAAGGCACTGTACATCGTTTCTCTTCGGCTTGAAAAAAAGGCCTTTCCTGAGGTTTGTGGAAGCTCTTTGCTATCATTTAAATAGAGCTGCTTAAAAAACAAACACTTTAGTTGCATGCTTGGCTGAGATATGGGGCAGAGCTAGGAAAGTTTCTCACAAGCCAATAGAGAAATCTCACAGCTATCACATCGAGAGTGACTAGAACCACCGTCTGATGACCATTTGTGCCTGCAGAAATGTTTATTTAAGACTCATTGCTCAGGCAAATAAGTAGGAAGGAGTGAAGCAGAGAGAGAGGGGAAAAAAGAGAGAGGGAGGGAGCGCTGGATTTGATATGGAGTTACAAGACAAAATCATTACTCAAATGTAGGCCCATTTCCACTGGCTGACGGCCACACAGTCGACAGACCATTACTTGACCTCCATAGGCCTACACAGCCACATTCCCCCTCCACTTCACACGAAGGGACATTCACGGGGGGTGGGGGGGGGGGGGTGAAAGCCATGTCAACGGCCTGAAGCCGTGCTCTGAGATGGCGGGACTAAAAAAAATAGGTTTCGAGGAGCTTGAACAAAATGATCCACCGACACAAAAGGGAAGTGAAATCGCTCCGTGCTATCGTGCACTCTGGAGCAGAATGAACGGCGGCGCAAACAACTGAATGACGATACCTACAGAGGGACTGGACTGTATTGAATGGTATGCGTGTCATTGTATTAAAACAACATAAATTACACTAGTTTGATTCACATTATAAATGGAAATGTGAGCATTTGCGTTATAATTCGTTTGTGAAAAGCTAACAGGCAGGATAAAAACACTAACCCATGCTGTATGCAACAAGGTTTACTAAAAGAAGGAGCCACGGAGCAGTAGAAGATGTATCTATGACATTTCGTCTTTAGATGTGGCACTCGGATAGATGAGTGGTAGAGAGAGAGAGCGCATCTCTCACAGAGACTCCGAGAGAAGCTGAGAGAATATGCGATAAGAGGGAGGCACTGAATTGTAGCCATGAAGCATGTCGTCGCGGACAACATCACCCACCCACAGGTGAAGGCTACATCGTCCGTTGCCGTTTCAAGGTCTCACTCTAAATCACAAGTATATGGTCTGGGGCATTTCAGTAAAAATGGGGGCCATTTCATTCACAGCAATAACTGAAGTGCATAACAATTAATGTCTCTCCATCGTGCCATAATGCCCAGCTGGTGTCTACATCTAACCTAAATTAGTATGACTTCTCACATTATCGGTGGTTTTCACCAGCCTACTTTTCCAGCTAATGAAGACACTGAAGCCCATCACCACTGACCGCAAGAACGAGCAGCGTCAGAATTAGAAGCAATTTGTCAAATAACCCTGGCTGCATTCCTCTATGACACACCTTAGGCTGGAATGGCCAATGAAGGTGTCCAACATCTTTCAAAACAAAATGCGACAGTAATCTTTTACCCAATGTTTGTTACCCGAATGGATAGACAGGCAAAGGAAGATATGATTTAACCATATTTACCATCATTATAATTATATTAATTATATTAATCGCGTTCTTATTATCGATAGACGGGTGTGTCGATGTGACAGCTGCCTGACCATAACACCGTCGATTAATTATTCTGCAGTGTTTTAGGTATATTGGATGAAATGTATTCGATCCAGATAAACTGACGACATCATCCATCAAAAGTGTTACAATTTTACACAAGCTGTTGCTATATCTCTCACTTGTTTAATAGACGTCGACTTGACGCACTAGCAGAATAGGTAAACCTGCGAACACAAGTTTATACTCCTCAATCCGTGGTAGGCAAATTGTCAATTGCCCATTTCTTTACCGAATGGTGGGCATGTGTTTCATATTTGAGAAATGTAGTATGTCAAATGTAACCAAGGCATTTATGTTGTCAGTATCGGCTGCGGAGATAGGTAGTTGTTACAACGTAACGCGGCAGGTAGTTACAGTCTTGTTACAATGTAGCGTGTTTTGTAGCGTCCCGTGTGCGTTTAAATTCATCGCGCATTAATAAGTATCCAATAGCCAGATTTTTTAAAGGCGGTGCACGTCTTTAAAATTCCAATAGGCCTATAGGCCGAAACTCGGCAATATGTTCCAGCAAGCTGGTTGCAGCTATTTATTGTAATTTCTGTGTTCCTTGCGACCCATCAGTGACAATACCCTCCCCCACTGCTAACAATAACATGTTTTATAAAGGTTTCATATGGAACTCACCTCACTCCAAAAGAACACGTTCGTAATTCCAAAACCGTAAAACCGCGGTTTCTGGTCTTCAGTTTAAATATGCAGCAGAATGTTTGAATATCTTATAATATTTCCTCGTTAGTAAGACAACCTCTGAGTCCGCTGCGTTTCCTTCCACTGGCAGGCCTGGATCTGCCGAATACATGTGTACTACGTAACCTAATCTTTGCGCTTCCGTGACACAAACAGTTTCTGCTATTTCATACCGATGTCGTCGAAACCTTGCGATGTTTTCCGGTTGCGGATGAGAACTGGGTGACATTCAAGAGCGCAACGCCCTGCGGTGTTGTATAGCCTACCTCCCGCGAGTATTCTCTGATTGTAGTGTATGCAACATTATGCATGACAAATTAGAGGCATTTAGGCATTCTACTTCTCATCTCGCCATAATAAACACACGCACTGAGAGCGAGAGAGAGAAAGAGCGAGAGAGAGAGAATATAGAGGGATATGTTTCCCATGCCAATAAAGCCTTTGAATTGAGAGAGAGTGAGAAACCTTCCATAACAAAGCCATCACCTACAGAGTATTAACCTGGAGAAGAGCCCCCTAAGCAAGCTGCTCCTGTGGTTCTGTTCAGAAACACAAACAGACCCCACAGAGCTCCAGGACAGCAACACAATAAGACCCAACCAAATCATGAGAAAACAAAAAGATAATTGCTTTATACATTGGAAATAATTTACAAAAAAACAGTGCAAACTAGAATGCTATTTGGCCATAAACAGAGAGTACACAGTGGCAGAATACCTGACTATGTGACTGACACAAAATTAAGGAAATATGTGTCTATGTACAGACTTAGTGAGCATAGCCTTGCTATTGAGAAAGGCAGACCTGGCTCTCAAGAGAAGACAGGCTATGTGCACACTGCCCACAAAATGAGGTGGAAAATTAGCTGCACTTCCTAACATCCTGCAAAATGTATGACCATATTATAGACACATATTTCCCTCAGATTACACAGACCCACAAAGAATTCGAGAACAAATCCAATTTTGATAAACTCCCATATCTACTGGGTAAAATACCACAGTGTGCAATCACAGCAGCAAGATGTGTGACCTGTTGCCACAAGAAAAGGGCGACCAGTGAAGAACAAACACCATTGTAAATACAACCCATATTTATGTTTATTTATTTGAACTATTTGCACATAATGACATTTGAAATGTCTTTATTATTTTGAAACTTTTGCAAGTGTAATGTGTATTGTAAATTTTGTATTGTTCATATCACTTTTGTTTATTATCTATTTTACTTGCTTTGGCAATGTCAACATATGTTTCTCATGCCAATAAAGCCCCTTAAATTGAAATTGATTGAGTGTGTGTGTGTGTGTGTGTGTGTGTGTGTGTGTGTGTGTGTGTGTGTGTGTGTGTGTGTGTGTGTGTGTGTGTGTGTGTGTGTGTGTGTGTGTGTGTGTGTGTAAGAGAGAGAAAGAGAGAGAGCGGGAGTTGGCTCTTCAGTCAAACAACAATCACACGTGATTTTTGAAGTTCTCATTTAAAAAATAAATAGGCCTATTTTTTAACATACTTTGTGTTTATAGAACTGAGCAGAACATACTTGTCTCACCTTTCACCTCACTGTTCAATTGACAGCTGGGCCGCGTTCCTCTGCCCAGGCGTTGCTGACTCCTGCCAGATTTTACAACGCCTATAAAGGTATTTATCAGGTAAGGTATCAGCTAACCACATCATATATTATCGCAATCTGTCAATCGATTACACAGTTGATGACGTCGCACGCAACCATTGGTTGATGCATGTCAATTCTGAGCAAGGGAGCGCGACCATTAGCTACAGTTTATCTTGCACAGAGTACTTGGCCACACCAATTGGTTGCTCACTGCCTTGCCACTTGTCACACTGCTGCTGCGTAATCCAATTGAGTTCTTATAGCTGGAGTCTAAAAATAGTCCAAATTAACAGAAACACAGTATGGACATGTAATTAGGTGTGAGTACAGAACGTTATATGCGATGGAGAAATGTGTTATTTCCGCTCTGTCATGTGGTGGAATTATAGATGGATAGATGAAAAATCGCTTGATAGGCTAGAAAAAATTGCCGATGGAGAGCACAGCCACAGGTGGAATGCTATGTGATGCTTGAGGGGATTACATTCGAGCTGCAGGTATTCTGAAGAAATTAAGAGGGACTTCAGATATCGAATGAATTAAGGTAAAGTTTTGGGTTAATTGGATATAATTCCGCAAAAATATAGACCTACATGTGGTATTCTATGAATGCGTAAAAGTTCCGTACCACAGCCAATGAGTGAATGCCGATATGTTATTAGGAGTTAATTGTAGGTTTAGCTTTCCATTAGGTAGTTAACAGTTGAATTGCAGTTTCTTGACAATAGTCTGGTAGGCATGATCTCAACCTAAAGATATGTTATCTTTAGTGAAGCAGATATGTTACTGTGTCATTTTAGCCCATTAATTACATTATTTGGCAATAGATTTTTATATTTTGTGTTTTAAATGAAATGACAGCATACATATAGCCAGTTATCATGCCTTTATGTCCAAATGTATGTCCAAATTGAAGAAAAAAAATGAATTCCAGTTTGTCTACAAATTAATAATTTATATGTTGGATTCACGTTTCCACCTTAACCAAAATCTCAGTTAAATCAAATTAAACTTAAATTAAACTTAAGTTTGATTTAGGCCTAATCCTATTCTTTAATTTAGATTTTTGGTTGAGTTGGAGATGTGAATCCAACATGACTGATTCATTTGAAAAACAAACTTGAATTAAAGCCA
Organism: Oncorhynchus mykiss; assembly: GCF_057628025.1. Taxonomy (NCBI): domain Eukaryota; kingdom Metazoa; phylum Chordata; class Actinopteri; order Salmoniformes; family Salmonidae; genus Oncorhynchus; species Oncorhynchus mykiss. The sequence continues at coordinate 19,518,304 of NC_143041.1, read as the reverse complement.
GACTAAGTCAGTGGCACAGATTGAACTATCCAAGCGGAAGATAAATCTCCTTCTAATGTTGATATTTGGTTCCATTGATAACCGAGCAGTAATTCTGCTTTGAAAGTTGATAAACTTGTAACCTCACTTCAGAGAAAATGGCCCTTGAATATGGCACTTTTTTGGCTACACCCATTCAGCATTGTTCACACCCGCTTAAGCTTTATCCCCACCCAGCTCTTTATTAAGGATTCAGATGTGAGGCCATGTACTAAACAACCAAATATTAAGACTAAAGGCTGGTTTATACTAAGGGTGTGTTCGTAAATTCAATCTGGAGTGCCAGAGTGTGCTCAGAGTGAGCTTGTAAACTCATAGCGTTGTCAAATTGTGCGTTCAGAACGCACACTGGACGCTCTGGCGGAGGAGTAGGGTTGATCCGAATGTTCTGATCTAACAGCAGTCAAGCACCCAAGCTAGGGGAAAGGAGGATACCTAGTCAGTTGTCCAACTGAATGTATCTTCCGCATTTAACCAAACCCCTTTGAACCAGATAGGTGCGGGGGGCTGCGTCTTCGGTGTCCGGAGAACAGTGGGTTAACTGACTTAGCTAACTAGCTAATGTTGGCTAGCTTGCTAGCAGTGGCGATTTTAGCATGTAAATCTTGGTGGGGCAAATAAAATAAATGTGTGATGTATGCCAGCAAAGCCACTACACAACAAACAAACAATACATTTAATTGCACTATAATGGTGACAAACGGTGCACAGAAACGCATTCACCGTTCATTAAGCCTCATTTACTGCCTTTTAAAGAACATAGCTGTCACGTTCTGACCTCTATTTCCTTTGTTTTTGTATTTATTTAGTATGGTCAGGGCGTGAGTTGGGTGGGCAGTCTATGTTTGTTTTTCTATGTTTTGGTCTAGTTCTATGTTCGGCCTGATATGGTTCTCAATCAGAGGCAGGTGTTCGTCATTGTCTCTGATTGGGAACCATATTTAGGTAGCCTGGGTTTCACTGTGTGTTTGTGGGTGATTGTTCCTGTTTTTGTGTTTGCACCAGACAGGGCTGTTTTGAGTTCTCACGTTTCTTGTTTTTTTCCGTTAGTTTGTTCATGTATAGTGTCGTCAATAAATACAATGAACAACCACCACGCTGCGCTTTGGTCCGCCTCTACTTCACAAGAAGAGAATCGTTACAGAATCACCCACCACAACAGGACCAAGCGGTGTGGTAATGGGCAAAGGAGAAAGCAGCAGCAGGAGCAGCGCGAGGAGGTATGGACATGGGAGGACGAATTAGACGGTAAAGGACCTTGGGCTCAGCCAGGAGAATATCGCCGCCCCAAGGAAGAACGGGAGGCGGCGAAAGCGGAGAGGCGCTGGTACGAGGAGGCAGCGCGGCGTCGTGGATGGAAGCCCGGGAGTCAGCCCCAAAAATTTCTTGGGGGGGGGCTAACAGGGAGTATGGCTACGCCAGGTAGGAGACCTGAGCCAACTTCCTGTGGTTACCGGGGGGCTAGAGAGACCGGGCAGGCACCGTGTTATGCTGTGGAGCGCACGGTGTTCCCAGTGCGGGTGCACAGCCCGGTGCGGTACATTCCAGCTCCGCGTATCGGCCGGGCTAGAGTGGGCATCGAGCCAAGTGCCATGAAGCCGGCTCTACGCATCTGGTCTCCAGTGCGTCTCCTTGGGCCGGCTTACATGGCACCAGCCTTGCGCACGGTGTCCCCGGTTCGCCTGCATAGCCCAGTGCGGGCTATTCCACCTCGCCGCACTGGCAGGGCGACCGGGACCATTCAACCGGGTAAGGTTGGGCAGGCTCGGTGCTCAAGAGCTCCAGTGCGCCTGCACGGCCCGGTCTATCCGTCACCACCTCCACACCCCAGCCCTCCGGTGGCAGCTCCCCGTACCAGGCTGTCTCTCCGGCCCATCCGTCCAGAGCCTTCCTCCTCTCCAGCTCTGCCGGAGCCTCCCGCCTGTCCGGCGCCTCTGCCGGAGCCTCCCGCCTGTCCGGCGCCTCTGCCGGAGCCTCCCGCCTGTCCGGCGCCTCTGCCGGAGCCTCCCGCCTGTCCGGCGCCTCTGCCGGAGCCTCCCGCCTGTCCGGCGCCTCTGCCGGAGCCTCCCGCCTGTCCGGCGCCTCTGCCGGAGCCTCCCGCCTGTCCGGCGCCTCTGCCGGAGCTTCCCGTCTGCCCGGCGCCTCTGCCAGAGCTTCGCGTCTGCCCGGCGCCATCGGAGCTTCCCGTCTGTCCAGCGCCGCCAGCGCCGCCCGTCTGCCCAGCGCCGCCAGCGCCGCCCGTCTGCCCAGCGCCGCCAGTGCCGCCCGTCTGCCCAGCGCCGCCAGTGCCGCCCGTCTGCCCAGCGCCGCCAGTGCCGCCCGTCTGCCAGGAGCCGCCAATGCCGCCCGTCAGCCAGGGGCCGCCAGTGCCGCCAGTCAGCCAGGGGCCGCCAGTCAGCCAGGGGCCGCCAGTGCCGCCAGTCAACCAGGGGCCACCAGTGCCGCCAGTCAGCCCAGCGCCAGCGCCGCCAGTCAACCAGGGGCCGCCAGTGCCGCCAGTCAGCCAGGGGCCGCCAGTCAGCCAGGGGCCGCCAGTGCCGCCAGTCAGCCAGGGGCCGCTAGAGCCCCTCCGCCCGGAGCAGCTGTCCCTCCGCCCCGAGCAGCTGTCCCTCCGTCCCGAGCAGCTGTCCCTCCGTCCCGAGCAGCTGTCCCTCTGTCCCGAGCAGCTGTCCCTCTGTCCCGAGCAGCTGTCCCTCTGTCCCGAGAAGCTGCCCCTCTGTCCCAAGCAGCCCCTCTGTCCAGTGGGGTCATTGAGAGGGGTGGGCATGGTGAGTAAGCCACGGAGGCGGACAATAAGGCGGACTGAGACAATGGCGAAGTGGGGTCCGCGTCCCGCGCCAGAGCCGCCACCGCGGACAGACGCCCACCCAGACCCTCCCCTATAGGTCAAGGTTTTGCGGCCGGAGTCCGCACCTTTGGGGGGGGGGTACTGTCACGTTCTGACCTCTATTTCCTTTGTTTTTGTATTTATTTAGTATGGTCAGGGCGTGAGTTGGGTGGGCAGTCTATGTTTGTTTTTCTATGTTTTGGTCTAGTTCTATGTTCGGCCTGATATGGTTCTCAATCAGAGGCAGGTGTTCGTCATTGTCTCTGATTGGGAACCATATTTAGGTAGCCTGGGTTTCACTGTGTGTTTGTGGGTGATTGTTCCTGTTTTTGTGTTTGCACCAGACAGGGCTGTTTTGAGTTCTCACGTTTCTTGTTTTTTTCCGTTAGTTTGTTCATGTATAGTGTCGTCAATAAATACAATGAACAACCACCACGCTGCGCTTTGGTCCGCCTCTACTTCACAAGAAGAGAATCGTTACAGAATCACCCACCACAACAGGACCAAGCGGTGTGGTAATGGGCAAAGGAGAAAGCAGCAGCAGGAGCAGCGCGAGGAGGTATGGACATGGGAGGACGAATTAGACGGTAAAGGACCTTGGGCTCAGCCAGGAGAATATCGCCGCCCCAAGGAAGAACGGGAGGCGGCGAAAGCGGAGAGGCGCTGGTACGAGGAGGCAGCGCGGCGTCGTGGATGGAAGCCCGGGAGTCAGCCCCAAAAATTTCTTGGGGGGGGGCTAACAGGGAGTATGGCTACGCCAGGTAGGAGACCTGAGCCAACTTCCTGTGGTTACCGGGGGGCTAGAGAGACCGGGCAGGCACCGTGTTATGCTGTGGAGCGCACGGTGTTCCCAGTGCGGGTGCACAGCCCGGTGCGGTACATTCCAGCTCCGCGTATCGGCCGGGCTAGAGTGGGCATCGAGCCAAGTGCCATGAAGCCGGCTCTACGCATCTGGTCTCCAGTGCGTCTCCTTGGGCCGGCTTACATGGCACCAGCCTTGCGCACGGTGTCCCCGGTTCGCCTGCATAGCCCAGTGCGGGCTATTCCACCTCGCCGCACTGGCAGGGCGACCGGGACCATTCAACCGGGTAAGGTTGGGCAGGCTCGGTGCTCAAGAGCTCCAGTGCGCCTGCACGGCCCGGTCTATCCGTCACCACCTCCACACCCCAGCCCTCCGGTGGCAGCTCCCCGTACCAGGCTGTCTCTCCGGCCCATCCGTCCAGAGCCTTCCTCCTCTCCAGCTCTGCCGGAGCCTCCCGCCTGTCCGGCGCCTCTGCCGGAGCCTCCCGCCTGTCCGGCGCCTCTGCCGGAGCCTCCCGCCTGTCCGGCGCCTCTGCCGGAGCCTCCCGCCTGTCCGGCGCCTCTGCCGGAGCCTCCCGCCTGTCCGGCGCCTCTGCCGGAGCCTCCCGCCTGTCCGGCGCCTCTGCCGGAGCCTCCCGCCTGTCCGGCGCCTCTGCCGGAGCTTCCCGTCTGCCCGGCGCCTCTGCCAGAGCTTCGCGTCTGCCCGGCGCCATCGGAGCTTCCCGTCTGTCCAGCGCCGCCAGCGCCGCCCGTCTGCCCAGCGCCGCCAGCGCCGCCCGTCTGCCCAGCGCCGCCAGTGCCGCCCGTCTGCCCAGCGCCGCCAGTGCCGCCCGTCTGCCCAGCGCCGCCAGTGCCGCCCGTCTGCCAGGAGCCGCCAATGCCGCCCGTCAGCCAGGGGCCGCCAGTGCCGCCAGTCAGCCAGGGGCCGCCAGTCAGCCAGGGGCCGCCAGTGCCGCCAGTCAACCAGGGGCCACCAGTGCCGCCAGTCAGCCCAGCGCCAGCGCCGCCAGTCAACCAGGGGCCGCCAGTGCCGCCAGTCAGCCAGGGGCCGCCAGTCAGCCAGGGGCCGCCAGTGCCGCCAGTCAGCCAGGGGCCGCTAGAGCCCCTCCGCCCGGAGCAGCTGTCCCTCCGCCCCGAGCAGCTGTCCCTCCGTCCCGAGCAGCTGTCCCTCCGTCCCGAGCAGCTGTCCCTCTGTCCCGAGCAGCTGTCCCTCTGTCCCGAGCAGCTGTCCCTCTGTCCCGAGAAGCTGCCCCTCTGTCCCAAGCAGCCCCTCTGTCCAGTGGGGTCATTGAGAGGGGTGGGCATGGTGAGTAAGCCACGGAGGCGGACAATAAGGCGGACTGAGACAATGGCGAAGTGGGGTCCGCGTCCCGCGCCAGAGCCGCCACCGCGGACAGACGCCCACCCAGACCCTCCCCTATAGGTCAAGGTTTTGCGGCCGGAGTCCGCACCTTTGGGGGGGGGGTACTGTCACGTTCTGACCTCTATTTCCTTTGTTTTTGTATTTATTTAGTATGGTCAGGGCGTGAGTTGGGTGGGCAGTCTATGTTTGTTTTTCTATGTTTTGGTCTAGTTCTATGTTCGGCCTGATATGGTTCTCAATCAGAGGCAGGTGTTCGTCATTGTCTCTGATTGGGAACCATATTTAGGTAGCCTGGGTTTCACTGTGTGTTTGTGGGTGATTGTTCCTGTTTTTGTGTTTGCACCAGACAGGGCTGTTTTGAGTTCTCACGTTTCTTGTTTTTTTCCGTTAGTTTGTTCATGTATAGTGTCGTCAATAAATACAATGAACAACCACCACGCTGCGCTTTGGTCCGCCTCTACTTCACAAGAAGAGAATCGTTACAATAGCTGATATGGCTGACTTGCTTAAACAACTGTGGTTTCTACTAACAATTTAAATGTACAAACTATGGCATAAGGGGGCAACAAGCGCAAAAGAGGCAATCCGTAATTTCGATTAAGACATTAATGAGTGAGCAATGACGGACATAGGCAATAAAACTATTTGTTCAGCACTTTTGAAATGTACAGCGACAGAATTCAGAACGTGGGCCATTCTTACAGTGTACTCCCTGTACAACAAGTCAGAGCCGTAGGATGAATAAAGAGGGCATATAAACAGACAATGAAAGCTCTTACAATATTCAATGATTACATTTCTCTAAAACAGGTTATGGGCAAACAAGCACACACCGGCCACGAATGATGTGTTTACAATACCGCATGAGTGAAAATAGACCAAATTATTAGGAAGTAGATTTAATCTTTATCTAAATCACAACAATAGACACAGTCTGCTTAAACAAATAACACACAAACCATTATACGTTTTCATGTCTTTATTGAACACACCGTGTAAACATTCACAGTGTAGGGTGAAAAAAGTATGTCAACCCTTGCATTTGCATTGCTTCTTGTGAATAGCAAACTCACAATTTGTGATTTTAATTTTTATTTTTTATAGGGAAGAGCAGCTCTAACCAACATCTTCAATCTCATCACATTTATTGGACTCCAAGTTAGCTGCCTCCTGACTCCAATTAGCTTTTGGAAAAGTAATTAATCTAGGGGTTCAGATATTTTCCACCCTACACTGTGAATGTGTAAATTATGCATTCAATATAGACAAGAAAAATACAATTATGTGTGTGTTATTAGTTTAAGCACACTGTCTATTGTCGTGACTTAGATGAAGATCAGATCAAATTATATGACTAATTTATGCAGAAATCCAAATAATTCCAAAGGGTTCACATACTTTTTCTTTCCACTGTATGTGCTCTTCAGATATGAGATTGCTTTGTTGTAAATCCTTATTTGGCATCCAATTAAATGTTCTCTAAACCTTCTGTTCCATGTTTTTGTACTGCTTCTCTACTTTTTTAGCATATGTGGGGGGTTTTGTATGCATAAACACTTCTCTGAACTTCATACTTCACATAGAGATGGAATTCATGATTCATTCAAGTCTCATTTTGCTGTGTAACACAATCTGTGGTAAACATACAATATTTTCTTCACACCTTCCACAGCGTGATGTTTCCTGTGAATACTCTAACGACGTGGATCCAACAGTGGTACTGTGCCTTCAGAAAGTATTCACAGCCCTTGACTTTTTCCACATTTTGTTGCGTTAAAGTATGACTTTGTTGCGTTAAAGTATGACTTTGTTGCGTTAAAGTATGACTTTAAAATTGATTCAATTTAGAATTTTTTTTTGTCACTTGCCTGCACACAATATTCCATAATGTCAAAGTGGAATAAATAAGAAATGAAAAGCGGGAATGTTTTGAGTCAATAAGTATTCAATTCCTTTGTTATGGCAGGCCTAAATAAGTTGAGGAGTAAAAATGAGCTTAACAAGTCACATAATAATTTGCATGAACTCACTCTGTGCGCAATTATCGTGTTGAACATGATTTGTTACTGACTACCTCGTCTCTGTACCCCACACATACAATTATCTGTAAGGTCCCTTAATCTAGAAGTTAATTTCAAACACAAATTCAACCACAAAGACTAGAGAGGTTTTCCAATACCTCTCGAAGAAGTGCACCGATTGGTTGATATATATATATATATATATATATATATATATATATATCAAACCATTTTTTTTCTCCATGCATTGAATATCCCTTTGAGCATGGTGAAGTTATTAATTACACTTTGGATGGCATATTTCAACGGAGAGGAAGGGAACCACGGGGATTTCACCATGAGGCCAACTTTAAAACAGTTAGAGTTCAAATCAAAATCAAATGTATTGGTCAAATACGTGATTATCAGATATTATTGCAGGTGTAGCGAAATGCTTGTTCTTCTAGCTCCGACAGTGCAGTAATATGTATCAGTTACCCAAAATACACAGAAATCTAAGTAAGGAATAGATTAAGAATATATACATATATGTCAGAGTGGCATTGGACTAAGATACAGTGGCATAGTATAGAATACAATATGTACATATGAGATGGGTGATGCAAGATTTACACACAATTGAAGTGACCAAGATAGTATAGAGTGCAATTTATACATATGAGATGAGTAATGCAACATATGGAGACATTATTAAAGTGGCTAGTGATCCATTTCCTTAAAGTGGCCAGTGATTCCTAATCTATGTCTATAGGTAGCCACCTCTGATGTGCTAGTGATGGCTGTTTAGGAGTCTGATGGCCTTGAGATGGAAGCGGTTTTTCAGTCTCTCGGTCCCAGCTTTGATGCACCTGTACTGATTTCGCCTTCTGGATGATAGTGGACTGAACAGGCAGTGGCTGGGATGGTTGATGTCTTTGATGATCTTTTTGGCCTTCCTATGGCATCGGGTGCTCTAGGTGTCCAGGAGGGCAGGAAGTTTGCCCACAGTAATGCGTTGGGCAGACCACACCTCCCGCTGGAGAGCATTGCGGTTGTGGGCGGTGCATTTTCCGTACCAGGCGGTGATGCAGCCCGGCAGGATGCTTTCAATTTCCACCTTCTCCACTGCGGTCCCGTCAATGTGGATAGGGGGGTGGTCCCTCTTATGTTTCCTGAAATCCACAATCATCTCCTTAGTTTTGTTGACGTTGAGTGAGAGGTTATTTTCTTGGCAACATACTCGCAGAGCCTCTTCACCTCTTCCCTGTAGGCTGTCTCATTGTTGTTGGTAATCAAACCTACTACTGTTGTGTCGTCTGCAAACTTGATTGAGTTCGAGGCGTGCTTGGCCACGCAGTCATGGGTGTACAGGGAGTACAGGAGGGGGCTGAGCACGCACAATTGTGGGGCCCCAGTGTTGAGTATCAGCGAAGAGGAGGTGTTGTTTCCTGCCAACACCTTTGGGCGATCCATCAGGAAGTCCAGGGTCCAGTTGCACAGGGCGGGGTTCAGAACCAAGGCCTCGAGCTTGATGATGAGCTTGGAGGGTACTATGGTGTTGAATGCTGATCTATAGTCAATGAACAACATTCTTACATATGTATGCCTCTTGTCCAGATGGGACAGGGCAGTGTGGTGGCAATTGCTTCGTCTTTAGATCTATTGGGCCGGTAAGCAAATTAAAGTGGGTCTAGGATGGCAGGTAAGGTGGAGGTGATATGATCCTTGACTAGTCTGCCAAAGCACTTCATGATGACAGTTGAGTGCTATGGTGCGATAGTCAATTAATGGCTGTGATAGGAGGAAACTGAGGATGGATAAACAACACTGTTACTCCACAACACTAACCTAACTGACAGAGGTAAAAAAAAAAAAATAGGAAGTCTGTACAGAATAAAAATATTCCAAAACATGCATCCTGTTTGCAACAAGGCACTAAAGTAGGATTGCAAAAAAATGTGGCAAAGCAATTCACTTTTTGTCCTGACTACAAAGTGTTATGTTTGGGACAAATCCAATACAACACATTACTGAGTACCACTCTCCATATTTTCAAGCATAGTGGTGGCTGCATCATGTTATGGGTATGCTTGTAATCTTTAAGGACTGGATTGTTTTTTTAGGGTAAAAAAGTTAAAGAATGGAGCTAAGCATAGGCAAAATCCTAGAGGAAAACCTGGTTCAGACACTGGGAGGGTATTTCACCTTTCAGCAGGACAATAATCTAGAACATAAGACCAAATCTACACTGGAGTTGCTTACCAAGAGACAATGAATGTTCCTGACTGACCGAGTTACAGTTCTTGACTTAAATGTAATTTAAAATCTATGGCAAGACCTGAAAATGGTTGTCTAGCAATAATCAACACCATTTGGACAGAGCTTGAAGAATTATTTTTAAACAAAGTCGGCAAATGTTGCACCATCCAGTTGTGGAAAGCTCTTAGACTTACCCAGAAAGACTCACAGCTGTCATCACTGCCAAAGGTGCTTATACAAAGTATTGACTCAGGGGGTGTGAAGGGTTATGTCAATTAGTTGTTGTTGTTTTTTTCAAATGTATTTTCAATACATTTGCAAACATTCCTGAAAACATGTTTTCACTTTGTCATGATGGGGTATTGTGTGTAGATGGGTAAGTGTTTTGTATTTAATGCATTTTGAATTTAGGCTGTAGTACAACAAGATGTGGAACAAGGGGTGTGAATACTTTCTGAAGGCTTCAGCTCAGTCTTTTAGTATGAATACCTATTTTGTTATCCCTGACTCACAGCACCAACAAGGCCGTACAATTTATGGTATAACTGTGATGATGACGTCACCACAAATCACTTCCTACATATTTTGTAGACATGTCTCTACCTGCAGGAACCAGAGTTACTAGACTACCAATTAAAGCATTGACGTTTATTGGATCATAGTACCGTATATCCTTTGATTTTCAGGGATGACATATAGCTACATTCATGTAGCTACACTCATCACACAGTCAGTGTATAACTTCACAGCTTGGAGAAAAGTGAACCAGTATCCCTCTAACATTAGGTTTTATACTGAACAAAGATCTGAACTCAACATGTAAAGTGTAAAGTGTTGGTCCCATGTTTCATGAGCTGAAATAAAAGTTTCCAGAAATGTTCTATACGCGCCAAAAGCCTATTTCTCTCCAATTCTGTGCGCATATTAGTTTACATCCGTTAGTGTGCATTTCTCCTTTGCTAAAATAATTCATCCACCTGACAGGTGTGGCATATCAAGAGGCTGATTAAACAGCATGATCATTACACAGGTGCATCTTGTGATGGGGACAATAAAAGGCCACTCTTTAATGTGCAGTTTTGTAACACAACACAATGCCACAGATGTCTCAAATTTTGAGGGAGCGTGCAATTGACATGCTGACTGCAAGAATGTCCACCAGAGCTGTTGCCAGATAATTTAATGTTCATTTCTTTACCATAGGCCGCTTCAAACGTCCTTTTTCGAGAATTTGGCAGTACGTCCAACCAGCCTCACAACCGCAGACCACGTGTTTGGCGTCATGTGGGCAAGCGGTTTGCTGATGTCAACCTTGGGAACAGAGTGCCCCATGGTGGCGGTGCGGTTATGGTATGGGCAGGCATAAGCTACGGACAACGAACACAATTTCAATTTTATCGATGGCCATTTGAATGCACAGAGATAACGTGACAAGATCCTGAGGCCCGTTGTCGTGCCGTTCATCCGCCGCCATCTTTTGCGCCAGCATGATAAATCACGGCCCCGTGTCGAAAGAATTGTTGAAATGGTTGCATGTTGCATGTTATATTTTTGTTCAGTGTCATTTGATAAGTCCCAGAACCTCAGCCGGATGCTACCACAGTCACGTCTCATTGTAACGCTTCACAGTCACCTTGGTGACGAGAGGGAGACAAATGAAAGACACAGAGAGTAACCATATCAGAGCAAATCCTCCAGGCTCTGCAGAAGCCTATTACATGGCAAACTGAAAGCTCAACGTGTGAAAGCACCGGTGTGCATGTGAGAGAGGGAGAGGGTGGCTAGAGAAGGGGAGGGGGCGTCTGTATTGCTTTGCATGAGCCCTTTAGTCCGATCAATCACCTCACTCATTGTAGATAATCATTCATAGCTACTTGTCTAAATGGACCAAATTTACTGTTCTCCTAGTATCTCTGTCCTGTCAAAGAAAAAGATCACTTTGAGCTAATGGTTTAAGCAATTAGACCATATGGTTGTGTGGACACTCTTCAATGATTTATGGAAACAATCAAGTTTCGTGCGTTCAACAGTTTTCATTGTACTCCAAATAACGATCTCGCATATTTTGTCACAGAGTCTATGATGAAACAACATGTGTTGCTCATATTAAGCTATTACAGCGTTTTGAAGCAGAAATTCAGAAAAATGATTTAGATAATATACAGTGCCTTGCGAAAGTATTCGACCCCCTTGAACTTTGCGACCTTTTGCCACATTTCAGGCTTCAAACATAAAGATATAAAACTGTATTTTTTTGTGAAAAATCAACAACAAGTGGGACACAATCATGAAGTGGAACGACATTTATTGGATATTCCAAACTTTTTTAACAAATCAAAAACTGAAAAATTGGGCGTGCAAAATTATTCAGCCCCCTTAAGTTAATACTTTGTAGCGCCACCTTTTGCTGCGATTAGAGCTGTAAGTCGCTTGGGGTATGTCTCTATCAGTTTTGCACATCGAGAGACTGACATTTTTTCCCATTCCTCCTTGCAAAACAGCTCGAGCTCAGTGAGGTTGGATGGAGAGCATTTGTGAACAGCAGTTTTCAGTTCTTTCCACAGATTCTCGATTGGATTCAGGTCTGGACTTTGACTTGGCCATTCTAACACCTGGATATGTTTATTTTTGAACCATTCCATTGTAGATTTTGCTTTATGTTTTGGATCATTGTCTTGTTGGAAGACAAATTTCTGTCCCAGTCTCAGGTCTTTTGCAGACTCCATCAGGTTTTCTTCCAGAATGGTCCTGTATTTGGCTCCATCCATCTTCCCATCAATTTTAACCATCTTCCCTGTCCCTGCTGAAGAAAAGCAGGCCCAAACCATGATGCTGCCACCACCATGTTTGACAGTGGGGATGGTGTGTTCAGGGTGATGAGCTGTGTTGCTTTTACGCCAAACATAACGTCTTGCATTGTTGCCAAAAAGTTCAATATTTTGGTTTCATCTGACCAGAGCACCTTCTTCCACATGTTTGGTGTGTCTCCCAGGTGGCTTGTGGCAAACTTTAAACAACACTTTTTATGGATATCTTTAAGAAATGGCTTTCTTCTTGCCACTCTTCCATAAAGGCCAGATTTGTGCAATATACGACTGATTGTTGTCCTATGGACAGAGTCTCCCACCTCAGCTGTAGATCTCTGCAGTTCATCCAGAGTGATCATGGGCCTCTTGGCTGCATCTCTGATCAGTCTTCTCCTTGTATGAGCTGAAAGTTTAGAGGGACGGCCAGGTCTTGGTAGATTTGCAGTGGTCTGATACTCCTTCCATTTCAATATTATCGCTTGCACAGTGCTCCTTGGGATGTTTAAAGCTTGGGAAATCTTTTTGTATCCAAATCCGGCTTTAAACTTCTTCACAACAGTATCTCGGACCTGCCTGGTGTGTTCCTTGTTCTTCATGATGCTCTCTGCGCTTTTAACGGACCTCTGAGACTATCACAGTGCAGGTGCATTTATACGGAGACTTGATTACACACAGGTGGATTGTATTTATCATCATTAGTCATTTAGGTCAACATTGGATCATTCAGAGATCCTCACTGGACTTCTGGAGAGAGTTTGCTGCACTGAAAGTAAAGGGGCTGAATAATTTTGCACGCCCAATTTTTCAGTTTTTGATTTGTTAAAAAAGTTTGAAATATCCAATAAATGTCGTTCCACTTCATGATTGTGTCCCACTTGTTGTTGATTCTTCACAAAAAAATACAGTTTTATATCTTTATGTTTGAAGCCTGAAATGTGGCAAAAGGTCGCAAAGTTCAAGGGGGCCGAATACTTTCGCAAGGCACTGTATGACTGTATCTACCCATGGCTGTGTCCCCCCCAGGATGGGCACGTTCGTGACCCTGGCGGAGGTGCTGGAGGCCCGGGGGTCACCTCTGGAGGAGGATGAGGTATGGTGTCTGCTACTGGGCACCGCCGAGGCCTTAATGGAAATCTCTCACAAAGGTACCTGGACATATTTCTATGCTTTTCCGGACCCATGATAATACACACCGGCAGGATCTTTTGACCTTAAAGGGATTGTTCACGCCCACGTGTGTCAGATGTTTGCAGTCCTCCATAAGTGGCATTATGCTGAGCTGACTTTCATATCCCATGACTTGTTTTTGTATATGCATCTTTATGCATGAGAAGAAATAGGCCTCAAACCCGAGATGATTGGGAAGGGTAGGCAACACAACGTCATGCTCTACTTCTAATAGTTTTGTCTCTTGTCCTCTCGACAGGTCCTGGTAACATGTGCAGTGTACTGAGCCCTGGTTCAGTGCTGCTGTCAGCCACTGGGAACCTTGCTTTCAAGAGCTGTCCCCGGTCAGAGAACCTTGGTTCCTTCACTGCTCCAGAGGTACAGGAGGGGCACGCTGCCTCCAACAGGACGGCCTCGGAGAAGGTGCTCAATGAACCCCTGATCGCAACGTCATCGCATCTCACTGCATAATCTGAGTTCATATCCGTCTGTACTATATGGCCAACTCCGATGGTCTCCGTTGGCTTGACATCTCGCCACTGTTTTGGTTCTCGACCTTTGGCTTTGCATGAATTCCTCAGGAACGATTTTACTCAGGAACAGTGCTTTGGATCTGTCTCTGTCAGTTACGGCGCGGGCCCGATTTTGACGAAGCTTGGGTGAATGATGCGTCTTACGGTTTACAAAATTACACTGATTGACTTTGTAAACTTTGTAAGGTCACGCCCACACCCCGTTTGACCTAAAGTCATGAAATGCGGTACATAGGTCCCTCTCCTTACAAGGAACAAATTTGCCTCAGGGACCCAAGAGGTCTGCCATGATGGATTTAGAATTTTGTGAAAAACACGTAAAACGCTACTCCTCTAGCACCGAATAACTGACATGTTTACTGTTGCCTTGTTTTTCTCTTTGTTTTCTTCAGATGATTGTATATTCCCTAGGAATGACCCTCTTCTGGTCCGTTGATTATCAACTACCTCAAAACCAGCCCATTCTGCTGAGTGACAACCTGAACAACCTCTTACTGAGTATGTGTGAGGACACGGTCCACAGACGAGCAGATCTTGTGACCGTGCTGGAGACCTGTGAACAGCACATCAAGGCTGCTCAACTACCCCTACCAGAGAAGCTCATCAGACAGCTAGTACAAGATGTCTTCAGGGACTCTGTGAGTCACCCACATTCCCTTTTTGGTTTAGGCAATGCACCTGTAGTCAGTATAGCTGTCACTCTACACTCCATGTGCTGACCAGCACACTGACATTATAGGGTCACATTTTCTAGAAATAAATTGGCCTCTATTCCATATTGTGACAATACTGGCTGCTTGCAACTCTATCTTGGCTACAATCTACAGCTGGGTTTCAATTGAGATCATATTGATTTGAGACATGGTTATTTTTAAGGATAGGTCAGTGCAAATGATCTAATTCATCATCTGTCATTCTATTGTGTTTTCTAGGTTGATCATGTGTCCATGGCTGAGATTGGTCCTCAACTTACTGACCGGAGTCAGATGGTCAGAGAGAGGCTTCACAGTCTCTCAGGAAGTGCCTCGTACCATAACTCCACCTGGGCACTGAGAAACAGAAGCACCCCAACATTCCAAGCTGAGCTCAGCAGAGGGTAAGAACCTAGCAGTCGCCTTTCAAACAACAAAAGGCACATTTTGACCGGAATACACATATTATCAGCTTTACAAGTATGTATGTATGTATATATATATTTTTTTATTTTTATTTTAAGGGATAGTTCACCCAACTGTCTATGGACAATAAGTTAAAGATTTTCATCCCTGTAATCTGTATTTTTTTTCTCCCAGAATTCCCCAAGGGTCACGTCACAGAGAGAGTTACTGCAGCTATCAGTCACGTAGCCCCTCTAGCCCGTACCTGGATGGCTTTCGCCGTGGCAGCGTCAGACCTGTACCATACACATATCTAAACGAGTCCACGGTCAGTCTTAATGAAAAGAAAGCCAAGGTATGATATCATAGTGAGTCGTGTGAAATATCGGGTTGACATTTTAGTAGCTCTTAATGTTTCCCTCATTATTTCTGCAGGATTTGGGTCCTGAGTTCATTCGAAAGTTAGACGAGCCTCTGGTTGTCTTGGAGCTGCCCGGATCCATTGTGGTAATTATGGCTTTATCATCGGCCAGGAGTCTGGCCTGCTCAGGTCAGGCCTCACCACCTCTTCTTATCCAGGCTGCATCACATCCGGCTGTGATTGGGATTCCCATAGGGGCGGCGCACAATTGGCCCAGCGTCGTCCGGGTTTGGCCCGGGGTGGGCCGTCATTGTAAATAAGAATTTGTACTTAAATGACTTGCCTAGTTAAATAAAAGGTGAAACTATTATTTATTTTTTTAAATCAGAGCTACATCAAATGCCTTTTATCATCAGCCCAACTGTCATCCGTCGGTCTTCACATGAATCCCTCTCTTTCTGTCTCTTAATCCAGTCAAAGAAAGGGAAGTCTCCCTCCTCTATGAGGGAGCTGAGTGTGGTCATGCCAAACGGACAGAGCATCCTGGTCAAGTGCGACGTCAAGTCAGGAGGAGGGGATGTCTTTGATATGATTGTTGCCCACTCCAATCTGGTGGAGCACTTCTACTTTGGCCTTGCTTACATTGATGGTAATGCACAAATATTGCATGTCGTTTACTGGGAAACAGTTCATTGAGGTGTTTTGTTGGGTCATGTATGGCTGTTGTATGGCTGTGCTCGAGCTACAGTAATGAAAAAGCACAAAGTTGTCTTTACATGGTTCGCTTGTTAAAAATGTCACTCTTCCTTTTTACCTCTCGGTTTTAGACCATGAGTTTTTCTTCTTGGAAAATGACACAAAGATATCCAAGGTCGCCCCGGACAGTTGGAAGAAAGTGCCTACCTCCACGTTTGTCCTTTTCTTCAGGGTGAAATTCTTTGTCCACGACATCTCTCTCCTTTTGTAAGTACCTCGCATCCGCTCGTGCTTACAGTGTATTGTATTCAAGGTCGGCCGATGGAATTCATAGAGGTCAGGCAATGTTGCAGATTGTCCACTGCTTTCTCCATGGAAGCAAATTGTGTGTGACTGTTTTTTTTTGGCAGGCACAAACTGACTCGTCACCAGTACTACCTACAGCTGAGGAAAGATATACTGGAGGACAGGTTGGCCTGCCATGAAGAGACAGGCCTATATCTGGGTGCCTTGGCTCTCCAAGCAGAGTATGGAGACTGCATGCCTGAGGTATTTTATACATTTTAGTTATATGGTTATACAGTATCTTTGATATCCTGTATAGTCACCTGATTGTCAAGGTCTAGTGTCAGGTGCGTGAATGAGGACCCAAAAGCGAATTAACAAACAGAGTTTCTTTAATGATGAACACACGTGGGCTCAGATGGACAGGTAGATTCCGACAGGACAGGACAAGGTTGCAGCAAACACGATGATAGTCTGGTTCAGGCATGAGACACACAAACAAGAATCCGACAAAGACAGGAGCAGAAACAGAGAGAGATATAGGGACCTAATCAGAGGGAAAAAGGGAACAGGTGGGAAAAGGGGTGAATGAGGTAGTCAGAGAAGACAAGGAACAGCTGGGGGAAAGAGGGACAGAAACGGTAACCTAGTACGACCAGCAGAGGGAGACAGGGTGAAAGGAAAGGACAGAAAGACACAACATGACAATACATGACAGTACCCCCCCACTCACCGAGCGCCTCCTGGCGCACTCGAGGAGGAAACCTGGCGGCAACGGAGGAAATCCTCGATCAGCGCACGGTCCAGCACGTCCCGAGAGGGAACCCAACTCCTCTCCTCAGGACCGTACCCCTCCCAATCTACGAGGTACTGGTGACCACGGCCCCGAGGACGCATGTCCAAAATCCTACGGACCCTGTAGATGGGTGCGCCCTCGACAAGGATGGGGGGGGGGGGGGAGACGAGCGGGGGCGCGAAGAACGGGCTTGATACAGGAGACATGGAAGACCGGGTGGACGCGACGAAGGTATCGCGGAAGAAGAAGTCGAACTGCGACAGGATTAATGACCCGAGAAATACGGAACGGACCAATGAACCGCGGGGTCAACTTGCGAGAAGCCGTCTTAAGGGGAAGGTTCTGAGTGGAGAGCCAAACTCTCTGACCGCGACAATATCTAGGACTCTTAGTTCTACGCTTATTAGCAGCCCTCACAGTCTGCGTCCTATAACGGCAAAGTGCAGACCTGACCCTCTTCCAGGTGCGCTCGCAGCGTTGGACAAAAGCCTGAGCGGAGGGGACGCTGGACTCGGCGAACTGAGATGAGAACAGCGGAGGCTGGTACCCGAGGCTAGCCCGGTCGCAGACGAAGGAAGCGAGTTGTGGGCGTATTCTGCCCAGGGGAGCTGTTCTGACCAAGACGCAGGGTTGCGAAAAGAAAGACTGCGTAAGATGCGACCAATAGTCTGATTGGCCCGTTCTGCTTGACCGTTAGACTGGGGGTGAAAGCCGGAAGAGAGACTGACGGAAGCCCCAATCAAACGGCAAAACTCCCTCCAAAATTGAGACGTGAATTGCGGACCTCTGTCCGAAACTACGTCTGACGGAAGGCCATGAATTCTGAAAACATTCTCGATGATGATTTGTGCCGTCTCTTTAGCAGAAGGAAGCTTAGCAAGGGGAATGAAATGAGCCGCCTTAGAGAACCTATCGACAACCGTAAGAATAACAGTCTTCCCCGCTGACGAAGGCAGTCCGGTGACAAAATCTAAGGCGATGTGAGACCACGGTCGAGAGGGAATGGGAAGCGGCCTGAGACGGCCGGCAGGAGGGGAGTTACCGGACTTAGTCTGCGCGCAGACCGAACAAGCAGCCACGAAACGACGCGTGTCATGCTCCCGGGTGGGCCACCAAAAACGCTGGCGAATGGAAGCAAGCGTACCCCGAACGCCAGGGTGGCCGGCTAACTTGGCAGAGTGAGCCCACTGAAGAACGGCCAGACATGCCCTGACATGATCGGCATGACACGGATCCATGCAAAACATTCCAGAAAACCTTTTTGTAAGAGAATCATGGAAAATCGGACTTCTCTTCTCACTGTTGCTTTTAGCCAAACTACCGGAGAAAAGCAGAATGTTCGTTGTTTACCTCTGCCGTGTGCATTTGCGTCATTCTGATTGGTCGAGAGTCAAGAGCAAAAAAAAAGCTTATTATTATTACAAATTTTGACTGTCATAAAAATGTCATTATATTATTTGAATAGTAAAATAATTTCAAATGCCCATCCATGGTAAATATTTTGTAACATTAGCTCTAGTTGAGTGATGACTAAATGTGATCTGATATTTTCCAAAGGTTTATGGGAGGAACTACTATCGACCAGACCAGTACGTTGCCAAGAGCGTCATGGAGAAAAGAGCCTTGCCTTACCTAAAGGAGGAATTGCTACGGTTACATGTCAGTAACTCCACGATGAGTACTGACGAGTCCGAACTTGAGTTCCTAAAGGTAACATGAGCCAATGAAAACACTCCATAGAGTTATGGTGTTATATAGCGTACAGTGCATTCGACAAATATTCAGAACCTTTGACTTTTTCCACATTTTGTTATGTTACAACCAAGATCGAACTCTTTGGCCTGAATGCCAAACGTCTCGCCTGGAGGAAACCTGGCACCATCCCTATGGTGAAGCATAGGGTGGCAGCATTATGCTGTGGAGATGTCTCCCAGTCCTTGCCACAGAAAAACTAGTCAGGATCAAGGGAAAGATGAACGTAGCAAAGTACAGAGAGATCGTTGATGAAAACTTGCTCCAGAGCACTCAGGACCTCAAACTGGTTCACCTTCCAAAAGGACAACGACCCGAAGCACTCAGCCACGATAATGTAGGAGTGGCTTCGGGACAAGTCTCTGAATGTCCTTAACGTCAGTCAGTGTTGCTTCCTAAATGGACAGTTTGATTTCACAGAAGTGTGATTGACTTGGAGTTACATTGTGTTGTTTAAATGTTCCCTTTATTTTTTTGAGCAGTGTATAAAATGGTTATGTCAGTCTCATTAATTCCATACTACTAATATGTGGACTAATATTTCAATCATTATACTAAAAGACTCTGGCACCTGCACAGTGCATCAAAGGCAAACATTCTTAGCCCGTGCGGGAAGCTTGCACGTCGGCCGTTCTAACGTCTAACATCTTACTTCCTCCCAGGCCACCCAGCAGCTTCCTGAGTATGGCGTTCTGTTCTACCGCGTGGGTCGCGAGAAGAAGCCAGTCATCGGAGAACTGATCTTAGGAGTGTGTGCCAAAGGAGTCATAGTGTATGAGGTTAAAGATAGCTCCCGCTCCACAAGTCAGACATTCCACTGGCGGGAAACGGCCAGTATTTCCTCCTCTGTGAGTATCATGCCTTTTTATGATAATGCAAACACTGTTTTTTTTTTTTCATTCGAGTTACACTTTATTGAAGGGAACTGAGGAATGTTGAAAGTGAACGTTTACTGAATATACTGAACAAAAATATAAACGCAGCAATTTCAAACATTTTACTGAGTTGAAGTTCACATAAGGAAATCTCAGTCAATTTAAATAAATAAATTAGGCCCTAATCTATAGATTTCACATGACCGCGAATAAAGAAATGTATCTGTTGATCACATATACTTTAAAAAAGGTAGGGGCGTGGATCAGAAAACACATCTCCTTTGCATAGGTTGATAGGGGCCTATGGAATGTTGTCCTACTCCTCTTCAATGGCTGTTCGAAGTTGCTGTATATTAGCGGGAACTGGAACACAATTTCATACATGTCGATCCAGAGCATCCCACACATGCTCAATGGTTGACATATCTGGTGAGTATGCAGGAAATGGAAGAACTGGGACATTTTCAACTTCCAGGAATTGTGTACAGATCCTTGCGACACAGGGCTGTGCATTATCATGCTGAAACATTATAGGTGATGGCGGTGGATGAATGGCACGACAATGGACCTCACGGTATCTCTGTGCATTCAAATTCCCATCAATACAATGCAATTGTGTTCGTTGTCCATAGCTTATGCCATAGCTGGTTTCTGAGCTGGTCAAGGGTGCACCTCAACCACGCTCAAGGTCCTAAACGATATCATAACCGCCATTGATAAAAGACAATACTGTGCAGCCATTTTCATCGACCTGGCCAAGGCTTTCGACTCTGTCTATCACCGCACTCTTATCTGCAGACTCAACAGCCTTGGTTTCTCAAATGACTGCCTCGCCTGGTTCACCAACTACTTCTCAGATAGAGTTCAGCGTGTCAAATCGGAGGGCCTGTTGTCCGGACCTCTGGCAGTCTCTATGGGGGTGCCACAGGGTTCAATTCTAGGGCCGACTCTTTTCTCTGTATAGATCAATGATGTCGCTCTTGTTGCTGGTGATTCTCGGATCCACCTCTATGCAGATGATACCATTTTGTATACTTCTAGCCCTTCTTTGGACACTGTTAACAAATGTCCAGACGAGCTTCAATTCCATACAACACTCCTTCAGTGGCTTCCAACTGCTCTTAAATGCTATTAAAACTAAATGCATGCTCTTCAACCAATCTCTGCCCGCACCGGCCCGCCCATCTAGCATCACTATTCTGGACGGTTCTGACTTAGAATATGTGGACAAACTCTCCTTCCAGACTTACATTAAGCATCTCCAATCCAAAATTAAATCTAGAATTGGCTTCCTATTTCGCAACAAATCATCCTTCACTCATGCTGCCAAACATACCCTCCTAAAACTGATGTAATTTACAAAATAGCCTCCAACACTCTACTCAGATCACACTGGTGGATGTAGTCTATCACAGTGCCATCTGTTTTGACATCAAAGCCCCATATACTACCCACCAGTGTGATCTCTATGCTCTCGTTGGCTGGCCCTCGCTTTATATTCGTTGCCAAACCCACTGGCTCCAGGTCATCTATTAGTCTTTGCTAGGTAAAGCCCCGCCTTATCTCAGCTCACTGGTCACCATAGCAGCACCCACCAGTAGCCCGCGCTCCAGCAGGTATATTTCACTGGTCATCCCCCACGCCAACTCCTAATTTGGCCGCCTTTCTTTCCAGTTTTCTGCTGCCAATGACTGTAACGAATTGCAAAAAACACTGAAGCTATATCGCCCTCAATAACTTTAAGCATCAGCTGTCAGAGCAGCTTACCCGTCATTGCACCTGTACACAGCCCATCTGTAAATAGCCCACCCAACTACCTCATCCCCATATTGTTATTTATTTTTTGCTCCTTTGCACCCCAGTATCTCTACTTGCACATTCATCTTCTGCACATCTATCAATCGTGTTTCATTGCGAAATTGTAATTATTTCGCCACTATGGCTTATTTATTGCCTTACCTCCCTAATCTTACTACATTTGTACACACTGTATATAGACTTTTCTATTGTGTTATTGACTGTATGTTTGTTTATCCCATGTGTAACTCTGTGTTGTTTGTGTTGCACTACTTTGCTTTTTCTTGGCCAGGTTGTAAATGAGAACTTGTTCTCAACTGACCTATCTGGTTAAATAAAGCTGAAATAAAATACAACTTTTAATAAAACATCTGTGGCATTGTGTTGTGTGACAAATCTGCACATTTTAGTTGCCTTTTATTGTCCCCAGCACAAGGTGCACCTCTGTAATGATCCTGCTGTTTAGCTTCTTGATATGCCACACCTGTCAGGTGGATAGATTATCTTGGCAAAGGAGAAATGCTCACTAACAGGGATATTGTCACGCCCTGGTCTTATTATTTTGTATTTTCTTTATTATTTTGGTCAGGCCAGGGTGTGACATGGGTTATTTATGTGGTGTGTTTTGTCTTGGGGTTTTTGTAGGTTATGGGATTGTGGTATAGTAGAGTTGTCTAGGTAAGTTTATGGTTGCCTAGAGTGGTTCTCAATCAGAGGCAGGTGTTTATCGTTGTCTCTGATTGGGAACCCTATTTAGGCAGCCATATTCTTTGAGTGTTTCGTAGGTGATTGTTCCTGTCTCTGTGTTTGTTTGCACCAGAGAGGGCTGTTTTGGTTTTTCACGTTACGTTTAGTATTTTGTATTGTTCATTATTATCTTTATTAAAGATGTATCGAAATAACCACGCTGCATTTTGGTCCGATCCCTGCTACACCTCCTCTTCAGAGGAAGAAAACCTAAACAGAATCACCCACCACAACAGGACCAAGCGGCGTGGTGACAGGCAGCGGCAGCAGGAGCAGCGAAAACCAGATTTCTGGACATGGGAGGAAATCTTGGACGGAATAGGACCCTGGGCACAGCCTGGAGAATATTGCCACCCCAAAGAAGAGCTGGAGGCGGTGAAAGCGGAGAGGCGCTGCTTTGAGGAGGCAGCACGGCGACGCGGATGGAAGCCCGAGAGTCAGCCCCAAAAATGTATTGGAGGGGGGCACACAGGGAGTATGGCGACGCCAGGTAGGAGACCTGCGCCAGGCCTACAGTGCGCTTCGCCTGTCCAGCGCTGCCAGAGCCTTCCTCCTCTACAGCGCTGCCGGAGTCTCCCGCCTGTTCAGCGCTGCCGGAGTCAACCGCCTGTCCAGCACTGCCGGAGCCTTCCTCCTCTCCAGCGCTGCCGGAGTCTCCCGCCTGTTCAGCGCTGCCAGAGCTGTCAGTCTGCAAGGAGCCGCCAGAGATGTCAGTCTGCAAGGAGCTGTCAGTCTGCAAGGAGCTGTCAGTCTGCAAGGAGCTGCCAGTCTGCAAGGAGCTGCCAGAGCTGCCAGTCTGCAAGGAGCCGCCAGAGCTGCCAGTCTGCAAGGAGCCGCCAATTTAAAAAAAGTATTTTTATATATATTGACTTTCAATATATATATATATATATAGTTTATGCTGACTGAAAGTCAATATATATATATAAAAAATATTTAAAAAATAAAGTCTGCAAGGAGCCGCCAGAGCCGCCAGTCTGCAAGGAGCCGCCAGAGCCGCCAGTCTGCAAGGAGCAGCCAGAGCCGCCAGTCTGCATGGAGCAGCCAGAGCCGCCAGTCTGCATGGAGCAGCCAGAGCCGCCAGTCTGCATGGAGCAGCCAGAGCCGCCAGTCTGCATGGAGCAGCCAGAGCCGCCAGTCTGCATGGAGCAGCCAGAGCCGCCAGTCTGCATGGAGCAGCCAGAGCCGCCAGTCTGCATGGAGCAGCCAGAGCCGCCAGTCTGCATGGAGCAGCCAGAGCCGCCAGTCTGCATGGAGCAGCCAGAGCCGCCAGTCTGCATGGAGCAGCCAGAGCCGCCAGTCTGCATGGAGCAGCCAGAGCCGCCAGTCTGCATGGAGCAGCCAGAGCCGCCAGTCAGCATGGAGCAGCCAGAGCCGCCAGTCTGCCAGGATCGTCCAGATCTGCCAGTCAGCCAGGATCCGCCATTCAGCCAGGATCCACCATTCAGCCAGGATCCGCCAGTCAGCCAGGATCTGCCAGAGCCATCAACCTGCCTGAGCTTCCCCTCAGTCCAGAGCTTCCCCTCAGTCCAGAGCTTCCCCTCAGTCCCGAGCTTCCCCTCAGTCCCGAGCTTCCCCTCAGTCCCGAGCTTCCCCTCAGTCCCGAGCTATCCCTCAGTCCCGAGCTACCTCAGTCCAGTGGGGCCCTTGGTTAGGGTTACTAGGCCAAGGTCGGCGGCGAGGGTCGCCAATCCTAGGACATGATGTAAGTGGACTAAGACTATGTTGGAGTGGGGTCCACGTCCCGCGCCGGAGCCGCCACTGTGGACAGACGCCCACCCGGACCCTCCCCTATGGGTTTAGGTGTGCGGCCGGGAGTCCGCACCTTGGGGGGGGGGGTTCTGTCACGCCCTGGTCTTAGTATTTTGTGTTTTCTTTATTATTTTGGTCAGGCCAGGGTGTGACATGGGTTATTTATGTGGTGTGTTTTGTCTTGGGGTTTTTGTAGGTATGGGATTGTGGTATAGTAGAGTTGTCTAGGTAAGTCTATGGTTGCCTAGAGTGGTTCTCAATCAGAGGCAGGTGTTTATCGTTGTCTCTGATTGGGAACCATATTTAGGCAGCCATATTCTTTGAGTGTTTCGTGGGTGATTGTTTCTGTCTCTGTGTTTGTTTGCACCAGATAGGGCTGTTTTGGTTTTTCACGTTACGTTTAGTATTTTGTATTGTTCATTATTATCTTTATTAAAGATGTATCTGTCACGCCTTGGTCTTAGTATTTTGTGTTTCCTTTATTATTTTGGTCAGGCCAGGGTGTGACATGGGTTTTTGTATGTGGTGTGTTTTGTCCTGGGGTTATGTTAGGTAATGGGTTTGTGGCTTAGTGGGGTTTTCTAGGTAAGTCTATGGCTGTCTTTAGTGGTTCTCAATCAGAGGCAGGTGTTTATTGTTGTCTCTGATTGGGAACCATATTTAGGCAGCCATATTCTTTGAGTGTTTTGTGGGTGATTGTTCCTGTCTTTGTGTTTGTTGTCACCAGATAGGCTGTTTAGGTTTTCACACGTTTATTGTTTTGTTAGTTTATTCATGTATAGTTTTCTTCATTAAAAAAACATTAATAACCACCACGCTGCATTTTGGTCCGCCTCTCCTTCACCTAAAGAAAATCGTTACAGTATCGAAATAACCACGCTGCATTTTGGTCCGATCCCGGCTACACCTCCTTCAGAGGTGTAGAGGAGGAAGAAAACCTTAACAGATATAAACATATTTGCACAAAATTGGAGATACACTTTTTTTTTTTCCGGGCTGAGCATATTTCAGGTCTGCTGAAATTTTAACATTGTGAAAATTCTGTGCAACTTCCCAGAGAAAGTTTACTGTGAATGCTGAGGCTGTACCCGCTTTAAGTTACACTTTTAATAGTGGCCAAGTAGTCTACTGTGGCTATTTGATCATAATGTAGGTCTACCAGAGTGGCCTACCATCAAAAGCAATGTAGAAAATGCATCTTATAACATCTGTCATTCAGCCAACAGTAGCAGCCAATGTGTGATGTTCAATGTAGGCCAACATTCCATGAGACATGCAGGGCTTGACATTAACCTGATTATCTACTTGTCCTTCAGACAAGGAGATTACTGAAAATGTTTTTGTGTTTGATACAAGAAACCACTTTACAAAATGAAATGCACTATTATTCCCATTACCATTATTACAGTGAATCAGATAAATTATGCTACCCTCTGCCTATTGGCTACTTAGCTAATTCAAGCCTGTCTCAAAATACAACAATGCCCCTTTAAGAACAATTACCTCTTTACCTGACTCACTTTTCAACTCCAAGCGGGCTGTCGTGTGCCTTTTACTGAGTGGCTTTCGTCTGGCCACTCTACCATAAAGGCCTGATTGGTGGAGTGCTGCAGAGATGGTTGTCCTTCTAGAAGTTTCTCCCACCTCCACAGAGGAACTCTGTCAGAGTGGTCAGGGAGCTCTGTCACCTCCCTGACCAAGGCCCTTCTCCCCCGATTGCTCAGTTTGGCAAGGCGGCCAGCTCTAGATAGAGTCTTGGTTGTTCCAAAGTTCTTCCATTTAAGAATGATGGATGTCATTGTGTTCTTGTGGACTTTCAATGCTGCAGAAATGCTTTGGTACCCTTCCCCAGATCTGTACCTCAACACTACTGTCTCTGAGCTCAACGGACAATTCCTTCGACCTCATGGCTTGGTTTTGGCTCTGACATGCACTGTCAACTGTGGCACCTTATATAGACAGGTGTGTGCCTTTCCAAATCATGTCCAATTAATTGAATTTACTGCAAGTGGACTCCAATCAAGTTGTGTAAACATCTCAAGGATGATCAATGGAAACAGGATGTACCTGAGCTCAATTTCGAGTCTCATAGCAAAGGGTCTGAATACAGTTGAAGTGAGAAGTTTACATACACCTTAGCCAAATACATTTAAACTCAGTTTTTCACAATTCCTGACATTTAATCCTGGTAAAAAAGTCCATGTCTTCAGGTCAGTTAGGATCACCACTTTATTTTAAGAATGTGAAATGTCAGAATAATAGGAGAGAATGATTTATTTCCCAGTGGGTCAGAAGTTTACATACATTCAATTAGTAGTTGGTAACATTGCTTTTAAATTGTTTAACTTGTGTCAAACATTTCAGGTAGCCTTCCACAAGCTTTCCACAATAAGTTGGGTGAATTTTGGCCAATTCCTCCTGACAGAGCTGGTGTAACTGCGTCAGGTTTGTAGGCCTCCTTGCTTGCACACACCTTTTCAGGTCTGCCCACACATTTTCTGTAGGATTGAGGTCAGGGCTTTGTGATGGCCACTCCAATACTTTGACTTTGTTGTCCTTAAGCCATTTTGACAAAACTTCAGGAGTATGCTTGGGGTCATTGTCCATTTGGAAGACCCATTTGCGACCAAGCTTCCTGACTGATGTCTTGAGATGTTGCTTCAATATATCCACATAATTGTCTTCCCTCATGATGCCATCTATTTTGTGAAGTGCACTAATCCCTCCTGCAGCAAAGCACCTCCACAACATGATGCTGCCACCCCCATGCTTCACTGTTGGGATGGTATTCTTTGGCTTGCAAGACTTCCCCTTTTTCCTCCAAACATAATGATGGTCATTATGGCCATACAGTCTATTTTGGTTTCATCAGACCAGAGGACATTTCTATGATCTTTGTCCCCATGTGCAGTTGCAAACTGTAGTTCTTTTTAATGGTGGTTTTGGAGCAGTGGCTTCTTCCTTGCTGAGAGGCCTTTCATGTTATGTCGATATAGGACTTGTTTTACTGTGGATATAGGTACTTTTGAATCTGTTTCCTTCAGCATCTTCACAAGGTCCTTTGCTGTTGTTCTACGATTGATTTGCACTTTTCACACCAAAGTACGTTCATCTCTAGGAGACCGAACTCGTCTCCTTCCTGAGCGATATGACGGCTGCGTGGTCCCATGGTGTTTATACTTGCATACTATTGTTTGTACAGATGGTACCTTCAGGCATTTGGAAACTGCTCCCAAGGATGAACCAGACTTGTGGAGGTGTACAATTCTTTTTTCTGAGGTCTTGGCTGATTTTTGGAGGGTTTTCCCATGATGTCAAGCAAAGAGGCACTGAGTTTGAAGGTCTTGAAATACATCCACAGGTACACCTCCAATTGACTCAAATTATGTCAATTAGCCTATCAGAAGCTTCTAATGCCATGACTTAATTTTCTGGAATTTTCCAAGCTGTTTAAAGGCACAGTCAACTTAGTGTATGTAAACTTCTGACCCACTGGAATTGTGATCCAGTGAATTATAAGTGAAATAATCTGTCTGTAAACAATTGTTGGAAAAATTACTTGTGTCATGCACAAAGTAGATGTCCTAACCAACTTGCCAAAACTATAGTTTGTTAACAAGAAATTTGTGGAGTGGTTGAAAAACTAGTTTTAATAACTCCAAACTAAGTGTATGTAAACTACCGACTTCAGCTGTACTTATGTAAATTGTCAATGTGGGGTATTGTGTTTAGATTGATGAGTAAATGTCTTATTTAATCCATTTGAGAATAAGGCTGTAATGTAACAAAATGTGTAAAAAGGGAAGAGGTCTGAATACTTTCCGGATGCATCTACTCACGACCACAGCTCTTAACACAGTCCAGTTCAATGTAAATGGCACAGATCCATATATGGTAACGGTCTATTTGCATATAGGCCTACTGCAACTCTGATTGGTCATGCTGCCGGTCTTTGTAGAGTAAGGGCTGAGTTGTTCTCAATAGAATCCTACTCCAATGCGTTCTGCCAACAACAAAATCTCTTGCATAGTTGGTTTTGTTTCAGTATGTTGCATTGAACGTTGTTAATATTGCGTTCATTCGATAGCAATTGCCACAGTAAAGGAAAACGTTGATAGTGTTAACAGGGAAAACTCTAGAAAGTTGAGTTCAATCTCATGCTTCTCTTCCTGGGCTGATAGTTCTTCCGGGAGGCAGTATAGGGGCTACTTCACGCTGGTGCGCAGCTTAGAGGAAACATGTTGCGTTTATTTTTGTTCAGTGTAGTTGAATATAAATATTTTATAAGCTGTTGTTTTTGTTGGCTTGTTATGTCTGTAAATGCCTTAACCGGTCCTCTCTGTCCTTCCACAGCGCCGTAAATTTGTCATCGAGAGCAGAGGGAGCAAGAAAAAACACACCTTAGTCACAGAGCGGTCCAAGACGGCCACGTACCTGTGCAACCTCTGTTCTGCCCAGCACAAGTTTCACAATGAGATGAACTCTCGCCAGCTCGGTCACAGTCTGGCCTCAGGTCAGAACCTTTCATGCCATCCTAACTGGTTTGGGGCCAAAAGTTTTTCCTGGTTTGGTAACAGTCAAGAAGAACTCCTGGCCCCATCCATAACTACTACTACTACTACTACTACTACTACTACATTCCTGTTAATACTATGCCAGAGACAGCTTGTTCTGATTTTATACAGTTTGTGTTCTGTTCTTGGTGAATCTTAGCCTGACTTTTTGCCAGACTCTTCAGCCATACAGCTAGCAAGCTATACACTGAGTGTACAAAACATTAGGGCCATCAACTCTTTCCAGGACATAGACTGGACCAGGTGAGTCCAGGTCAAAACTATGATCCATTATTGATTCACTTGTTAAATCCACTTCAAATCAGTGTAGATGAAGGGGAGGAGGCAGGTTAAAGAAGGATTTTTGAAGCCTAGAGACAATTGAGAGATGGATTGTGTAAGTGTGCCATTCAGAGAGTAAATTGGCAAGACAAAATATTTATATGAGTATGTATTGTCGTTGGCGCTAGGCGCAACAGTTTGAGTCGTCGAGAACTTGCAGCGCCGCTGGGTTTTACACGCTCAACAGTTTCCCGTGTGTATCAAGAATGGTCCACCACCCAAAAGACATCATGGGCCAGCATCCCTGTGGAACGCTTTCGACACCTCGTAGAGTGCATGCCCCGACGAATTGAGGCTGTTCTGAAGGCAAGAGGGGTGCATCTCAATATTAGTAAGGTGTTCCTAATGTTTTGTCCACTCAGTGTATATCCTGCTATTGTTCCACGTGGGCTCATTGACAGGCCAAACAGGGACATGTTGTGATTATAGTACAGTTATTAGAGCAATTTGCACACTTATTAGATCTACATTTACACCCATTTTGATTTCACTTTAGCCACTTTTGACCACCCATGGTTTGAACGTAAGAGCCCCTTCTCTTTCCAGAGGAGAGCATAGTGCAGTATGCGGCAGTGTGTCGGGCTCAGAACAGCCGTAGCCAGATGAACAGCCAGGTGAGCCGGTGCTCTGTCTCTGAGACCATACAGACAGACAGCGGTTTGACCACACCGCAGGGCGACTCCATGACCAAACTGTGCGATGACATTGCCGCCAAGATCGAGGCGCGGATCAAACAGCAGCGTGTCCTCCACGAGCAGGGGTAGGAGTGATGGAGAGCATGAAGTTCCCTTCCCTGTATTATATATATATATATACTGTACATACCTTTTCTTTCATTTCTTGCATCTTTTTAGTACCTTTTATACAGTGGCAAGAAAAAGTATGTGAAC
Organism: Oncorhynchus mykiss; assembly: GCF_057628025.1. Taxonomy (NCBI): domain Eukaryota; kingdom Metazoa; phylum Chordata; class Actinopteri; order Salmoniformes; family Salmonidae; genus Oncorhynchus; species Oncorhynchus mykiss. Next base: position 19,488,565 of record NC_143041.1, on the reverse strand, counting down.
TACCTGGAATTACCTGGATTTATGCATAAATTGGTCATAAAATGTTATCTGATCTTCGTTTAAATCATAACACTGTCTGCTTAAACTAATAACACACAAGCAATTATACATTTTCATGTCTTTTTTTAACACGCCGTGTAAACATTCACAGTGCAGGGTGGAAAGAATCCCTTGGATTTAATAACTGGTTGACACTCCTTTGGCAGCAATAACCTCAACCAAATGTTTTCTGTAGTTGCGGATCAGACCTGCACAATGGTCAGGAGGACTTTTGCACCATTCCTCTTTTAGAAAACTGTTTCAATTCAGCAATATTCTTGGGATGTCTGGTGTGAACCGCTCTCTTGAGGTCATGCAACAGCATCTCAATCGGGTTGAGGTCAGGACTCTGACTGGGCCACTCCAGAAGGTGTATTTTCTTCTGTTGAAGCCATTCTGCTGTTGATTTACTTCTGTATTTTGGGTCATTGTCCTGTTGCATCACCCAACTTCTGGGTGATGTCCTGTTGAGCTTCAATTGGCGGACAGATAGGCTTACATTCTCCAGCAAAATGTCTAGATAAACTTGGGAAATCTGTCTGATAGCAAGCTGTCCAGGCCCTGAGGCAGCAAAGCAGCTCCAAGCCATGATGCTCCCTCCACCATACTTTACAGATGGGATGAGGTTTTGATGTTGGTGTGCTCTGCCTTTTTTTCTCCACACATAGAGTTGTGTGTTCCTTCCAAACAACTCACCTGTAATTTCATCTGTCCACATAGTTTTTTGCCAGTAGCGCTGTGGAACATCCAGGTGCACTTTTGCGATCTTCGGACGTGCAGCAATGGTTTTTTTGGACAGCAGTGGCTTCTTCTGTGGTGTCCTCCCACGAACACCATTCTTGTTTAGTGCTTTACATGTCATAGATTTGTCAACAGAGATGTTAGCATGTTCCAGAGATTTCTGTAAGTCATTTTAGCTGACACTCTAGGATTCTTCTTAACCTCATTGAGCATTCTGCGCTGTGCTCTTGCAGTCATCTTTGCAGGATGGCCACTCCTACGGAGAGTAGCAACAGTGCTGAACTTTCTCCATTTATAGACAATTTGTCTTACCGTGGACTGATGAACATCAAGGCTTAAAGAGATACTTTTGTAACCCTTTCCAGCTTTATGCAAGTCAACAATTCTATAATCTTAGTTCTTCTGAGATCTCTTTTGTTCGAGGCATTGTTCAATGCTTCCTGTGAATAGCAAACTCAAATTTTATGATAGGGCAGGGCAGCTCTAACCAAAATCTCCAATCTCGTCTCATTGATTGGACTCCAGGTTAGCTGACTCCTGACTCCAATTAGCTTTTGGAAAAGTCATTAGCCTAGGGGTTCACATATTTTCCAACCTACACTGTGAATGTTTAAATGATGTATTCAATATAGAGAAGAAAATACAATCATTTGTGTGTTATTAGCTTAAGCACACGGTGTTTGTCTATTGTTGTGACTTAGATGGAGATCAAATAACATTTTATGACCAATTTATGCAGAAATCCAGGTAATTCCAAAGGGTTCACCTACTTTTCCTTGCCACTGAATGTCTTTCATCGAATGTTTGTCATTTCATTTCTCCCTGTATCATTTCCAGCATAGGGAGACCATTGACTGGGAACCTGTCACCAGCCCTGTCTCGTGGGTCTGGGAAGTGTGGGTCTGAGGCACCCTCCATGTCTTCAGCAGCCAGAGGTATGGCTCGATTATCAGCTCCCAAGACAATTAAAACCTCATAACACTGTTGAATCAGGGACAGGATCAAGAGTCGGTGTTCCCCGGAAGCCTTCCAAAGCCAGGGCACCGCGAGGAGGACATCCTAGCAACCGCCATAGTAGCCTATCATTATCAGGAAGAGATGGCATACAGGCTTCTAACGAGGCAGCTGTGGTCGATGTATTTCGATACCAGGTAGCTGTGGTACTTCAGTCAATAGATGTTATTTTGTTGTGTTCAATAGATACCCCAACAAAGAGTGTCATACCAGAGAGAGAAGTCATTTGTGTGTCCTTAAAGAAAGACCCGAAGTTCGGCGTTGGTGAGTATACCGTTAACAGCATTTAGTCGTGTGTGTGTATATATACATTAAAGGACATGTTTTAGATTAGCACTACAATGAAAAGTCATTGTTTAAAAGGAAATCCTTTTATTTGTTCAGGTATTGTGATAGTTGGAGAAGACACGGTGGGGAAGTACGACCTGGGTATCTTCATAGCATCCATCGTGCCGGGGGGACCAGCGGATAAAGATGGCCGCATCAGACCAGGTCGGTGATCAGGCTTTTTTCCCCCCCAGGCTTCGCCTCACAAAACTCACACCGGATTATGACGTCTGGTCTGGCTACACAAAACTTGTGGATAATAGCCTTGCATGCCGGGTTTATAGGCTTTCTAAGCTCTTATGTGAGCTTTGTCTGTTGACACTCTGCTGGTTAATTAACAAAGACTAGGGGCCTTGTCTAGATACAACCCCCAGTCCCTTTTCTTATCCCCTGCTTTTATGACGTTTACAAATCTGAATTAATTGTATAGGGGCTAACGGTTGATTCCGGGCCAGGACTAAGTGGACACCAACAACAAGATTAGTCATATTTCAATGAAATATAAAAGTGAAACCTGATATATGAAATGCTATGTTCTCCCTCAGGTGGGCGTCTGATCTCTCTGAACCACACCAGTCTGGAGGGCATGACCTTCAGTGAGGCTGCAGAGGTCATGCAGAACAGCCCACGGGAGGTCACACTCATTGTGTCCCAGCCCAAAGGTACTGGATGTGTGTGTCTCTGCTCTGTTCACAGCTGGTTTAGTAATAAACTGTGTTTTTGAAGTAGACGTGAAACTTGCTGGCTTTTCAGCTAGACACTAGTTAGACCTCCAAATGCTTAATTAAGCTACTGGAATTTGAATTGTTTGTCATCTGTAGAACTTGACTACAGTACATACCACCAGAGGATGCTGGTGGAAGGAGCTATAGAAGGACGGGCTGGAATGAAGTAAATGAAACGGTATCAAACACGTCACATGTTTGACGCCGTTCCATTCCAGCCATTAAAATGAGCTCATCCTCCTATAGCTCCTCCCACCAGCTTCCTCTGATACATACTGTACGTGGCCAGAGGTTTCCATGACTTTCATTATTAGCTGATAATTCATCTGTTTGTTTTTTTTGTTTTTTTTACAGTTTCCTTGACACCCAACAGCGCGAGATCTCCGCTATTGAAGAACTACGAGTCCCAGACCACTTTGATGACTGATGTACACTCTGGGGAGGACGACCTGGATGAGATCGTGTCTGTCATGTTGACTCCAAAGACTGGCAGTAGACTGCAACTCCCTGACGTACGCATCCTCAATGCTCAGGTAACCAATGGCTACTGGATCATCTCCTCCGTGTTACAGACAATACTGTACATATCGCACGTGCTTAGATTCAGGAACAGTGAAGCCTTTTGTGTGATCGACAAGCGTTTAGATTTTGTACACAAGACTACGAACATTAGCAATCAACTCTACAGAATGTCCGTTAAATCTGATGAAAGAATACAAAAATACAATACAATACAGCCGTTCTCGTGAATTGCACCATTAATCATTAGCTCTTATCCCCTATACATTTTTCAGGATGGCTGCTCCAGGGCTCCTTCCATGAACTGCTTCAGGGGTGACGAGATATCTGTGCAGCTCAAGAAGAATGCTGGAGGAGGGTTAGGGATCAGTATCGCTGTGAGTTAACTCACCAACCCTGCTGTTTCACACCTAACTCCCTAGGACAACGCCAGTTATAGGCAAAGGGTGTATTTCCTGGTAGGCGGGAGAGGGATGGACCAACTGTAATTAAGTCTATGGGGTGTACAGATGAGTTGACCACACCTCTCTGGACAGGAAGTTAGCTGTCCTCTATGTCTCTGGGTAATCCTTCAGTCCCCTGGGGCTAATCACCTTGGAGAGGGAGGGCCTGCAGCTTAGAACCTGTCTGCCTACTGGACATTACAGTAGCCTACGGTAAAGCCCAGGTGTGTGTGTGTGTGTGTGTGTGTGTGTGTGTGTGTGTGTGTGTGAGACCCTGACCCGTTACCTAACAGCCTGTGACAGGTCAACCTCAACAGGCTATGTGAGTTACTCACCACTCACAAGGCAGGTAGTTGCAAGCTGTTGAGAGAGAGAGACTTAGGAGGTCGTTCCTTCTCTTGCTAGAACAAAAGATGTACATGTACCTACTGCCTACCGAGGAACCTGCAGTTTCTACTAGTGGAATCGCCATGTTCGTCAGTGGCAGACACTTGACTTTGAGCCCGAACCTCCACGTGGGGGAGCGACAAGAAAAGGATAAAAGAGGGCACTTTTCCCGGTGTAATCCACCCCCCTCATCAGAATTGTTCTAACTAAAACAGTAAAGCTGCATAATGCATTGTGATGTAATCATAATGTTGCTAGTTATCTAGTTGTGGCCATCTGGCTTCTGGGCTTACTACAAATTGTGGCTAGTTAGCAACAACATTAGTGCATCTTGCTAGTTAGCTAACATTAGCTATCTACAGCAGGCACAAGCCAAACGTAGCTTAAGAAATCTACTGCCATCTTGTGGTCTGGAGTATTTTAATGACGCTGATTGGCGGTTGATCTGTGCTATGAGAACAAGGATACTGACTTTTTGTTGGTGTGTCTTCTCATTATGCCTGGTCGGAATTCGGATGATGTGAAGGGGGACCAGGGATGAGAGCACACCCCACCACACGCCTGGTGTGTCTGTTGGCATTCTGTTTTTTTACCCCCTTCTTGTGATAAACAGAGTGTAAGATCTTGTAACCTGATAAAAATACGTTATTCCTTTTAATCATCCCTCTCATTTACAGTAGCAGCCTGAGTGTGGGGACTATAGATCTGAAAAAAATATGAGGTGTTAACTCTTTATGGTACATTGTCATTCATGTCAATTACATTTTAGTCATTTAGCAGACACTCTTATCCAGAGCGACTTACAGTTAGTGTATTTATCTTAAGTGTAAACGGCTCTCATCGAAAGGAGTGGACCAAAGCGCAGCGTGGAAAGTGTTCATGATATTTTTTTTTTTTTAAAACACTCAAACGTGAAAGCGAACCGTTCTGTCAGACACTACACTAAACAGAAAACAAGATCCCACAAAACCCAAACGGAAAATGACAACTTATATATGATCCCCAATCAGAGACAACGATAAACAGCTGCCTCTGATTGGGAACCACACGCGGCAAAAAACAAAGAAATAGAAAACATAGACTTTCCCACCCGAGTCACACCCTGACCTAACCAAACATAGAGAATAATAAGGATCTCTAAGGTCAGGGCGTGACATTAAGAAAACTAGGTGGGACAACCACATATCACAGGCATAGTAAGTACATTTTCCTCAATTAAGTAGTTAACACCAAAGTAGGAAAATAAAATACAAAATAAAATACAAAATAACATTACTGCTTTAGCAATTAGTCAGACATGCAAATGTTATTGATGGCGTATATTGATACAGTGCCTTGCGAAAGTATTCGGCCCCCTTGAACTTTGCGACCTTTTGCCACATTTCAGGCTTCAAACATAAAGATATAAAACTGTATTTTTTTGTGAAGAATCAACAACAAGTGGGACACAATCATGAAGTGGAACGACATTTATTGGATATTTCAAACTTTTTTAACAAATCAAAAACTGAAAAATTGGGCGTGCAAAATTATTCAGCCCCTTTACTTTTAGTGCAGCAAACTCTCTCCAGAAGTTCAGTGAGGATCTCTGAATGATCCAATGTTGACCTAAATGACTAATGATGATAAATACAATCCACCTGTGTGTAATCAAGTCTCCGTATAAATGCACCTGTACTGTGATAGTCTCAGAGGTCCGTCAAAAGCGCAGAGAGCATCATGAAGAACAAGGAACACACCAGGCAGGTCCGAGATACTGTTGTGAAGAAGTTTAAAGCCGGATTTGGATACAAAAAGATTTCCCAAGCTTTAAACATCCCAAGGAGCACTGTGCAAGCGATAATATTGAAATGGAAGGAGTATCAGACCACTGCAAATCTACCAAGACCTGGCCGTCCCTCTAAACTTTCAGCTCATACAAGGAGAAGACTGATCAGAGATGCAGCCAAGAGGCCCATGATCACTCTGGATGAACTGCAGAGATCTACAGCTGAGGTGGGAGACTGTCCATAGGACAACAATCAGTTGTATATTGCACAAATCTGGCCTTTATGGAAGAGTGGCAAGAAGAAAGCCATTTCTTAAAGATATCCATAAAAAGTGTTGTTTAAAGTTTGCCACAAGCCACCTGGGAGACACACCAAACATGTGGAAGAAGGTGCTCTGGTCAGATGAAACTAAAATTGAACTTTTTGGCAACAATGCAAAACGTTATGTTTGGCGTAAAAGCAACACAGCTCATCACCCTGAACACACACCATCCCCACTGTCAAACATGGTGGTGGCAGCATCATGGTTTGGGCCTGCTTTTCTTCAGCAGGGACAGGGAAGATGGTTAAAATTGATGGGAAGATGGATGGAGCCAAATACAGGACCATTCTGGAAGAAAACCTGATGGAGTCTGCAAAAGACCTGAGACTGGGACGGAGATTTGTCTTCCAACAAGACAATGATCCAAAACATAAAGCAAAATCTACAATGGAATGGTTCAAAAATAAACATATCCAGGTGTTAGAATGGCCAAGTCAAAGTCCAGACCTGAATCCAATCGAGAATCTGTGCAAAGAACTGAAAACTGCTGTTCACAAATCCAACCTCACTGAGCTCGAGCTGTTTTGCAAGGAGGAATGGGAAACAATTTCAGTCTCTCGATGTGCAAAACTGATAGAGACATACCCCAAGCGACTTACAGCTGTAATCGCAGCAAAAGGTGGCGCTACAAAGTATTAACTTAAGAGGGCTGAATAATTTTGCACGCCCAATTTTTCCGTTTTTGATTTGTTAAAAAAGTTTGAAATATCCAATAAATGTCGTTCCACTTCATGATTGTGTCCCACTTGTTGTTGTTTCTTCACAAAAAAATACAGTTTTATATATTTATGTTTGAAGCCTGAAATGTGGCAAAAGGTCGCAAAGTTCAAGGGGGCCGAATACTTTCGTAAGGCACTGTAAAGTTAAATTTCCACCGAGACTGTTATATGGATAATAACCTTGTGTTTCTGGTTTGTCAGTGTGGTGTGACCACAGGCCTGCGTCATGGCGGTGTTTTCATCAAAAGCCTAGTCTGTGGAGGGGCTGCTGAGCAAGATGGCCGCATCCAGTCAGGTGCAGTATAATCCTGAACAAGCTATATTATGTTACAGTGAAGCACCTGGAACAATAATGACACTAGAAGAGCATTACACTGGATTATTGCTGCACATATTGAATTTACACTGAACAAAAATATAAACACAACATGTAAAGTGTTGGTCCTCCTTTTCATGAGCTGATATAAAAGATCCCAGAAGTTTTACATACGCACAAAAAGTGTATTTCTCTCCAATTTTGTGCACAAATTTGTTTACATCCCTGTTAGTGAGCATTTCTCCTTTGCCAAAATAATACATCCACCTGACAGGTGTGGCATATCAAGAAGTTTATTATACATCATGATCATTACACAGGTGCACCTTGTACTGGGGACAATAAAAAGCGACTCTAAAATGTACAAGTTTTTCTCACAACACAATGCCACAGATGTCTCAAGTATTGAGGGAGAGTGCAATTGGTATGCTGACTGCAGGAATGTCCACCAGAGCTGTTGCCAGAGAATTTAATGTTAATTTCTCTACCATAAGCCACCTAAAACGTCGTTTCAGAGAATTTGTCAGTGCGTCCAACCGGCCTCACAACCGCAGACCACATGTATGGCATCGAGTGGGCAAGCGGTTTGCTGATGTCAATGTTGTGAACAGAGTGCCCCATGGTGGCGGTGGGGTTATGGTATGGGCAGGCATAAGCTAAGGACAAAGAACACAATTGCATTTTATCGATGGCAATTTGAATGCACAGAAATACCGTGATGAGATCCAGAGGCCTATTTTCTGCAAGGTATCATTGACCAACAGATGCATATCTGTCTTCCCAGTCATGTGAAATACATAGATTAGGGCCTTGACTGATTTCCTCAAATTAACTACAACTAAAATCTTTGAAATTGTTGCATGTTGTGTTTATATTTTTGTTCAGTATAGATTAGAGTGAGATGATGAATCGCAATGGTGTGTGCATATGTTTGTGCACATCTAACAGGTGACAGACTGCTGGAAGTGGATGGCATCAGGTTTCAAGGGTTCACACATCAGCAGGCTGTGGAATGTCTGGCGAAAACAGGAGAGGTAAAGGAACATCAATATCTCAGCTGCAACCAGGACAGGGCCACACCATCAAAGCTTTGCTTCTGCATTGGCCTTCAACTGAACTGTGTATAAAAAAATATAAGTGTGAACACTAACATTTTAACATGTTCTGATTATGTGCCATCTTGTCTTATGTAATGTGTATGTATATTGTAACAAAATGGTGACTGTCCAGTTGGTCCAGGCATGCACATACTGTTTCGTGTCTTGAAGGCAGCCAGCTCAGTATGGTTTCCCTCTGAGGTCTTTGTAAGGCTGAAGTGGCCTTCCCCCACCAACCCATGGACAGCTCTGAGGGCATGGGCACGCATAGAACAAGGCACCAGCCGCTGCCATACCACAGAGTTGTGTGTTGGTTCACTCCATCTTCGAAACAGCAACCCATATGAATGGGTTGTCTCACTGCGAATAGTAGGCCTTGGCTTTAGAGCACAGCGGTGAGACTCTGTTCCAGGCAGGCCGCAGGTTGGTCTCCAACCAGCCCCGAACAGTTGCCAATATTGGGTCACCTTCCTGCTCCCTCTTCAAGTCTTGGTCATTCCAGGTCTCCAAGGGAGCTGAGCTCCTGTCTGCTGCCTGAATTTCAGGGCAGGAGACCATCCTTTTGTTCCAAGTGTGGGCAGTGTTTACAGTCTTCCTCTTCACACGGCCGGCGAGACAACGCATCAGCATTTGTGTGGAGACGACTAGCCCGGTGCTGTATCTGGTAGTCTCACTCCTGTAGCTCTTCTATCCAACGAGACACCTGGACCTGTGGTTCTTGGAAGTTGAGGAGCCAGGTGAGTGAGGCATGGTCAGTACGAAGGAGGAACTGGCTCCCGTAGAGGTAGAGTTGACCACAACAACTCTCAGCGGGTGACACAGTAGTTAACCTCGGCACGGTTGAGGTTCCGACTGTAGAAGGCCACCACCTGTTACCCATCCAGCCCCTCCTACAAAAGAACAGCCTCAATGCCTACATACCTTGCATCTTTGTCCATGATGAATGGGTGCTGGATGTTGGGGTATCAGGACTGGAGCCTTGGTAAGGTCCTCCCGCAGTTCAGCGAATGCAGCAGCGCAGTTCTAATCCCAATTGAACCGCTGGTCCTTGTTTGTATGGCGGTGTAGAGGGCTGGCTAATGTTGCAAAGTTATTGATGATCCTTTGGTAGTAATAAGCTAGACCAGCAAAGCTTCTCATCTCCAGTGCTGAACCGACACCACCTTGGCTGGGACAGTTGCGACTCAGTCTGCAATGACTTGGCTTAGGAACTTGACCTACCGCTGAGGTAGGTGACACTTCTTGGGGTGGAGCTCGAGTCGTGCCTGTCGGATGGCAAGTGGAACCTCACGCAGATTCGCCAGAGATCCCTGGAAGTTTTCTGCATGCACATGGAGGTCATCCAGGTAGACCACACACTTGTTGCGGGGGATTGTGGCCAGCATTTGCTCCATAAGACGCTTGAAGGTTGGCGGAGCATTGCAGAGCCCAAAGGGTATCACGGTAAACTGCCACGGTCCTTGTCCAATCGAGAAGGAGGTCTTTGGCCTGGCTTCAAGGGCTCCACTTGCCAATAACCACTGCGGAGATCAAGAGAACTGAACCACAGTGACCCTATGATGGGGAGGGGATAGGAATCCTTCCTGGTCGCATAGTTCAGCTGCCTGTAGCCTGCACCAAACTGCTATGAGCCATTGTAGCTCCCTTCAGTAACCACAAGCACAACCGTTCCTTGATTTTAACTGGCGGCTTTATTCTGTAGTTTTAGTCAGAATTATCACCTTCCGTGAGAACTATAAAGTAAATGAAAAATAGAGTTAAACACACTCTTACAACCTCCTTATCTTACGAGGGACTTATTAGCTTGGTATAACTCTGAAGTGCTTACATACATAACAGTTTAACCGGCGCTATAACAGTATCATATTAAACACATGAATAAAGGAAAAATACCTCATTGGCTGCTTATTACAGAAGAGAGGAAATCAAACTTCACACTTATTATTCCTGGCATGAATTCACACTTCATCCCAACATACACGCTGCAACCTTGATGAACTACACCCGATGACATGAAAACTTAGCTAACACAGCGCAGGATTGCCTTCCCTCCAAAAGTGTGTTTCTACAATAAGGATCCCCGTTACAACAGTATTACCTACGTAGTTCTGCTTGTCTTATTATTTCCCCCGCACAGCAGACACGTAAACAATTCAAACAAAAGACAACAACATAACCTCTAAGTCTAACTGTCAGCTACACTCCCACCAATCACCGGTGATTTCTGTGAAAGGGGTATGCAGGTTTCTTGATCGGCTTCCAGGAGGGTGACTGTCTTATGGATGGGCCTCTCCAGATAGGTGGGTTTGGTGATGCGTTTACCTCTCTCATCTTCGGTTGAGTCGCTGATCAGTAACTTGAATCTTCTCACCCGGCCATCCTGTCCCGGGTACACATCTGTAACCTTTGCCAATTTCCACTGGTTGCGTGGTGCAGTATCAACTTGCAAGATGACAATGTCATTAATCCTTGCGTTTCTTCTGTCTTTATTCCATTTCTGTCAGTGTTGATTGTTCTGAGGTATGAGCACTCTCCATAACATGAGGTACTAGCGTCGGAGAAGTGATGGAGCTCATAACTCTGCACCTCCTTGAAACTTGATGGCAAGTAGCCTCGTTGGATCCTTACTTCAGACAAGTTTTGTAGACCTCGGAGCCAGAATTCCCACTGGGAACGTAGGTCATCTGGAAGGGGGTCATCCCAGTTGATTTTGTCACGACACATCCGCTGCAAGATCTGCTTCCCTGCCAGGACAAAGGGTGCCACAAACCCAAGCGGATCATATACAGAGGCTACTGTAGACGACACTCCTCTTCTTGTGAGTGGGTGTTCCTTGACAACTACTCTAAACTGGAACTCGTCTGATGCGACACACCACAGTACACCAAGCGCTCTCTCCATGTGTGGTTCACCCAGAGCCATATCCAGGTTTTTGGCACCCTCAGCGCGTTCTTCCTTGGGAATTGTGGCTATAACTTCCTTGCTGTTAGAGATAAACTTGTGCAACCGAAGTTTGCCGATGCTGCAAAGCTCTCTTGCTTCTTTCACCAGCTGGGCCGCTTCAGCTTCAGACGATACGCTCGTCAACCCATCATCAACATAAAAGTTCCTTTCTATGAACTGGATAGACTTCTCGCTGAAGCTTCCTCGTACTTGTTTGAGACCATAGTTGGCGCAACCAGGAGATGAAGCTGCGCCGAACAAGTGGACCTTCATACTATACACTGAGGGTTGAGACTTTAGATCTCCGTTCTCCCACCAAAGGAACCGTAGATAATCTTGGTCTTCTGCTTTCCCATGAAACTGGTGGAACTTGCGCTCTACGTCACACATGATTGCAACTGGACCCTTACGAAAACGACAAAGGACGCCCAGCAATGTGTTTGTCAACTCTGGACCGGTAAGGAGATGGTTATTCAAGGACGTCTCTCGAAACTTAGCTGACCAGTCAAAGACGACTCGTATCTTCCCAGGCTTTTGTGGGTGATAAACCCCATGGTGCGGGATGTACCATGCTGGATGCTTGTTAATTTCCTCTTTGGAGACCTTCTCAGCATCTCCACAAGCTATGGTCTCTTCCATGAATGATGTGTAGTCCTTGTAGTACTGCTTGTCTCTCCTTAGCCTCCTTTCCAGGCACTTGAGTCGGTGAACTGCATATGTTTTATTGTTCGGCATGTTGGGTCTTTCTTCCTTAAACGGCAGCGGCATGTCATAATCTCCATTGTCCTCCTCATGAGGTCGCTAGGTGTTGGGTTAAGGTCTCTACAAGGTCAAGCATTAAGCATTTGTGACAGCCCGTCCCAACGGGGGCTTATGTCGAAAAAATCATAAATGTTTTGTTTTTTTACAGATTACAAAAAAATCGGTCTCCAAAATGGTGTGTCATACACTGTGATTGGAAGAAGCATGGGAAAATGATGCTGCTTTAAACATTTATAAACTTGTTTTCCCACTTAGGAGACAAGTAGGAGAGAATGACATTGAAAGATTTTGTTGAGTGCTTGAGAGCTCTTCTTTGTTTACACCCTTTCAGCATCGTTCACACCCTCTTAAGCCATAGACCCACCCATCTATTTAAGAATTCACATTTAAATGCATAGCAAGCAGTCAGCATGGTCAACCGCTCCATTATCTCAGCCAATCATGGCTAGCCAGGAAGGATCCTGTCTTTATCCCTGTATAGCTCAGTGCTTTCTCCTTGGCTAAACTAGGCTCATAATTTAACATTTGTATTCATATTTATGGACCACACACAAGTTTTGAAATGAAGGTACATGAAAGTTCATCAGCCTCCGTTGGGCTGGCATATCACATTGTTTGTCTTCATTTAACCCTTTCCTGTCCTAGGTGGTGACCATGGTCTTGGAGAGGGAGAACCTGACCCTGCCCAGGGTGTCTCCGAGCCCAGACACAGGGAGCAGTCTCCTGGGGAGCAGCCTGTCTCCCCGGAGTGCCCACCTGGACATCACCCAGATGAGGAACAACAGCTGCCCCGCCATCATCACCCCCTTCTTCGTCAGGCCCAAGGACTACAGTTTTGTGTCTGACAGTAAGGGAAATATCATTGACAAGGAAGCTTAAGTGTAAGGGAACACTGGCACTTCGAGGGATTGACCTCCGAAGCAAGGTTATCATTGTCCATGAGTTTACACTGGGTGATGTTGCATGATTTCTAATCCGTCCCTTAGAGCAGGTTTTCCCAAACTCAGTCCTGGATCCACCGTCCAAGCCTCCAAGGTGAACTCAGACACACTTCAATCCCCTAACCCCTCCACCCTACAGATAACACTCTGGAGGTGACCTTGAAGAAGAGCCAGAATGGCTTGGGCTTCAGCTTCCTGGTCCCTGAGCTCAACCCCTCAAAAGGAGACTCAGGCAGTAGTCTTGTCCGGATCAAGAAGCTTTTCCCTGGCCAGCCAGCGGAGGAGAGTGGGCGGATCCAGGAGGGTGACGTCATCCTGGCAGTCAATGGAGAACCGCTGAAGGGATTGTCCTACCAGGTAAATATTGACGTAGACCGATGTGACATAATATGACTGTACAATTGTAGCTACAACTGTGAGTTAGAATACTGTATATGGGGGGTGGGTGGGTTTGTGTTAATCTGAGCATAGGAAGACCGATAATTGCGACAATTTAGTGTGAGAGAGAGGGGTTTTGTTTCACTCAATGTGATTGGTTTGTTCAATAGCTCTTTACCACCATTATCTCTGATCATTTTCTTGCATTATGGGTTACATCAAGCCAATTGGGAGACAATAACTTGGTTATTAACAGTCAATCGTATTGTGGTAAGTCCAAGAGTACTTAGATTCAGTGTACCTCATTAACACACGGATGGGATTAATAAGTGAAGATCTAACAATGTGCAGTGTACAAAGCCCTTCTCAGTGGCCAGCTCCTTAGTCTATCTCTGGTCTATCTTTCCCATAATGACTTAATTGCCTGGCTGTAGATGACAGTGAGTGACTGTTCTCTCTATGGCCTGTAGAGGGTGGTAATGCTGCTGAGAGGCTCTCCTCCTGAAGTCCGGTTGTCTCTGTGCCGTCCTGCTCCAGGTAAATACACATCTGGACAGGGCAGATAACGTAATCCAATTAAAATGTTTACGCAATTTTTTTGCATTTATGAGAAAATTTTATCTTTCACATTAAAAAGTCCAATGCAGTTGTTTTTACCACAATATCAAATAATTTCTGGGTAACAATTTACTACCTTACTGTGACTGTTTTGAATTAAAATGGTCAAAAACAAACAAAAATATATATATTTTTTTGCAAAAAGCTCTTTCTCAAGCAAGAATTCTTTGTGATTGGTCCTAACGTTTACAAAACCCCACCCATGCAAAACAAGCTGAAATGTGAGGCTGTCTTTGCAAACAGCTCTTACCTTAAATGGGTATTGTCATCATTTTCACAATTTCACAGTATTATTCCAATGTGGGAATATACAGGCAACTGTCAAAATAAAGGAAACACCAACATGAAATGTCTTAATAGGACGTTAGGCCACCATAAGCCAACACAGCATCCATGCACCTTGCCATCGAATCTAAAAGTGTCTGGAACTCTACTGGAAGGACGTGACAACATTCCATCATTTGGTGTTGGAAAACGCTGTCTCAGGCAACGCTCCAGAATCTTCCATAAGTGTTCACTTGGGTTTAGATCTGCTGATTAAGACGGCCATGGCGTATGGTTTACATCGTTTTCATGCTCATCATACTATTCGGTGACTACTTGTGCCGTGTGGATGGGAACATTGTCATCCTATGGGGGGTTTAGCCAGGGTAGCCAAAATAATGGCAAAAAAAAATGATCTGCTCAGCATTTCTATATACTGAACAAAAATATAAACGCAACATGCAACATTTTCAAGGATTTTACTGAGTTCAAATCAAAAATCGAATCAAATCAAATTTTATTTGTCACATACACATGGTTAGCAGATGTTAATGCAAGTGTAGCGAAATGCTTGTGCTTCTAGTTCCGACAATGCAGTAATAACCAACAAGTAATCTAGCTAACAATTCCAAAACTACTACCTTATAGACACAAGTGTAAGGGGATAAAGAATATGTACATAAAGATATATGAATGAGTGATGGTACAGAGCGGCATAGGCAAGATACAGTAGATGGTATTGAGTGCAGTATATACATATGAGATTAGTATGTAAACAAAGTGGCATAGTTAAAGTGGCTAGTGATACATGTATTACATAAAGATGCAGTAGATGATATAGAGTACAGTATATACGTATACATATGAGATGAATAATGTAGGGTATCTAAACATTATATTAGGTAGCATTGTTTAAAGTGGCTAGTGATATATTTTACATAATTTCCCATCAATTCCCATTATTAAAATGGCTGGAGTTGAGTCAGTGTGTTGGCAGCAGCCACTCAATGTTAGTGGTGGCTGTTTAACAGTCTGATGGCCTTGAGATAGAAGCTGTTTTTCAGTCTCTCGGTCCCAGCTTTGATGCACCTGTACTGACCTCGCCTTCTGGATGATAGCGGGGTGAACAGGCAGTGGCTCGGGTGGTTTTTGTCCTTGATGATCTTTATGGCCTTCCTGTGACATCGGGTGGTGTAGGTGTCCTGTCATAGAAGGAAATCAGTCAATTGAAATAAATTCATTAGGTCCTAACCTATGGATTTCACATGACTGGGCATCGGTACAGCCATGGGTGGGCCTTGGAGGGCATAGGCCCACCCACTTGGGAGCCAGGGCCACCCACAGCCAATCAGAATACGTTTTTTTCCCACAAAAGGGCTTTATTACAGACAGAAATACTCCACAGCCCTCCACTCTCCTCAGACTATCCTGCAAGTGAAAAATAAAGATGGAGGTCCTGGACCGGCGTGGTAACACGTGGTCTGTGGTTGGGAGGCTGGTTGGATGTACTGCCAAATTCTCTATAAACGACGTTGGAGGCGTTTTGGGCATTCCTGCAGTCAGCATGCCAATTGCACGCTCCCTCTAAACTTGATACATCTGTGGCATTGTGTTGTGTGACAAAACTGGACATTTTAGAGTGGCCTTTTGTTGTCCCCAGCACAAGGTGCACCTGAGTAATGATCGTGCTGTTTAATCAACTTCTTGATATGCCACACCTGTCAGGTGTATAGAGGATCTTGGCAAAGGACAAATGTTCACCAACAGGGATATGCATACATTTGTGCATACAATTTGAGAGAAATAAGCTTTTTGTGTTTATGGAACATTTCTGGGATCTTTTATTTCAGCTCATGAAAAATGGGACTAACGCTTTACAAGTTGTGTTTATATTTCTGTTCAGTATACACGATCCTAAGCGTGATGGGATGTTAATTACTTAATTAACTCAGGAACCACACCTGTCTGGAACCACCTGCTTTCAATAAACTTTGTATTCCAAAAAGTAATTGTTTCCAGTATGTTGTCAGGAACCTGTATACAGTGCCTTCAGAAAGTATTCAGACCCCTTGACTTTTTACACGTTTGATTACGTTACAGCCTTATTCTAAAATGGATTCAACAAAAATGAATCCTCTGCAATCTACCCACAATACCCCATAACGACAAAGCGAAAACAGGTTTTTAGAAATGTTTGCAAATGTTTTAAATGTAAAAAACAGATACCTTTTTCACATAAGTATTCAAAACATTTGCTATGAGACTCGAAATTGAGCTCAGGTGTTTATTATGCTTTAAGACATTTCTACAACATGATTGGAGTCCACCTGTGGTAAATTCAATATATTGGATATTATTCTGAAAGGCACACACCTTTCTATATAAGGTCCCACAGTTGACAGTGCATGTCAGAGCCAAAACCAAGCAATGAGGTTGAAGGGATTTTCCGTAGAGCTCCGAGACAGGATTGTGTCGAGGCAAAGATCTGGGGAAGGGTACCAAAACATTTTTGCAGGATTGAATATCCCCAAGAACACAGTGGCCTCCATTATAAAATGGAGAAGTTTGAAACCACCAAGACTCTTCCTAGAGCTGGCCACCCAGCCAAACTGAGCAAACGGAGAGAAGGACTGGTCAGGGAGATGACCAAGAACCCGATGGTCACTCTGACAGAGCTCTAGAGTTCCTCTGTGGAAATGGGAGAACCTTCCAGAAGGACAACCATCTCTGCAGGAATCCACCAATCACGCTTTTATGGTAGAGTGGCCAGACGGAAGCCACTCCTCAGTAAAAGGCACATGACAGCCCGCTTGGAGTTTGCCAAAAGGCACCTAAAGTACTCTCCGACCATGAGAAACAAGATTCTCTGGTCAGATGAAAAACAGAACTCTTTGGCCTGAATGTCAAGCGTCATGTCTGGAGGAAACCTGGCACTATCACTACGGTGAAGAATGGTGGTTGCAGCATCATGCTGTGGGAATGTTTTTCAGTGGCAAGGACCGGGAGACTAGTCAGGATCGAGGCAAAGATGAACGGCACAAAGTACAGAGATATCCTTGATGAAAACCTGCTCCAGAGTGCTCTGGACCTCAGACTGGGGTGAAGGTTCAACTTCCAACAAGACAACGACCCTAAGCACACAGCCAAGACAACGCAGGAGTGGCTTCTGGACACGTCTCTGAATGTCCTTGAGTGGCCGACCCAGAGCCCGGACTTGAACCTGATCGAACATCTCTGGAGAAACGTGAAAATAGCTGTGCAACAACGCTCCCAATTCAACTTGACAGAGCTTGAGAGGACCTGCAGAGAAGAATGGGAGACACTCCTCAAATACAGGTGTGCCAAGCTTGTAGCATCATATCCAAGAAGACCCGATGCTGTAATCGCTGCCAAAGGTGCTTCAACAAAGTACTGAGCAAAGGGGCTGAATACTTATGTAAATGTGATATTTAAATGTTTTTTATAAATTAGCAAAAAATTCTAAACATGTTTTTGCTTTTTCATTATGGGGTTTTGGGTGAAGATTGAGGGGGGGAAAAAAACAATTGAATCAAATTTGGAATAAGGCTGTAACGTAACAAAATGTGGAAAAAGTCAAGGGGTCTGAATACTTTCCGAAGGCTTTGTATACTGTAAAACACTGTAAAACCCTGTTTATGACCGCGCTGCCTCTTTAATAAAGTTGCCTTTTTATTCCTTGGCCATAATATCAAACTGCATGTATTTGTATTGTATCCTTCCTTTTCCTTCCATTTTGATCTCTTCCAAGGAATTCTGCCTCCCATTGAAACATTGCTTAGCACCTGAGTGATGTAACATCACAGTACGTGAGCACCAATGGAAGTTCAGGAATATACTTCTTGAGAGACAGACAGGAGATGTTCAAGGAGCAGGACAAGTGGAGATCTGTCCAGAGGAAAGGGCAGGACAGGTGGAGACGGTCAGTACCAGCACTACAAGATGTATCTCAAGATACCTCATAATGTCAGATTCTGTTTTAAAGACTGCAAAAATTTGACCTGAATAATTGTGAAATTTGCATTTTCAGCATCACTGCATTCAATGAGTCAGAGGTGTTGCGTGAGTCCCCCGGCAGACAAGAACCAACTGTGTTAAGCAGGAGGCGCTGCTTAGGGCAACTCGTGAAGTGATGAAAATGCTAAATGATGGAAATCTCTTTTTATTTAGGTAAGTAGGAGTTAGTTCAAATCAAATCATTTTTTACATGCGCCGAATACAACAGTGAAATGCTTACTTACAAGCCCTTTACCAACAATGCAGTTTTAAGAAAATATAACAAATAGTTAAAGAGCAACAGTAAAATAACAGTTGTGAGGCAATATACAGGGGGTACCTGTGTATATATACAGTACCAGTCAAAAGTTTGGACACCTACTCATTCAAGGGTTTTTCTTTATTTTTACTATGTTCTACTTTGTCGAAAAATAGTGAAGACATCACAACTATGAAATAACACATATGGAATCATGTAGTAACCAAAAAAGTGTTTAAAAAAATCAAACTAGATTACAGCTTTTTGATTCTTTGAAGTAGCCACCCGTTGATGACAAGCTTTGCATACTCTTGGCATTCTCTCAACCAGTTTTACCAGTTTTACCTTACAATAGCCTGGAGGTGTGTTGGGTCATTGTCCTTTGTTTTAAACAAATTATAGTCCCACAAAGCGCAAACCAGATGGGATAGTGTATCGCTGCAGAATGCTGTGGTAACCATGCTGGTTAAGTGTGCCTTGAACTCTAAATAAATCACTGACAGTATCACCAGCAAAACACCATCACACCTCCTCCATGTGGGAACTACACATGCAGAGATGATCTTTTCACTTACTTGTCTCACAAAGACATGGCGGTTGGAACCAAACATTTCCAATTTGGACTCATCAGACCAAAGGACAGATTTCCATCGGTCTAATGTCCATTGCTTGTGTTTCTTGGCCCAAGCAAGTTTCTTCTTATTATTGGTGTCGTTTAGTAGTGAGTTCTTTGCAGCAATTCAACCATGAAGGCCTGATTCACGCAGTCTCCTCTGGACAGTTGATGTTGAGATGTGTCTGTTACTTGAACTCTGTGAAGCATTTATTTTGGCTGCAATCTGAGGTGCAGTTAACTCTAATGAACTCTTGGTCTTCCTTTCCTGTGGCAGTCCTCATGAGAACCAGTTTCATCATAGTGCTTGATGGCTTTTGCGACTGCACTTGAAGAAACGTTCAAAGTTCTTGAAATTTTCAGCATTGACTGACCTTCACGTCTTAAAGTAATGATGGACTGTCATTTCTCCTTACTTATTTGAGCTGCTCTTGCCATAATATGGACTTGGTATTTTACCAAATACCACCCCTACCTTGTCACAACACAACTGATTGGCTCAAAATCATTTAAATTAGCTTTTAAAAAGGCACACCTATTATTTGAAACGTGTTCCGGGTGACTACCTCATGAAGCTTGTTGAGAGAATGCCAAGATTGTGCAAAGCTTGTCATCAAGGCAAAGGGTGGCTACTTTGAAGAATCTCAAATCTAAAATATACTTTTATTTGTTTTTTTTGGTTACAATATTCCAAATGTCTTATTTCATAGTTTTATTCTACAATCTAGAAAATAGTAACATTAAAGAAAACCCCTTGAATGAGGTGGTGTGTCCAAACTTTTGAATGGTACTCTATATTCAGATCAAGTCAATGGCTTTTTCTCTTTTCCTAGATTATTTTGAGTACCAGGAGAGGCAAAACCCTTCCAGAAAAAACCACATGTAGCTTCATGTTATCACATGTTGCTTTACTTGTTGTCACATGTTATCACATTAACTTCCCATAAGATGAAAATGTGTTTTTTGGAACACTTCATGTGTTCACGTTAAATGAATGTGGTTTTTCCGTAAGGGAAGATGTGGTTGGACTGGGGCAGTGGAGTTCTACAGTGTTAACCACTGACAACAAGGAGCGCTCTATTACACAAGCTCAAGTGGATTGAAGGTCAGGGGAATTTATTAATCATGGCTTTGTGAACTGTACGGTTTTGCCTGATGCGGATTTGGTTTCAGTTCTGTGGTCAGTGGCACAGAAAGACAGACAGGATGTACCGCGTACAAAGAGAGAAAGGGTACACGGTTGAAGCGCTATGGTCACATAGGGAGGCCTGATAAAGAAAGAGTACGTAACCACAGTCCTGCTTTAAATAACACCTCAATGTTCTGTCCTGCACAGTTCAGTTTATCCCCCTAATAGTGTTTGTGAGTGGAGATCAGGTGAAGTCCTGTACTTAGGGCAATACATCACATTCATTTAAGGTTAAACAGAACAGAGCTCTTACAGAGTGCTACCAGGCAGAGAAAGACTGCCGATCACAACTAGCAATTCACATGTCCAGTTAAAGCATACTAGTTAAATGGATCTGAGATTTTAACATATGCACAGGGCTGCAGGACCTATACTGTTGCCCTCTTATACTGTTGCCCTCTTACAATTTAACATTATATATTAACAGTATAGAATATAGACTGTAGGATGATTTCATACAGAAGGCACCACAAATGCAGTGCATAATCAAAGAACAGGTAAGAAATGTATCTCTTATTTAACCCATGAAGCTATTGTCCACTGGGAGGCAGCATAGAGCTAAAAAAGAATCCCCTTCCACAGTCGCTGTCCCTATATCATCTCTCCTGTGCCTCAAAGCCAGGTTGGTTGAAGAAAATCTTCTAAATATTTCTCACTAAGAAGTAGTTTTGCCTATACGTGATGGTTAGGGGATACTTGATATCAAATATAGAGTTTTGGTTTGTGATTGATCTTTGCCTCTCTCTTCACAGACGGAGCTACCGAATGTAATCTGGTGCAAAGGGATGACGCCCCCGGAAAGCACATGAAAACATCTGTCATAAACTTTACATCTGACTGATGATATATTAATCGTTTAATGAACTCCTACATTCTGTTTAGTCATAAACCTACTGTAGGATCACACTGATTCTGACATGGGGCCTAAAAGCCACACTACATGATGGGAAAGCTACTCAGTGACATCACCCTAAATTAGTAGCAACTAGCATGTGTAGCATGTAGAGGTTTTGCTGTGACACAAGCAGAATGACACACCTGTCAAAGAGGCAAGAAATAGTGACATTCGATTCTGTTCTTTTTTCTGAAGTCTACAGTCTTAAACTCTTCTGAATATCATCAGTGGTCTTGCCTTTGTGAGTGTTTGTTTTCGTAACTGGAGAACCCCCAAGTTGACCCACCGGGAGGTACAGTGGTTTGCAAAAGTTTTTTTGGGGGGGTTAGTATCATTTGATTTACACAACACAACTTTGAAGATGCAAAATATTTTATATTGTGAAAAAAAACAAGAGATATGACCCAAAAAACTGAACTTGAGCGTGCATAACTATTCACCCCCCCCCCCCCCAATACTTTGTACAGCTTCAAGTCTCTTAGGGAATGTCTCTATAAGCTTGGGACATCTAGCCACTGGGATTTTTGCCCATTCTTCAAGGCAATACTACTCCAGCTCCTTCAAGTTGGATGGGTTCCCTGCTGGTGTACAGCAATCTTTAAGTCATACCAGAGATTCTCAATTGGATTGAGGTCTGGGCTTTGACTAGGCCACTCCAATACATTTAAATGTTTCCCCTTAAACCACTTGAGTGTTGCTTTAGCAGTATGCTTAGGGTCATTGTCCTGCTGGAAGGTGAACCTCCGTCCCAGTCTCAAATCTCTGGGAGACTGAAACAGGTTTCCCTCAAGCATTTCCCTGTATTTAGCGCCATCCATCATTCCTTCAATTCTGACCAGTTTTTCCCAGTCCCTGCTGTGTTCTCGGGGTGATGAGAGGTGTTAGACACAACATTTTCCTTGATGGCCAAAAAGCTCAATTTTAGACTCATCTGACCAGAGAACCTTTTTCCATATGTTTGGAGAGTCTCCCACTTTTGGTGAACACCAAACGCGTTTGCTTATTTTTTCTTTGGCCATGGCTTTTTTTCTGGCCACTCTTCCGTAAAGCCCAGGTCTGTGGAGTGTACATTTTAAAGTGGTCCTATGGACAGATACTCCAATCTCCGCTGTGGAGCTTCGCAGCTCCTTCAGGGTTATCTTTGTTCTCTTTGTTGCCTCTCTGATTAATGCCCTCCTTGCCTGGTCCCTGAGTTTCGGTGGGCGGCCCTCTCTTGGCATGTTTGTTGTGGTGCCATATTCTTTCCATTTTTGAATAATGAATTTAATGGTGCTCTGTGGGATGTTCAAAGTTTCTGATATTTTGTATAACCCAACCCTGATCTGTACTTCTCCACAACCTGTTTGGAGAGCTCCTTGGTCTTCATGATGCCACTTGCTTGGTGGTGCACCTTGCTTTGTGGTGTTGCAGACTCTAGGGCCTTTCAAAACAGTGTGTATATATACTGAGATCATGTGACATGTCATGTGACACTTAGATTGCACACAGGTGGACTTTATTTAACTAATTATGTGACTTCTGATTGGTTGCACCAGATCTTATTTAGGGGATTCATAGCAAAGGGATACATATGCACGCACCACTTTACCATTTTAGATTTTTTGGAAACAAGTTATTTTTTAAATTCCTCTTTACCAATTTGGACTATTTTGTGTATGTCCATTACATGAAATCCAAATAAAAATCCATTTAAATTATAGGTTGTAATGCAACAAAATAGGAAAAACGCCAATGGGGATGAATACTTTTGCAAGGCACTGTACATGAATGTGTTTAACATCTACAAAGGTGTGTTTGGAAATACAGTGTCTTCAAGATGATGTATGATGTTCTTCACCACCAGTCAGCCTTCAGACTGGCTTTGACCTCCAGAGTAGAATGAACGGTGTGTACCCCCCCTTAGGGCCGAGTCGATACAAGCCAGAGGGTCATCCTCTTTTGGGGGTCTGGATACGGGTGGAGATGAACTCCTCTCCCCCCAACCAGGAACCCTTCACCTCCCCTCGTAAATAAGGGTTCCTGTATTTCAGGTGAAACCCGCCATCGGTTGATCCATCTGGTTCCCATTTGGACTCGTGTTCCCTTGCAAATGATCCCAAATGTTTCTAATTACAGCGGCCCAATTGCGGCACGCAGGCCTGCTCGACAGAGTGCCCGCTGTTCTCTCTCGTAAACAATATAACTGTCCCGGTGTAGTCGTGTTACACTCCTCGATCAGGTCACTGGTTCTCCGTGATGTCTGACTGTCAGTGGAGTGGACACTCGTTTCTCCCACACACCCCCCTCTTTCTCTACATCTCTTTTTCCTCCCTCTCTTTCACATTTCTGTTTCTCACTGTCTCTCAAGCAGAGGTAACCTGGGACACTGATGTTCTCCTCCACTCTTTTGACGGACATTGAGCCAGAGCAGAGGAGAAGACAATCAGTGAGTTTTTGGGGTGTTCTCTGTGGTTAGATGAATCCTCCGCACTGTCCTCCATTCAGGCCTCATCATCCACAGCCACTGACAGTGAAAGGCAATTTAATAATGAGGTCATAAAAAAAAGCTAGAGGATTCCAAGGTGGTTTGGTGAATTGAAGTGGTAAAGTCATTTGGGACAGGGTTCTGAACGTGACTCTCACCAAGATCATGGAATTCATAATCTCCTACTCGGTCTATTTCCCGTGGTGGCTCAGGAGTTCTATCCAGGCTAAAGTTGCAGACCTGAGTTTTTAAAGTAACTGTGCAGTAGAAATCTCACTTCTAAAGTTAATATTCTGTTAACTCATACCCAAATAACGTTGACTCATCCTATCCTTGTTTTTGTGGCCAAAAGCATACATTGAAGAAAGAAAAAAAACATTTTAAAAACCCTAACTCAAACTTTTAGCTCAAACAGAACGTAAAAAAAAAAATGCTTGATATTTCCTCATAGAGGATGATGTCATCCTGAGGAGGATGAGCTGGCCAGTCAGTGGTCTACTCGCATTCATATTATTTAACGACCGGTATACGCCCACACCATTTTGTTGGTAGGATACACTCACACCATTCCAATACAGATAAGTTGCTTTTTTAGCATACTTATACTTTTTTTGGAAGGAAAACAATTTCACTCCTATTGTAATTCATTATAGGTCGTATTTCGTAAAAATCTGGAAACACTGGACAGTTACTTTAATACTGTTTATCCGCAGAAGGTGTATAAATAGCAGCAGTCATGACAAGAATGTGCCGACCTTGCCGCTCCTCCAGAAAAGCAGAGAAAAAAAACATGGACATGGTTTTGCAGTCTGGCAGCTCTGAAACCTTCTCCCTCTATATTATGAGAGATTGCGAAATATTCACTTTTTCCACAGCTCTGACGCACAGTCCAGCCATCCCGCCACCCATCCATGATTGCATGTGTTTCCCGCTTGTGTCTTTTGATGTGCTTCTCACTCCCAATTAAAGTGACTGTGCTAATGTGTTAAGTGGCGTGCCACGACTTAAAGGTAGACTCTATTATTTTTGAGAGGACTTCAAATTCATCACCTTCGGATCCCTGACCGGCATGGAAAAAGCCACCCGTCAGAGAATGTGAATGAGAAATCACAAATGTGGAGTTATTATTCGAGTGGGAAAGGAAATCCTAATTGCGATTATATCCTGGCCAGGTACTTGATACTGACAATCAAAACAGTGCTAATTGTACATTATGAGAGTTAGCCCGGCCAACTCATAAAGTTTCTGAAGCCTTCCAGCTTTGAGGGCGTCAGAAAAGTACAAAAAAAGAGAAAGATATATCAGAGGGGCTGTCAAAGAAGGTTTAAAACGGACCAGTGGAAGTGTGTAAAATTCAATGGCGTTGTGGCTGAATAGGCGGGAGAGGGAAAAGGGCGGGAGAAAGCTATACAAATGGGCGTAGTATACAAAGTTAACATGTTGACATTGTTCTCCGTGTGAGGTCCCTCTAGTGACAGCCCAGTAACACACAGGAGAGCTATTCAATACGGCCTATAACAAAAATCCACATCATACGTCTCTCCACTTTAGGAAACGAAAACAAAGTCAAGAAAAGCCTGTGTGTTTTGTGCAGGGCAGACCCTGTTTCGGTATTGTGTAGGTGGTTGGTCGGGGGATGGGGTGTGCTGCGGGGGAGAGGAGGAGGGTGACAGCTTTGAATGATCTTTTTGTGTTTTGCGCTGACTTCGATGTTAAAGGCTTTGGCCCACAGAGGGGTTTCTTTTTTTTGTCAACTTGGCGATAAGATTTTCAGACGGGTTTTCAAGCCTGTAGTTATATTTTACACAGTCCTTTCCCTTCCCCCACCGAAAAATAATAGTAAAGGTCTTGGAATCATTGAAGTCTTTTGGATACTGTACACCTTGTTTTTCATTTTCACTCGCCCTCCTCTTTCTGAGGAGAAACATCTGCAGAATGGATCAAAGGGCCTCAGGGGATGGAGGTTATTCCCATCACACAGGAGGTGCTGGAGGTGAGGTCAAAACCCTGAAACACGGGCCTCCGTCAGGGTGAAAAGGCTGCCGTTACCTGAAACACGGGCCTCAGTCAGGGCGAAAAGGCTGCCGTTTCCTGAAACACGGGCCTCAGTCAGGGCGAAAAGGCTGCCGTTACCTGAAACACGGGCCTCAGTCAGGGCGAAAATGCTGCCGTTACCTGAAACACGGGCCTCAGTCAGGGCGAAAAGGCTGCCGTTACCTGAAACACGGGCCTCAGTCAGGGCGAAAATGCTGCCGTTACCTGAAACACGGGCCTGAGTCAGGGTGAAAATGCTGCCGTTACCTGAAACAGCCATTGTGGATATGGAGAAGTAGCTTGAAGTAGAAATTGACCTTTACCACAGATTCAAACCATTCCGTTATATCTGACCCTGTATCAGTGGTTAGGGGCCAATTCTATCTTCTCCAGTGATGGGCACATCCTGGAAACCATCCTTCTAGTAACTCTAAACTCGACATAAGTGCACAATCAGTGTTTGGTTGGGCCTCTTTCTTTTCCTCTCCTGTGATTTATGCCATGCCTGTTTTCCACAGTCACAAGCATAGAGCTGCAATCAGATGTTAGGGTTGTGTTGACTCTCGCTGCGA
Source organism: Oncorhynchus mykiss (assembly GCF_057628025.1). Taxonomy (NCBI): domain Eukaryota; kingdom Metazoa; phylum Chordata; class Actinopteri; order Salmoniformes; family Salmonidae; genus Oncorhynchus; species Oncorhynchus mykiss. The sequence continues at coordinate 19,462,201 of NC_143041.1, read as the reverse complement.
CGCAGGAAGCCAAGTACAGTAGAGCATTGCATGGGGACCTTAAAACACTGGGTAAATGGGGAGAACTCCCAGTTATATAAAACATGCTCCATTGCTACCATATGGTGTGTATCTTCACAGACCGGTCCAGGTTTATAGGAGAAAATGTGCAAAGGAAAATAATCAAGGTGGCTGTTGTCATTTTACAGTATGTGGAGAGCGGTGGAGGCTGCTATGGGGAGGATGGCTCATAATAACGGCCGGGATGGAGTGAATGGAATGGTATTAAACACATTCATTATTATGAGCCATCCTCCCCCTCTGTAGCCTCCACTGGGAGAGAGAAGACATAAATCATGTCAACTCAGTAGAGGATGCCATGTCACTATAATTTGGGTGATAAACACATGCACATACACGCACACCCTCCCAGGCAGGCCACAGCTGGTCAATTCCATCCACCATCCGCTGGTTCTGCTCCCTTCCACCTCACCCTCTAGGTTCTATACCATCTCTACAGGGTAGTATCACCCAGGGCCCTGGCAGACAAACGTGGATCTCCACACCCCGAGCCGTTAATATCAGCCTGCATGAAACGCAGCAAGACCACAGTGCTCCAGCACCGCTTTTACAAGACCTTTCTCGATCTCTCGCCGTCTGCCACTCTCTCTGCCTCTCTGTCTCTGCCTCCTTTCCGTGTCAAAGAGAGCCGGAATGCAAACAAACAAAGTCAAATGAAATACATTGTTTTTCCTCCAATCAGAAACACGAGAGCCTCAGAGAAGCTCGGAGGAGAAGAGAGGCACGCACTGGAGGAATTTAACAACGCCTCAGAGCTTCAGTCCGGGCCTCTTTTATTTGACTGTAAGATAATGACATTGAGCTCAAATAATCCTTTATATCCTTCCTCCAGTGCTCCCTCTCTCCTTCTCAAATGCTTCCCTCAGGACAAAAAGCAGGGCATGCCAGAACTGTAAATTATAGCTCTGTGTCTGTCCATCTCTCCTCATAAACTTATATTTGTACCCATAAAGATTCATGCCGGTTTCCATTGGGGCTGTTTTTGGGTGGCAAATATCCTGGCCTTTATAAATCATGGGTCCCATCCATTTAATGGAACAGTGATGGATGAGAGCGGATGGGTGAGTATCAGACCGCTGTCTTGAGCTACAGAAGGGGAAGTGTGGCTAATCGGAGTTGACCTCCGTCCGGGGTCATATTGTCTCCACCTGGATGCAGCCATGCAGAAAGCCACAATGAGGACCACATCCTTTGGAGAGGAGACAGAGGATGTGAATAGATCACTGTCAACACAAGTCTAATCCACCAGATGTCAGCAGTGCATTCACACTCGCACTATATTTCAACGAAGCAAACCACTCAGCAACTGCTCACAACCAATCAATGTAGGCAGGCACAACATATTGCTGTAAAGTCCTCTGGCGCTGTGTGATAGATGATTACTGTCTACAGTTAGAGTTCACGCATGCACTTGTAGCATTCTTCTACTGTCCGTGGTGATGTGCAGTATTTGGCAGGATATTCACAATGTAAATAGAGGAGGTCTTGTTAACGATGTGGGGCCATGGAGGCAGGACCTATGGGGGCGTGTGCGTGTGTATATTTGTTTGCTTTTTGACATTTCATTACAGCCAGCAATTTAAAATGCCCAGCTATGTGGTCTCTTCACTTACCATTTGATATTCTGAGCACAGACAAACAGAAACAAAGGAATGTTCTCATTTTCACATTGTCTCAAGCCTTGATTTTCTGTTTTCATCCTACTTTTTTTGTTTAATCAAGTTTGTACTTCCATCATTACGATTTGGAGTCAATAAAACTTGTTTTCAACCACTCAACAAATGTCTTGTTAACAAACTATAGTTTTGGCACGTGGTTTAGGACATCTACTTTGTGCATGATACAAGTCATTTTTCCAACAATTGTTTACAGACAGATTATTTCACTTATAACTCACTGGATCACAATTCCAGTGGGTCAGAAGTTTACATACATTAAGTTGACTGTGCCTTTAAACAGCTTGGAAAATACCAGAAAATGATGTCATGGCTTTAGAAGCTTCTGATAGGCTAATTGACATCATTTGAGTCAATTGGAGGTGTACCTGTAGATGTGTTTCAAGGCCTACCTTCAAACGCAGTGCCTCTTTGCTTGACATCATGGGGAAATCAAAAGAAATCAGCCAAGATCTCAGAAAGAAAAATGTAGACCTCCACAAGTCTGGTTCATCCTTGGGAGCAATTTCCAAATGCCTGAAGGTACCACATTTATCTTTAGCAACAATAGTACGCAAGTATAAACACCATGGGACCACGCAGCCGTCATACCGCTCAGGAAGGAGACGCGTTCTGTCTCCTAGAGATGGATGTACTTTGGTGCGACAAGTGCAAATCAATCCCAGAACAACAGCAAAGGGTCTTGTGAAGATGCTGGAGGAAACAGGTACAAAAGTATCTCTATCCACAGTAAAACGAGTCCTATATCGACATAACCTGAAAGGCTGCTGCTCCAAATCCACCATAAAAAAAGCCAGACTACGGTTTGCAGCTGCACATGAGGACAAAGATTGTACTTTTAGGAGAAATGTCCTCTGGTCTGATGAAACAAAAATGGAACTGTTTGGAGGAAAAGGGGGAGGCTTGCAAGCCGAAGAACACCATCCCAACCCTGAAGCGGTTGCTTTGTTGCAGGAGGGACTGGTGCACTTCACAAAATAGATGGCATCACGACAGAGGGAAATTGTGTGGATATATATTGAAGCAACATCTCAAGACATCAGTCAGGAAGTTAAAGCTTGGTCGCAAATGGGTCTTCCAATAGAACAATAACCCCAAGCATACTTCCAAAGTTGTGGCAAAATGGCTTAAGGACAACAAAGTCAAGGTATTGGAGTGACCATCACAAAGGCTATGCTATCTCAATGCTATGAAAAATGTGTGGGCATAACTGAAAAAGCATGTGAGAGCAAGGAGGCCTTACAAACCTGATTCAGTTTCACCAGCTCTGTCAGGAGAAATGGGCCAAAATTCAACCAACTTATTGTGGGAAGGTTGTGGAAGGCTACCCAAAACTTTGACCCAAGTTAAACCATTTAAAAGCAATGCTACCAAATACTAATTGAGTGTATGTAAACTTCTGACCCACTGGGAATGTGATGAAAGCTTAAATAAATCATTCTCTCTACTGTTATTCTGACATTTCACATTCTTAAAATAAATTGGTGATCCTAACTGACCTAAGACACGGAATTTTAACTTGGATTAAATGTCAGGAATTGTGAAAAACTGAGTTTACATGTATTTGGCTAAGGTGTATGTAAACTTCCCGACTTCAACTGTATCTAGACTTGGCAAAAAAACATATTGAAATCAAATATTTGTATGCGTTTCAACGTAAAGCAAATTTTAAGGATCCCAGTCCTGTGCTTTGCTTCAAGCTCCAACGGAGTTGACAGATTTATTTTCTATATGGTGGACATGCAGCACCGCCTATGCCTCCTCCACCTTAGAGCAGATGTACTGAAGGGACTTCAGTGTAGAAGTTCAGCGTTGTCGATTTCTTGGAGCATGCCTGTGATTTTCATGGCACGAGAGGGATGCATGTTCGGAACTCAAGGAAACAGACACAGAACCAGAATCCTTTTTATTTTCCACGGAGGAGGCTGTCAGAGGCTCTTGTACTTGGAGATGTGAAGCCATTTGTAGAAGTGGATTACTACCACCGGCTGCGTAATTGCAGTGAGCTTGCGTAGCAGAACTGTGTCTGCCCTGGATCAAGAATTGGGTGGCCATCCACTGAGAAGTCACATGGTTCTGGGCCTGTGCAGAATTGTTCTGGGCCTGTACATTAACACATTAGAATAAACCTATATGTACAGAACTCCAGTGGTGAAAAAGGGACCCAATTTTCATACTTGAGTAAAAGTAAAGACATCTTTTAGAAAAGTGAAAGTCACCCAGTAAAATACTACTTGAATAAATGTCTAAAAGTATTTGGTTTAACAAAATATACTTTAAGTATCAAATGTAAAAAAAATAATCTTAGAAATCATTTCAAATTCCTTATTTTAAGCAAACCAGACAGGACCATTTTCTTGTTTTATTTATGGATAGCCAGATCAGCAGCAGTAGGGATGACCAGGGATGTTCTCTTGAGTGTGTGAATTGGACCATTTTCCTGTCCCGCTAAGCATTCAAAATGTAACTAGTTCTTTTGGAGTAAAAAGCACAACTTTTCTTTAGGAATGTAGTGAAGTAAGAGTAAAAGTTCTCCAAAATATAAATAGTGAAGTAAAGTACTGATACCCCAAAAAATGACGTAAGTAGTACTTTCAAGTATTTTTACCTAAGTATTTTACACCACTGTGGAATTCTTAATAGGCATCACTCAAGTTTTAATTACACAAAAGTGTAAAAAATAATAATAATAATCATATTAAAAAAGCCATTATGTGGCTAAGTAGATGAAGATGGGTGCTTTGAATGGAGGCAGAATAGAGGCCATATGAGGCTCCTGGAATTGGAGATGGAAAGCCAGCTGCAGCAGTTGGTTACATACCTGAACTGTGGCTGCGACTGCACTGGGAGGTTGCTTCACCAAGAACTTGAGAGCCTTCCACAGAGAGGTTATCTGTGGCCTGGACGCTGGCTTTGAGAACGTTCTGGAAGTGCATACTTGCAGTGAGGCTTAATATAGCTGGACTGTGGTTGTGTCTGAATGCTTGACTATGAACTGGGTGGACATTCGCTGAGAGAGCATCTGGGGCTTGGGGGTTGAAGGACACGTGGTGTTGGGAACATTCTGAAAGTGCTGTGGCCAGACACCCTAGTTCTGTGCCTGTGCAGTGTGATTCTGCGGCTGTGCAGTGTGGTTCTGCGCCTGTGCAGTGTGGTTATGCGCCTGTGCAGTGTGTTTCTGCGGCTGTGCAGTGTGGTTCTGCGCCTGTGCAGTGTGATTCTGCGGCTGTGCAGTGTGGTTCTGCGCCTGTGCAGTGTGGTTCTGTGGCTGTGCAGTGTGGTTCTGGGCCTGTGCAGTGTGATTCTGCGCCTGTGCCGTGTGGTTCTGCGCCTGTGCAGTGTGGTTCTGGGCCTGTGCAGTGTGGTTCTGGGCCTATGCAGTGTGGTTCTGCGGCTGTGCAGTGTAGTTCTGGGCCTGTGCAGTGTAGTTTTGGGCCTGTGCAGAGTATGTATGTGTACCAGAGCTATCTCTTGTCTTGCAGTGGTCATACGTTCTAACACTCAACACAAGTCAGAAGGGCCACATCCCTCTGCCTTGTTAACAGTTTTATTTGACCTTTTTTTAACTAGGCAAGTCAGTTAAGAACAAATTCTTATTTTCAATGACGGCCTAGGAACAGTGGGTTAACTGCCTTGTTCAGAACGACAGATTTTTACCATGTCAGCTCGGGGATTCGATTTTGCAACCTTTAGGTTACTAGTCCAACGCTCTAAATTCCATCGCCGTTTTTCAGGTGCGTATATAGTTTGTATTTATTAGTTTCAACGAACAACGCCATTACCCCAATACGTTTAAAGCAATGATTTATTATTTTTTTTACATGAATTCAAATCCAGTGTCACTGTATATGAACCAGTAGATGGTGCTGGTGAGTCTTGTCTGCTGGGCGCACCATACAGTGCTGTACTGTACAGTCAATCTGCCTGAGACCAGGGAGCCTCATGCATTACCACAGCAGAAAGACAAACCATCAGATGCCATTAGTGGTTAACCACGGAGGGCCAAGGGTGCAGGGAGAACTGTCAAGATGGGATTCTATTTCTCAGTTTATCCCGGGGCTGGACACTGTGGTAGGAATTCACGAATTGTGTGCAATCACATATGGTAATTGTGCACCTGGAGATTATTTGACACTTTTTTTTGCAACAGTTGTAGCTATATACTGCAGGCCTACTTGTGAAGCTCTTCCATGGGAACTGGTTCTGTGAGAATTTCGACGATCTACTCATTTGGAGAGAGTTGCAGCAGCAAAATATTTTGTTGATAAATAAGTACATGTCAATGTCATGTTTCTATCCAAAGATTGAGAGAAAGGGTTCTTTTTATTCCCGGAGCTCCAGTGGCTTCCAGAAGTCCAAGAACAACACAAATAATAGCCTCAAGAGGAGAGAGTACTGAGAGACGGCCGTGTCTGTCCGTTTTACACTCGGAATCTTACTTACTGCAAAAAAAATTTTCCTACTTTTAACAGCAAAGTGCTTGGCTTGAACACTCACAATTATTACCCACTCTCGCTGTCCTCTGAACTCCGTGTGAAGTTTCCGAAATTGCAAGCAGTAATAGAATAGTATATTTCCATGACTGCTCTTGTGACAACGACCGTGGAACTGGGGATATGAGGGTTACTCTTCCATTGGCCCAGTCTCTCTCTTCCATCTGCCATTACCTCACTGTAATAATAACACCATTATTCTCACTAACTAAGATTCCATCCCCGGGCTTTGATGACAGTTGCAGCTCCGCTTCACTTTCTAGGTGGTGTGTGTCCTTGCCAAGAGAAAAAAAGGCCTCTGGATATGTGGAGTCTGCTGACATTTCAGGAGAAATGTGTCAAGTCCTTTTCTCGTGATGATGAATTCCGTGCCTTCTCCAGGTGCCCGTGTGGAGTTTCATCATCATTTCATTAATCAGACCTCAGACGAATTCACCCCCCCCCCCCCCCCCTGTTGTGATGGCTCGGGTTATGATTTTTGGTTTCCACAGAAACAGCACCTCGAGGGGTATTTGGGCTTCCGTCTGTGACTGCTCCCAGACCCCTAACCAGTGAAGATATTTCAAATGTGACCTATGGAAAATACATATTGATGTTGGTCAAAAAGGATAGGCCTTTATTGTCTTATAGGAAATCGAAGGAATTATCCGAGGCTTGTGGCTTCTCTCACTGGGAAAATGGTGGAGGAGAAGAGCGATTGAACAGATAAGACCTCGTCCAACCCAAAGGTCAACAGTGATATATCCCCCGCAGTATGATCACATTATGATCCGAGGGGTTTTTTACAAGACATTTTGTGTTTACAGCATTTATGCTCAGTATTGTTGTCTGTTTGGCTGAACTCTTTGCAACATGGGTTTTGAATCATGATTTTCATGGCTTCGAGCAACGTTTTGGACACATCCAGCATGGAGAAGTTAAGGGGGTTGTGTGAGGAAGGAGAGAGAGTTGCAGCAAATGCATTCCTCCGTTCAGTCGAAACAGAATGAAAAATACACACTTCAACCCGACAATTTTGATGTAAGAGCCCCCGTTTTGCTCATGTAAAATGTCTCAAAGAGAGGACGTTCCTAAAACACCATGTTCTTTATTGTTTGACTACACCTTCTTCCTATGGAGGAAGCCACAGCCATTCATTAGCTGGTGTGGCTAATCATTTATGGAATGGTATTTACACCTTCAATATGGGGCCATTAGCAACTGACTCGCGCAGGCGGCTCAGCAGGAGAGGACAGGGCTTTGTACGCTGTTGTTATCCAGGCAACACACACGCACACACTCTCCCTGAGCATGGGTGGTCATGGGGCCACTACAGCCCTAACCAACACCCGGGTCCTTGGCACACCTCCCACAACACAGACACATCCCCGCTGCTTGACAAAAACGGCTCCAAATTGTTTTTGTCTTCTGATTACATACTCCCATTCCACAAGCTGTGCTTTGGTGGCTTGGAAACAAAAGTCATATTGATGGAGGACATTTGTTAGGGTGTACTGTAGCATTCCTTATGAAGGACGGCTTTATGCACAGCCAGTTCCATACAGCCATCTTTAAAGGCCCCAATGCTAACCACCCACCCGCCCTAATGGCTGGCCCCAAAACAGGAAAGACTCAAAATAGGAGAAACACTTCCATTTTTGACAGAAATATTGAATCCAAGTGGAAACTCCACACTGAAGAATTTGGCCCACTGGATGTTGTTTCGGTGCGTTGACCAATCCCCATCCAGTAGTCATGGCCACCTATATGGGTTAAGGGAGCTCCAACGTGACCCTTTGCACTCACAGAGGGACAGCTGTTGCCAGTAGCTACAAAACCCTGTCCACTTTGGATTGACAACGTCCGTAAATCCTGATATATTATGCATTCTTCCATTGGTAGATAATACAGAAATGCCTCTACTATTTCGTATTGGTTCAATTTTACATGGTTAGTGTTGGAGGAGCCAAAGTCAAAACAGTCTGATGAATGTCAAGCTAATAGAGGATGGGCGGGCCGGCTAATTTACTCTCAGAGCCAGGTTGAGGCGCTACTGCAGTCTATAGCTCTGATAAAGATCACGACAGGTACAGAGATTGACCATAGTTAGGGCCCTGAGTTTTTCCTGGTCAGGTCATGCGGTTCAGAAACAAAAAAACTGGACCCTAACTCTACTTCCATAGCTGTTGTGTTGGTGCTCAGCCATGCTTGAAGTGTTCCTGCAACAAGCGAGGTCCACCGTTATAAGGATGATTTAACAGGGGATGAGGAGTCTGGTTACAGGATCTTTATAGACAGACGAGTGGACCAATAATGTAGAGCGAGGAGGTTGGTTTTAAAGGACAGCTGTGCAACTATACCCCGCTGAAAGATGTGCCGTAGGATGTCACCGTAACTTAGGGTCACAACACTATACTACCTTCACGTCCGCTAGTGTGTCCTCCTAACAAACTACAACAGTAGAGATTAAGATTCAATAGTAGATCATCTTGATTCGGTTCCAAAGCTGTCAAAAGAACTCAGGACAACACTAACTTTTTTTTACCACTACTTTCAGCTCTATAAAGTGTGAAAATGGCGGAATTACAAGTAAAGTAGAGGAAATTAGCATGCTTCCCTGTCGGAACAAGTTGTAAAAATGTCACCTCCGCTTTGCAATTGTTTAGTTAAAGGTTGTAAAATAAGAGCTTGGTGTCTTTGTGTGTCTTTGTGTGTCTTTGTGTGTGTGTGTGTGTGCGTGCGTGCGTGCGTGCGTGTTGGCTGCCTGAGGTCTTTAATCAAGGTAATATAAGACTTTAAAGCTTCAGAAACTTGGCTCTGCTACAGTATCTTAAGACTTGATACACATACTATTCAGTGGCTTACTTTCGTCCCCATATCAGCAATAATACCTACTGTGCATACCTTAATACAACATCATTTTCTGAACAATTTTATTCTATATATTTTTTTTTTTCAAAAGATGGACTCGATGGAAGGAGTCAATTCCTTGTCAACCCTCAATGGGTACAGTTGTTTTGAGTCTGAAGTGTAACAGCATGACGTAGTCATCCAGGACAAATTCCTGCTCTTGCCTAGACAACTCCTCAGAGGGCGAGACGTGCCTTTGTCTGAGCAAAAGAGAGATCTCGCTGTCCAGACAACTGCACTATGCAGACGACAACAAACTCCACACTTACACACACGTGCAGCACACAAGTACACAAATAAACACACTCATACATACACATGCAACCAGCACACACAAAGAGTACACACATACACTTAGAAAGAAAGGTGCTATCTACAACCCATAGGAGAACCCTTTGAAGAACCCTTTTTAGTTCCAGGTAGAACTTTTGGGGTTCCATGTAGAACTCTCTGTGGAAAGGGTTGTACATGGAACCCTTTATTTATTTATTTTTTAACCCTTTTTTTCTACGAGTGTAGAGAAATTCACAAAGTATGAAAATACTGTACATTGACCGCAGGTTGTTGTGGGTACAGACTTGAATGCCATAAGTGATTATGATGAAATGTCTGCCCCCATGGCAACATTGGGTTTGACTCACTCCATCTTGCACACAGTAGCAGGTTGAGTGCACAGCAATTAAAACTTCGGCGTATGACCCGCAGCTCCAGGACACACACATCTATTTTTGCTAAATGTTTTGTTTATTTGCTTTGCCCGCAGGGCTTATCCGTCTCAACAGCGCCTCTCAAAGTGTTTTGTTTTTTCATGTGCAGTCAATTAAGGTTAATGTGATAGACATTAAGAGACATTAGAGTAAGGCAGCCCCCCCTGACAAAAACACTGATTGGCTACCAGAACACATCAAACAGGTGCTGGGACATGCAACCCCAGAGCAAGGCCTTGGGTTAAGAATTGTCAACGACGTCGGCAGAGTGCCTTTGAAAACGAAGATGTGAGGCAGGATATTGGCAAACGCTTCTGCAGACTTTGTTTGCGCGAGTCTGTCAAAAACACGGTCCAACATCTGTATGAAGACTTCCATATTTTTGGGGGCAGAACCTGTAAGTCTGTTTGTGCAGAATGGAGATAGGTGTTGTCATGGGAGAGGAGAAGATTCTGGAAGGGTTCCTAGAGTAATCTCGTTGCCGGGGGGGGGGGTGGGGGGGGGGGGGGGGTATAGCTCGGACTCCTGTAGCTCGTTACGGTGGTCCAAGCTATGACGGCTCTGAGGCGCTGGATAAATGTGCCGCCGTAAGTGAATCCTCAGCAGGAGATTGACTAGTAATCTACGTTTTTACCCCTCAAATGCATAACACTCAAAGTGGAGACCAAGATCCCACCAAGAGCTACACGCTACAAGACAGACAGTGACCATTGAAGGGAAAATCCCCCCGTCACATTAATTTGTGGGCCTTCAAAGCGAAACCTGCAGAGCTCTTCAAGCATATCCCCTGTACACCAATGAGCTCCAATTCAAACCAGAAAAGGGAATATACTGTTTTATTTGAATGAGCACTCCAACGTGGTCTCAAGGCAATTCGTGGTATTATGTACGTAAATCTGTATCACTCCATTTAGTATGATATATTACGTTGGGTTGCATTATGAATGGAACAGCGGTCGTACAATATCATACAAATTAGAGGACGTACAGTATCATACGTCTTACCCGGTTGTACAATAGCATACAAATTGGATGATGTAACTAATACATACATCTTGGAGGACATATAGTATTATAAGTATTTCTCAGACACCAGGTTGCTTGTTGAGAAAGAAAGGAGAATTACGGGGAGAATTTACACTGGCGGTTAGGGGAACTAACGACAAAGGTCAGGATCATTTATGTAAAAGGTTAGGAGTACTAAAACAACAAAGGTCGGGTGAATTTACTATAGATGTTGGATCTTACTTTGATTACTCTTTCGCCGCAGAAAATGTTCTGCGCATCAGGAAATTCAAAATAGCCTTGTGATTTAGATACGGTCACTGAAAACCTGCAGTTCAGTTTCTCTCCAAGCTGGGGCAGTCGAGGCGTTCTGACTAGTGCCAGCTACTGAAATCATCCTCCCTCTCTCGCTCGCTCAAATGCTAAACCACCAGACAGAACACAAATACATGTACTACTGCTACTGTGGGCCTATATGTCCTATTACTACAATGTTCAAATGTACAAAAAATGTATCTGAAATGCATGCACATCAACAACCGCGTTTTACATAGCTTAATAACACAAGATAGATATTCCTCTCCACTACCACATACAAGTGTGAAGTGTATCCGCAATGCAGCCAGCCGTACAGTAGGCTACACCTAAACCATAGCCTACTGTAGCCTTTCAAAACGAATTACACACATAGGTCTATAATCTCAGATGTAAATGAACAATAGTGAGGTAGCCTACGGAATGGAGCGCAGTGGCACATGAAAAACACGAAAACACGCAAAAAAACGCAGCCCATGAGTTTTTGAGGTCTACAGTATATGTAATCTAAAAAGAACACATTGTTTACGAGCAAACCTAAGATTACAGATGAACTGTTAAAATTGAGTTCAGACGTGGCCTGGGGTGGTCTAGGATCGCTGCCTTCAGGATTAACATATAGGCCTACCAAATCGGTAGGCCACGTTTGAACTCAATTTTAACAGTTCATCTGTAAGCCCGTACTGTTCTGGCACAAATAACTCAATCCCTAGATTGACTTGATTTAGTTACAGATTCCAAATATGGCCAGTCCATGGATGTTTTACTCCTGATCGTGTTAAGAAATGACCATACCAGACACTTTTATTTTAAGGACAGTTGTATTTAATGGGTAACATAAATAGGAAACAAATTCAATAATAACAATAGGCTACACCAACATTAGTTTCCATTCATAGTAGATTTGCCGGAGTAAACAAGGAAATACTTTACTTCAATTGTACAGAATGCTTGTCAAATAGATACATCGCCCTTAGTCTGTCCAAAAAAAGACAATGTTTTTCTGACGATAATACCAAATAGTGGGCGAACATATCTTGAAAGAATTTGGTTGCAAGCAGGACTAAGGTAACACCGACATCATCTTTTAGGAAGCGGCAATGAGATGACCAATAATACTTGCAATTGAGATCATCTGTGCAGGGGAATTTAGTGTGTATTGATGATTTAATGAGACATCAGCTGGATATAATCTAGTGCCATCAATGGTTACAATCGGCCCCTTCTTATTTGAGTATTGTTACGGTGAGTGAATGAGGACCCAAAAGCGAACTAACTTAAACAGAGCTTCTTTAATAACCAAACATAGGTAGGCTCAGATAGACCGGCAGATTCCGACAGGACAGGACAAGGTTACAGCAAACATGACGATAGTCTGGTTCAGGCATGAAACACAACAAACAAGAATCCGACAAGGACAGGAACAAAAACAGAGAGAGATATAGGGGACTAATCAGAGGGAAAAAGGGAACAGGTGGGAAATGGGGTTTTGAGGTAGTCAGGAGGAGACAAGGAACAGCTGGGGGAAAGCGGGGGAGAAAAGGTAACCTAATACGACCAGCAGAGGGAGACAGGGTGAAAGGAAAGGACAGAAAGACACATGACAATACATGACAGTACCCCCCCACTCACCGAGCGCCTCCTGGCGCACTCGAGGAGGAAACCTGGCGGCAACGGAGGAAATCCTCGATCAGCGCACGGTCCAGCACGTCCCGAGAGGGAACCCAACTCCTCTCCTCAGGACCGTACCCCTCCCAATCTACGAGGTACTGGTGACCACGGCCCCGAGGACGCATGTCCAAAATCCTGCGGACCCTGTAGATGGGTGCGCCCTCGACAAGGATGGGGGGGGGGGGGGGGAGACGAGCGGGGGCGCGAAGAACGGGCTTGATACAGGAGACATGGAAGACCGGGTGGACGCGACGAAGGTATCGCGGAAGAAGAAGTCGAACTGCGACAGGATTAATGACCCGAGAAATACGGAACGGACCAATGAACCGCGGGGTCAACTTGCGAGAAGCCGTCTTAAGGGGAAGGTTCTGAGTGGAGAGCCAAACTCTCTGACCGCGACAATATCTAGGACTCTTAGTTCTACGCTTATTAGCAGCCCTCACAGTCTGCGTCCTATAACGGCAAAGTGCAGACCTGACCCTCTTCCAGGTGCGCTCGCAACGTTGGACAAAAGCCTGAGCGGAGGGGACGCTGGACTCGGCGAACTGAGATGAGAACAGCGGAGGCTGGTACCCGAGGCTACTCTGAAAAGGAGATAGCCCGGTCGCAGACGAAGGAAGCGAGTTGTGGGCGTATTCTGCCCAGGGGAGCTGTTCTGACCAAGACGCAGGGTTGCGAAAAGAAAGACTGCGTAAGATGCGACCAATAGTCTGATTGGCCCGTTCTGCTTGACCGTTAGACTGGGGGTGAAAGCCGGAAGAGAGACTGACGGAAGCCCCAATCAAACGGCAAAACTCCCTCCAAAATTGAGACGTGAATTGCGGACCTCTGTCCGAAACGACGTCTGACGGAAGGCCATGAATTCTGAAAACATTCTCGATGATGATTTGTGCCGTCTCTTTAGCAGAAGGAAGCTTAGCAAGGGGAATGAAATGAGCCGCCTTAGAGAACCTATCGACAACCGTAAGAATAACAGTCTTCCCCGCTGACGAAGGCAGTCCGGTGACAAAATCTAAGGCGATGTGAGACCACGGTCGAGAGGGAATGGGAAGCGGCCTGAGACGGCCGGCAGGAGGGGAGTTACCGGACTTAGTCTGCGCGCAGACCGAACAAGCAGCCACGAAACGACGCGTGTCATGCTCCCGGGTGGGCCACCAAAAACGCTGGCGAATGGAAGCAAGCGTACCCCGAACGCCAGGGTGGCCGGCTAACTTGGCAGAGTGAGCCCACTGAAGAACGGCCAGACGAGTAGGAACGGGAACGAAAAGAAGGTTCCTAGGACAAGCGCGCGGCGACGGAGTGTGAGTGAGCGCTTGCTTTACCTGCCTCTCAATTCCCCAGACAGTCAACCCGACAACACGCCCCTCAGGGAGAATCCCCTCGGGGTCAGTGGAGGCTACTGAAGAACTGAAGAGACGAGATAAAGCATCAGGCTTGGTGTTCTTAGAGCCCGGACGATAAGAAATCACGAACTCGAAACGAGCGAAAAACAGCGCCCAACGCGCCTGACGCGCATTAAGTCGTTTGGCAGAACGGATGTACTCAAGGTTCCTATGGTCAGTCCAAACGACAAAAGGAACGGTCGCCCCCTCCAACCACTGTCGCCATTCGCCTAGGGCTAACCGGATGGCGAGCAGTTCGCGGTTTCCCACATCATAGTTACGTTCCGACGGCGACAGGCGATGAGAAAAATACGCGCATGGGTGGACCTTGTCGTCAGAGAGGGAGCGCTGAGAAAGAATGGCTCCCACGCCCACCTCTGACGCGTCAACCTCGACAACGAACTGTCTAGAGACGTCAGGTGTAACAAGGATAGGAGCGGATGTAAAACGATTCTTGAGGAGATCAAAAGCTCCCTGGGCGGAAACGGACCACTTAAAGCACGTCTTGACAGAAGTAAGGGCTGTGAGAGGAGCTGCCACCTGACCGAAATTACGGATGAAACGACGATAGAAGTTCGCGAAGCCGAGAAAGCGCTGCAGCTCGACGCGTGACTTAGGGGCGGGCCAATCAATGACAGCTTGGACCTTAGCGGGATCCATCTTAATGCCTTCAGCGGAAATAACAGAACCGAGAAATGTGACGGAGGAGGCATGAAAAGTGCACTTCTCAGCCTTAACAAAAAGACAATTCTCTAAAAGGCGCTGGAGGACACGTCGAACGTGCTGAACATGAATCTGGAGTGACGGTGAAAAAATCAGGATATCGTCAAGGTAAACGAAAACAAAGATGTTCAGCATGTCTCTCAGGACATCATTGACTAATGCCTGAAAGACAGCTGGAGCGTTAGCGAGGCCGAAAGGAAGAACCCGGTATTCAAAGTGCCCTAACGGAGTGTTAAACGCCGTCTTCCACTCGTCCCCCTCCCTGATGCGCACGAGATGGTAAGCGTTACGAAGGTCCAACTTAGTGAAAAACCTGGCTCCCTGCAGGATCTCGAAGGCTGAAGACATAAGAGGAAGCGGATAACGATTCTTAACTGTTATGTCATTCAGCCCTTGATAATCTATGCAGGGGCGCAGAGACCCGTCCTTCTTCTTGACAAAAAAAACCCCCGCTCCGGCGGGAGAGGAGGAGGGGACTATGGTACCGGCGTCAAGAGCTACAGACAAATAATCCTCGAGAGCCTTACGTTCGGGAGCCGACAGAGAGTATAGTCTACCCCGGGGGGGAGTGGTTCCCGGAAGGAGATCAATACTACAATCATACGACCGGTGTGGAGGAAGAGAGGTGGCCCTGGACCGACTGAACACCGTGCGCAGATCGTGATATTCCTCCGGCACCCCTGTCAAATCACCAGGCTCCTCCTGTGAAGAAGAGACAGAGGAAACAGGAGGGATAGCAGACATTAAACATTTCACATGACAAGAGACGTTCCAGGAGAGGATAGAATTACTAGACCAATTAATGGAAGGATTATGACAAACTAGCCAGGGATGGCCCAAAACAACAGGTGTAAAAGGTGAACGAAAAATCAAAAAAGAAATGGTTTCGCTATGATTACCAGAAACAGTGAGGGTTAAAGGTAGCGTCTCACGCTGAATCCTGGGGAGAGGACTACCATCCAGGGCGAACAAGGCCGTGGACTCCCTTAACTGTCTGAGAGGAATGTCATGTTCCCGAGCCCAGGTCTCGTCCATAAAACAGCCCTCCGCCCCAGAGTCTATTAAGGCACTGCAGGAAGCTGACGAACCGGTCCAGCGTAGATGGACCGACAAGGTAGTGCAGGATCTTGAAGGAGAGACAGGAGTAGTAGCGCTCACCAGTAGCCCTCCGCTTACTGATGAGCTCTGGCTTTTACTGGACATGAAGTGACAAAATGACCAGCAGAACCGCAATAGAGACAGAGGCGGTTGGTGATTCTCCGTTCCCTCTCCTTAGTCGAGATGCGGATACCTCCCAGCTGCATAGGCTCAGCACCCGAGCTGGCAGAGGAAGATGGTAGTAATGCGGAGAGGGGGGCAACGGAGAACGCGAGCTCCTTTCCACGAGCTCGGTGACGAAGATCAACCCGTCGCTCAATGCGAATAGCGAGTTCAATCAGGGAATCCACGCTGGAAGGGACCTCCCGGGAGAGAATCTCATCCTTTACCTCTGCGCGGAGACCCTCCAGAAAACGAGCGAGCAAAGCCGGCTCGTTCCAGCCACTGGAGGCAGCAAGAGTGCGAAACTCAATAGAGTAGTCTGTTATGGATCGATTACCTTGACATAGGGAAGACAGGACCCTGGAAGCCTCCTCCCCAAAAACAGATCGATCAAAAACCCGTATCATCTCCTCCTTAAAGTCCTGATACTGGTTAGTACACTCAGCCCTTGCCTCCCAGATTGCCGTGCCCCACTCACGAGCCCGTCCAATAAGGAGAGATATGACGTAGGCGACACGAGCAGTGCTCCTGGAGTAAGTGTTGGGCTGGAGAGAAAACACAATATCACACTGGGTGAGGAACGAGCGGCATTCAGTGGGCTCCCCAGAGTAACACGGCGGGTTATTGATTCTGGGCTCCGGAGATTCGAAAGCCCTGGAAGTGGCCGGTGGATCGAGGCGGAGATGGTGAACCTGTTCTGTGAGGTTGGAGACTTGGGTGGCCAGGGTCTCAACGGCATGTCGAGCAGCAGACAATTCCTGCTCGTGTCTGCCTAGCATCGCTCCCTGGATCTCGACGGCTGAGTGGAGAGGATCCGAAGTCGCTGGGTCCATTCTTGGTCGGATTCTTCTGTTACGGTGAGTGAATGAGGACCCAAAAGCGAACTAACTTAAACAGAGCTTCTTTAATAACCAAACATAGGTAGGC
This sequence comes from Oncorhynchus mykiss, assembly GCF_057628025.1. Classification (NCBI taxonomy): domain Eukaryota; kingdom Metazoa; phylum Chordata; class Actinopteri; order Salmoniformes; family Salmonidae; genus Oncorhynchus; species Oncorhynchus mykiss. Next base: position 19,445,093 of record NC_143041.1, on the reverse strand, counting down.
TCAGATAGACCGGCAGATTCCGACAGGACAGGACAAGGTTACAGCAAACATGACGATAGTCTGGTTCAGGCATGAAACACAACAAACAAGAATCCGACAAGGACAGGAACAAAAACAGAGAGAGATATAGGGGACTAATCAGAGGGAAAAAGGGAACAGGTGGGAAAAGGGGTGACGAGGTAGTCAGGAGGAGACAAGGAACAGCTGGGGGAAAGCGGGGGAGAAAAGGTAACCTAATACGACCAGCAGAGGGAGACAGGGTGAAAGGAAAGGACAGAAAGACACATGACAATACATGACAAGTATATTCCAATACATTCTTTAGGTTACCCGCTGGCTTATCCATTTAATTGATAATGTCCTTGAAGCCGGTGTTTGGAGGATGTATTGGCACGGGTGTTGTTATGCCCGAGATGAAGTCGTTCAGGCTTTTTGTTCTGTATTTATGAGCGCGACCGCATCGTTTGATCTAAATGTTCCATTGCCATACTATCTGGCAACGTTGTTATCCCTTGCTTGCTAGCTAGCCAACTACGGCTAACTTACAATCACGTCAAAAAGTACAGCCAGAATAACAGCAAAGTAGCAGCATATGCATTTGTTTAAGCTATTTTCTAGTGACATTTACAGTGCCTTGCGAAAGTATTCGGCCCCCTTGAACTTTGCGACCTTTTGCCACATTTCAGGCTTCAAACATAAAGATATAAAACTGTATTTTTTTGTGAAGAATCAACAACAAGTGGGACACAATCATGAAGTGGAACGACATTTATTGGCTATTTAACAAATCAAAAACTGAAAAATTGGGCGTGCAAAATTATTCAGCCCCCTTAAGTTAATACTTTGTAGCGCCACCTTTTGCTGCGATTACAGCTGTAAGTCGCTTGGGGTATGTCTCTATCAGTTTTGCACATCGAGAGACTGACATTTTTTCCCATTCCTCCTTGCAAAACAGCTCGAGCTCAGTGAGGTTGGATGGAGAGCATTTGTGAACAGCAGTTTTCAGTTCTTTCCACAGATTCTCGATTGGATTCAGGTCTGGACTTTGACTTGGCCATTCTAACACCTGGATATGTTTATTTTTGAACCATTCCATTGTAGATTTTGCTTTATGTTTTGGATCATTGTCTTGTTGGAAGACAAATCTCTGTCCCAGTCTCAGGTCTTTTGCAGACTCCATCAGGTTTTCTTCCAGAATGGTCCTGTATTTGGCTCCATCCATCTTCCCATCAATTTTAACCATCTTCCCTGTCCCTGCTGAAGAAAAGCAGGCCCAAACCATGATGCTGCCACCACCATGTTTGACAGTGGGGGATGGTGTGTTCAGCTGTGTTGCTTTTACGCCAAACATAACGTTTTGCATTGTTGCCAAAAAGTTCAATTTTGGTTTCATCTGACCAGAGCACCTTCTTCCACATGTTTGGTGTGTCTCCCAGGTGGCTTGTGGCAAACTTTAAACAACACTTTTTATGGATATCTTTAAGAAATGGCTTTCTTCTTGCCACTCTTCCATAAAGGCCAGATTTGTGCAATATACAACTGATTGTTGTCCTATGGACAGTCTCCCACCTCAGCTGTAGATCTCTGCAGTTCATCCAGAGTGATCATGGGCCTCTTGGCTGCATCTCTGATCAGTCTTCTCCTTGTATGAGCTGAAAGTTTAGAGGGACGGCCAGGTCTTGGTAGATTTGCAGTGGTCTGATACTCCTTCCATTTCAATATTATCGCTTGCACAGTGCTCCTTGGGATGTTTAAAGCTTAGGAAATCTTTTTGTATCCAAATCCGGCTTTAAACTTCTTCACAACAGTATCTCGGACCTGCCTGGTGTGTTCCTTGTTCTTCATGATGCTCTCTGCGTTTTGACGGACCTCTGAGACTATCACAGTGCAGGTGCATTTATACGGAGACTTGATTACACACAGGTGGATTGTATTTATCATCATTAGTCATTTAGGTCAACATTGGATCATTCAGAGATCCTCACTGAACTTCTGGAGAGAGTTTGCTGCACTGAAAGTAAAGGGGCTGAATAATTTTGCACGCCCAAATTTTTCAGTTTTTGATTTGTTAAAAAAGTTTGAAATATCCAATAAATGTCATCCACTTCATGATTGTGTCCCACTTGTTGTTGATTCTTCACAAAAAATACAGTTTTATATCTTTATGTTTGAAGCCTGAAATGTGGCAAAAGGTCGCAAAGTTCAAAGGGGCCGAATACTTTCGCAAGGCACTGTATAAGCAGACAATGAAAGCTTTTACAATATTCAATGATAAAAAAATTCTAAACCAGGTTATAGGCTACATGTGCACCACCAAGTCAGAACAATAGGCGTGATTAAGAGGGGTATAATTTCTCTTAATTATTTATCTTCATATGACAAGGATTAAAAAGGATTTGCCAGTAGATTGTCGACTTGATTCATGATGATGACTGCTAGCTAAGATTTTGAAAGTATGATGTTGATATCAGTCCAATCAAAGCTACTGTACATATTACGTGATTTGACATCATTTTATCTGTGGCCTATGACTTTGAGCCTTCTTGGATGGGCACTTCTAATATAACTCTGTTGCAGCACCCAAAGGGTTAGAATTTTTTAGGTCTACCCTTAGACTTGGCAGTGGCGTAGTGTCCCCATGACTGACAGAACACTGAGCCAATCGCAGTGCAACGCTCTGTATTTTTCTGCTGGCTTGTCCCACCACCACAGAAAGCACTGAGCTAGGCTGAAACACCTGCATTTTGGAGCTGCCTTACTCAAGAACCATATTTGTATGCAGCTTTATTACCTAAATTATACATTCTTATTTTTTTTTATCCTTATGTGACACGTATTAATGCCAAAATAACATTCAAAACAGGCAAGCCCCCCCAAACAAAATTATATATACATTTATATATAATGGTTTTTTTTTAAATTGCAAGAATTTTAGCCTCAAAGCAGTTGTTTTCTTTATAACCTGTTAGTTTATATGCTATGCAACCGTGATACAGTTAAAGTCGGAAGTTTACATACACTTAGGTTGGAGTCATTAAAACTCATTTTTCAACCACTCCACAAATTTCTTGTTAACAAACTATAGTTTTGGCAAGTCAGTTAGGACATCTATTTTGTGCATGACACAAGTAATTTTTCCCACAATTGTTTACATACAGACAGATTATTTCACTTATAATTCACTGGATCACAATTCCAGTGGGTCAGAAGTTTACATACACTATGTTGACTGCCTTTAAACAGCTTGGAAAATTCCAGAAAATTATGTCATTGCTTTAGAAGCTTCTGATAGGCTAATTGACATCATTTGAGTCAATTGGAGGTGTAACTGTGGATGTATTTCAAGGCCTCCCTTCAAACTCAGTGCCTCTTTGCTTGACATATTGGGAAAATCAAAAGAAATCAGCCTCCACAAGTCTGGTTCATCCAAGGGAGCAATTTACAAATGCCTGAAGGTACCACGCTCATCTGTACAAACAATAGTATGCAAGTATAAACTCCATGGGACCACGCAGACGTCAAATGGGTCTTCCAAATGGACAATGACCCCAAGCATACTTCCAAAGTTGTGGAAAAATGGCTTAAGGACAACAATGTCAAGGTATTGGAGTGGCCATCAGAAAGCCCTGACCTCAATTCTATCGAACATTTGTGGGCATAACTGAAAAAGTGTGTGCGAGCAAGGTCTCAAAAATTGACAAGCTCTGTCAGGAGGAATGGGCCAAAATTCACCCAATTTATTGTGGGAACCTTGTGGAAGGCTACCCAAAACGTTTGACCCAAGTTAAACAATTTAAAGTCAATGCTACCAAATACTAATTGACTGTATGTAAACTTCTGACCCACTGGGAATGTGATGAAAGAAATAAAAGCTTAAATAAATCATTCTCTCTACTATTATTCTGACATTTCACATTCTTAAAATGAAGTGGTGATCCAAACTGACCTGAGACAGGGAATTTTTAGTAGGGTTAAATGTCAGGAATTGTGAAAAACTGAGTTTAAATGTATTTGGCGAAGGTGTATGTGTAACAGTATAATTTTTAAACCGTCCCCTCGCCCATACCCGGGCGCGAACCAGGGACCCTCTGCACACATCAACAGTCACCCTCGAAGCATCGTTACCCATCGCTCCACAAAAGCCGCGGCCCTTGCAGAGCAAGGGGAACTACTACTTCAAGGTCTCAGAGCAAGTGACGTCACTGATTGAAACGCTATTTAGCGCCCACGCTAACTAAGCTAGCCGTTTCACATCCGTTACACTCACCCCCCTTTTGACCTTCCTCCTTTTTCCGCAGCAACCAGTAATCCGGGTCAACAGCATCAATGTAACAGTACAAATTTAGACCGTCCCCTCGCCCATACCCGGGCGCGAACTAGGGACCTTCTGCACACATCAACAGTCACCCTCGAAGCATCGTTACCCATCGCTCCACAAAAGCCGCGGCCCTTGCAGAGCAAGGGGAACTACTACTTCAAGGTCTCAGAGCAAGTGACGTCACTGATTGAAACGCTATTTAGCGCCCACGCTAACTAAGCTAGCCGTTTCACATCCGTTACATATGTAAACATCCGACTTCAACTGTATGTTTCTTGGTACATTTTCTGGGGAAGCCTGGCTTCCATTGGCATCCATGAATACATGCCACTGGTTACAGTACTGCATTGTATACAAACACCTCTTCCAGCTGCCCCCTTGGAGTCGATTTTAAATATGTCTTCAGACATTCAAATCCCCCTGCTGTAGGATTCTTTTCTTCCTGCCATGAAAAGGGTCAAATTAAGATTTGTAGCAGATTACGTAAATTGGGTTAAGTTTAGAATAAGGGTTAGAGGAAGGATTAGCTCAAATGCTACAGTTGTCCCAGAAGGCGACATTAACATGCAACCTTGGGATTGCTAGACGGTCGCAGATTACGCCCGCCCATCCTCCCCGACTAACCTCCCTACTTTAGTCTCTGTCTCAAGTAACTAGACCATTAGTAGGTATCATACATCCTGGAGGTGCTCAGAAATACGTAATGTATGTTTCGCATGGCTCTGTGGCCAGGCTGTGCACTCTGGAAAGTAATTATAACACTTTAATAAGATTTCAAGTCATACAGCTGTACAGATCAAGAGCAATACTCCATGGCACAGAGGCCAACGAATGAAGAGATTCCAGTTCTTAACCTTGCATCTGGGATATTACTTGGATTTGAGACCTCTGTTTGGAGAAAAAAAAAACTCTTTGTCCTCTTTGTTTCATTTTGATCAACTGTATTTCCATAGCAGTGAGAGCACTATGTATTTCCACGGTGAGAGCGAATGACTTCCTCCATTGACATAAATTACATAGCTAAGTCAATGAATGAAGAGTAGTGGGCTTGAGGTAAACATGATTCACACCTCTCACTATCCAACTCCCGCGCCCCTTCCCTCACCCTCACAAGTCAACTAAAGCATTAGATGCTACGGTCAGGCGCCACTCATTAAGTTTGAAGACGGTGTGTGTGTGTGTGTGTGTGTGTGTGTGTGTGTGTGTGTGTGTGTGTGTGTGTGTGTGTGTGTGTGTGTGTGTGTGTGTGTGTGTGTGTGTGTGTGTGCGTGTGCGTGCGTGTGTGTGTTGAGGGTGGGTTTTTTAGACTCACTCCCCTAGCTAATAAAACATTCATAGGAGGGCAGGAACTCCAATGTATAGTTTCCCTGTGCCTGTGAGAGCTGGGATCCTGTGGTGAACCCATAGGGAGCACTATTCTGTCTGCAAACAAAGACCCACTGTTCCAGCTATACAGCCACACACTATACCAAACACTCCCTACTGCACTGCTGTAAAGCTAATCAACACAGTTTAGGCATTTACTTCAATATATGCATGTATGTTGCTGGGTTTCTTTCTGTGGTTATCACAAAGTGGACAATACGGTTGTGGTAGTGGACAAGAGATAAGTAGTTCACTGAGAAACGTTATAATTATCTGGCTTGTTTGCCCTCTACTTCGCTTAAAGGTCCATAAAGGTGAAGCATCCATTTTTATCTCAATGTCAAATCATTTCTGAGTAAGAACTATGTACCTTATTGATTGTTTTCAATTAAAATGGTCAAAAATAAACAAAAATATCTTATTAAGCAAAGACCACTTTCTAAACCATAAATTTTGCTAGGACTGTCTGGGAGTGGTCTTAGTGGGGAGGTGAAAACAGAAAATGATCTGTTATTGGCAGAGAGATTTGAAACCCTGTCTTTCTTATTGGTCTAGTGACTAACTTACCACCTGGTGATGTCACCAGGCAGGCCAAAACTCCATCCCACCAAAACAGGTTGAAATTTCAGTCAGTTGTTTCAAAAGGTTCTTCCACTAAATGGACATTATCATAATTTTCACAATTTCACAGTATTATTCCAACCTCATAGTTCCTTCAGAAAGTATTCACACCCCTTGACATTTTCCACATTTTGTTGTTTTACAGCCTGAATTTTAAATGATTCAATTGAGATTTTATTGTCACTGGCCGACACACAATACCCCATAATGTCAAAGTAGACTTATGTTTTTCAACATTTTTACAAATTAATAAAAACTTAAAGTTGAAATGTTTTGAGTCAATAAGTATTCAACCCCTTTGTTATGGTAAGCCTAAATACGTTTAGAAATAAAAACTTGCTCTAACAAGTCACATAATAAGTTGCATGGACTCACTGTGTGCAATAACCAGGTTTTTGAATGACTACCTCATCTCTGTACATTCAATTATCTGTAAGGTCCCTCAGTCGGGCAGTGAATTTCAATCACAGATTCAACCAAAGACCAGATAGGTTTTTCAATGTTTTTCAATGCCTCGCAAAGAAGGCCACCTTTCGGTAGATGGGTAAAAGCAGACATTGAAAATACCTTTGCGCATGGTGAAATTATTAATTACACTTTGGATGGTTTATCAATACACCCAGTCACTACAAAAATACAGGCATGCTTCCTAACTCAGTTGCCGGAGAGGAAGGAAACCGCTCAGGGATTTCACCATGGTGACCAATGGTGACTTTTAAAACAGTTATAGGGTTTAATGGCTGTGATATGATAAAACTGAGGATGGATCAACAACATTGTAGTTACTCCACAATACTAGCCTAATTGACAGAGTAAACAGAAGGAATCCCGTACTAAAAATATTCCAAAACATGTATCCTGTTTGCAACAAGGCACTAAAGTAATACTGCAAAAAATGTGGCAAAGCAATTAATTATTTGTCCTGAATACTAAGTCTCATTCATGTTTGGGGCAAATCCAAGAGTGGTACACATTACTGAGTGCCACTCTCCATATTTTCAAGACTAGTTGTGGCTGTGTCATGTTATGGGTATGGCTGTAATCGTTAGGGACTGCAGAGTTTTTGAGGATAAAAAAGAAACAGAATAGAGCTAAGTGCAGGCAAAATCCTACAGGAAAACCTGGTTCAATCTGCTTTCCACCAAACACTGGGAGATGAATTCACCTTTCAGCAGGACAATAACTTAAAACACAAGGCCAAAACTAGACTGAAGTTGCTTACCAAGAAGACAGTGAATGTTCCTAGGTGGCCGAGTTACAGTTTTGACTTCGATCTGCTTGAAAATGGTTGTCTAGCAATGATCAACCACCAATTTGACAGAGCTTGAATAATTTTGAAAATAACAAAGGGCAAAAGTTGCACAATACAGGCGTGGAAAGCTCTTGGAGAATTATCCATAAAGACTCACAGCTGTAATCGCTGCCGAAGGTGATTCTAACACAGATTCTAACATCATCTGTATCTATTATTTGTTATTTGAAAACCATGAGATGAGCAGCAACAGTACAGAACCATCCCTAGACCAACACATTATTAAGTGATAATGCCCAAGAAGCCGGTGTTTGGAGGATATATTGGCCTGGGTGTTGTTCACTTTTATACAACGGGTTACCAACAAATTCAAATAGTGGTTGATATAATTGTATACAAAATGTTATTTTGATGAGTTTCTTCATACTATTTCATCCTTCCACAACATAGATTTTCGATACAAATCTAGGGTTGCTACCCAAGCCGGCTTGCCGTTTGTTCTATCGGTTTGGTTGCTAGAGCATGATCCAGTCGTTCAGTCTTTTTGTTCTGTATCTATGGACACAACCCCGATGTTCGTTCTAAATGTTCCATTGCCATACTGGCTGGCAACGTTGTTATCCCTTGCTTTCTAGCTAGCCAACTACGGCTAACTTAAAGTCACATCAAAAAGTGTAGCCAGAATAACAGCAAAGTCGCTGCATTTGCATTTGTTTAAGCTGTTTTCTCATGACATTTATTGGATACATCCAGAACAATTAGCTAATGAGGCGCGATTCTCGCTAGACGTTCAATTCAAGGGCCAGATAAGAAATTAAAATGGGAAGTACACTCGAAAATCGAAATGTGTTTGCTTTTTTCAAGCCCCCCCCCCAAAAAACTGAAAATACATAATTTTGTAAAACATGAAACATAATTTGGGGAAAGAAATCACAGATTTTATAGGGCCCCCCTTGGAGTTGTTTATTAATCATTATTTTACCAGGTACTGTACAGTGCCTTCAGGAAAGTATTCAGACCCCTTGACTTTTTACAAATTATGAAGCAAAAACAGTTTTCTATAAATATTTGCACATTTATTACAAATAAAAAAGTATTCAGAGCCTTTGCTATGAGACTCAAAATTGAGCTCAGGTACATCTGGTTTCCAGTGATCATCCTTGAGATGTTTCTACAACTTGATTGGAGTCCACCTGTGGTAAATTCAATTCACTGGACATGATTTGGAAAGGCACACACCTGTCTATATAAGGTCCCACAGTTGACAGTGCATGTCACAGCAACAACCAAACCATGAGGTTGAAGGAATTGTCTGTAGATCTTCGAGACAGGATTGTGTCGAGGAACAGATCTGGGGAAGGGTACCAAAACATTTCTGCAGCATTGAAGGTCCCTAAGAACACAATGGCCTCCATCTTTCTTAAACGGAAGAAGTTTGGATCCACCAAGACTCTTCCTAAGAGTTAAGATAAAGATAAACTGTGCAATCGGGGGAGAAGGGCCTTGGTCAGGGAGGTGACCAAGAACCAGATAGACTGAGAGATCTCCAGAGTTGTTCTGTGGAGATGGGAGAACCTTCCAGATAGACAACCATCTCTGCAGCACTCAACCAATCAGGCCTTTATGGTAGAGTGGACAGACAGCCACTCCTCAGTAAAAGACACATGACAGCCACTTGGAGTTTGCCAAAAGGGACCTAAAGGACTCTCAGACCACGAGAAACCAGATTCTCTGGTCTGATGTAACCAAGATTGAACACTATGGCCTGAATGCCAAGCAGCACGTCAGGAGGAAACCATCATCCCTACGGTGAAGCATGGTGGTGGCAGCATCACGCATTGGGGATGTTTGTCAGCGGCAGAGACTGGGAGACTAGTCAGGATCGAGGTAAAGACGAGCGGAGCAAAGTACAGAGAGATCCTTGATGAAAACCTGCTCCAGAGCCCTCAGGAACTCAGACTGGGGCAAAGGTTCACCTTCCAACAGGACAACGGCCCCAAGCACACAGCCAAGGCAATGCAGGAGTTGCTTCGGGCCAAGTCTCTGAATATCCTTGAGTTGCCCAGCCAGAGCCCGGACTTGAACCTGATCGAACATCTCTGGAGAGACCTGAAAATAGCTGTGCAGCAACGCTTCCCATCTAACCTGACCGAGCTTGAGAGGATCTGCATAGAAGAATGGAAGAAACTCCCCAAATACAGGTGTGCCAAGCTTGTAGCATCATACTCAATAATTCTGTAATCTCTGCCAAAGGTGTTTCAACAAAGTACTGAGTAAACTTACATGAATGTGATATTTCTTTATTTTACATTTTTTGCTTTGTCATTATGGGGAATTTTGTGTAGATTGAAGAGGGGGGAAAAACAATTAAATTAATTTTATAATAAGGCTGTAAAGTATCAAAATGTGGAAAAGGTCAAGGTTTCTGTATACTTTCCAAATGCACTGGATATTTCTCTTGTACTCTTAGAACCCCGTGAAGAGTTGCAGGGGAGAGGAGAAAAGAAGAATGTGCCTATTTGAAGAATGTGTAATCTTTCAGATTTCACTATGCCAGAGGTTGGCCCATGTAGCTAGCCTTCCCTCTGGGAGAGTTATTTGTTCAGCTACCAGTTGCTCGTAAAAAATAAGGTTGATAAAACAATTCTCATTATTTGATGTTAATCAAGTGCAGGTTTCAATTCGAGAGTTTTTTTATTTTTTTATTCTATGAATTGCAGCTCATTTCATTTGGCTTGGTTTCACTTGTCATTGATGTTGAGTGTTCACTGAAATGCAGGTCTAGAGCCAGAAACGTTTTCCTTTTTTAAGAACTACGTATACAAGCACACACGTTCAAGCGCACATGCACAGCTAACATAAACAAGCACACATTGAGGTCTTATTTTACAACCCATGAGTTTGCTTAGGCTTTATCCAGACATCTATAAAATCTTTGGAAACCACCCGATGAAGGAAGGCTAATAAGCTATGGTGTGTGTTGTTGAGTTGATTTGAACACCCCACCGGGCACACAATGGTTGAATCAAGGTTGTTTCCACATCATTTGCATGAAATTACATTCAACCAACGTGGAATAGACGTCGAATTGACATCTTTGCCCAGTGGGACCTTTCAGACTGAATTGAGAATGCTCACATTTACACTAACAGAACAAGATAAGTTTGATGTCCAAATAAAATGTTGCCCTAATGGAACAATAACACCCTGCCTCGTTCCCGAGAAAACACTTTCAATTCACATGTTGTTGATTTTATGTTAGGGCCTTTGCAATGATGGCATGCTGACACAATGTAAGGCAGCCATGTTTTATTTGATCTTGAGTTGCATGACATACAGTACCTCAGTAATAGGTCGATTGTCTGATGTGCCAGAAAAGTCCTATTTCCTCCTTCTGGCAATGGCAGTTTGGTTCTAAGAAAACCATAGCCGTCTGCTCTCTCTGAAGTGGAGTGTGAACTAATGTGATCCTGGGTCTATTGTCCAATCTGTTGGACTACTCGATAAACCCATAGCACCTACTGTCTCTCTCTTTTTCTCTGTCTATATACTCTGTCTCTCTCTCTCTCTCTCTCTCTCTCTCTCTCTCTCTCTCTCTCTCTCTCTCTCTCTCTCTCACACACACACACACACACACACACACACACACACACACACACACACACACACACACACACACACACACACACACACACACACACAACACATAAATATACAGTAATTGTACACTACACAGACAGGGTCAGAGTTCAGACAGGGAACACATGTCAGTGATGCATTTAGACATATTAATGTCAGACCAAATGATGACAAATGTGGTGCCTCTCAGATTGCTCATGGTATCAAGTCAAGGCCTGGTTTCATGTACGCACAGTTACAGTAATAGCCTGTAATAGTGCTCAGGTGACTTTCAGGACGTTCAGGACCAGTTAACAAGTCACATGGAGTCATCAACACCATGTCAGATGTGCCTGCATGATGTATTCACTCCGAACCCTAAACGGCCTGGTTTCTGTGTCTTCGCCTGCTTCTAATATCTTAGCCTTTACAGCCTCAAATGGGCCTGTTGCCACAGAGACAAACATAAAGCAGCTCAACACAGCAAGTCTTAGAAAAACATTGTCTTTATCAACACCGAAGGCTGGAATTTTTCATTTAATTTTAGAAGCTGAGAGAATAGGCAGGAATGCCTTTCTTTTGAAGCGTACCATTTTCTCTGCCTCTCTCGTTCTCCTTCTCTCTTTCTCCCTCTCTCTCTGACCAGTTCATCTGTGCTTAGATTTAGATTCAGAGGGGGAATTTCAGATGTAGTAACTGCTAGACAAAGGTTTAACTATGCTTCACTGTTATTTGTGCAATTGGATACACAGAAATATACTGTTAGACATACAGTACCAGTCAAAAGTTAGGACACACCTATTAATTCAAGGGTTTGTCTTGATTTGTTACTGTTTTCTACATTGTTTGATAATAGGGAATATATAAAAAAAACTATGAAATAACACATATGGAATCATGTAGTAACCAAAAAAGTGTTCAACATATCTAAATATATTTAATATATAGATTCTTCAAAGTAGCCACCCTTTGCCTTGATAACAGCTTTGCACACTCTTGGTATTCTCTCAACCAGCTTCATGACGAATGTTCTTCCAACAGTCTTGAAGGAGTTCCCACATATGCTGAGCACTTGTTGGCTGCTTTTCCTTCACTCTGCAGTCCAACTCATCCCAAACCATCTAAATTGGGTTGAGGTCAGGTGATTGTGGAGGCCAGGTCATCTGATGCAGCACTCCATCACTCTCCTTCTTGGTCAAATAGCCCTTACACAGCTTGGAGGTGTGCTGGGTCATTGTCCTGTTGAAAAACAAATTATAGTCCCACTAAGCACGAACCAGATGGGATGGTGTATCGCTGCAGAATGCTGTGGTAGCCATGCTGGTTAAGTGTGCCTTGAACTCAAAATAAATCACAGACAGTGTCACCAGCAAAGCTCCCCCACACCATCACATCTCCTCCTCCTTGCTTCACAGTGGGAACCACACATAAGGAGATAATCCGTTCACCTACTCTGCGTCTCACAAAGACACAGCGGTTGGAACCAAAAATCTCAAATTTGGGCTCAAACGCATTAAGAAGGAAAGAAATTCCACGAATGATGGCACACCTGTTATTTGAAATGCATTCCAGGAGACTACCTCATGAAGCTGGTTGAGAGAATGCCAAGAGTGTGTAAAGCTGTCATCGAGAGGCAAAGGGTGGCTACTTTGAAGAATCTCAAATATAAAATATATTTAGATCTGTTGACCACTTGTTTTGTTACTACATGAGTCCATATGTGTTATTTCATAGTTTTGATGTCTTCACTAATTGTACAATGTAGAAAATAGTACAAATAAATACAAACCCTTGAATGAGTGGGTGTCCAAACTTTTGACCGGTACTGTATGTAATGACATCTTTCAAGAAAGTAATTCCGGCTTGATTTCCAATCTACAAAGCCATGCCAGATGATCACACAAAATACACCCAGGACATCAGATAGCAATGTGAAAGAAATACCCTTTTACCACAGGCTTCCTTAAAGCAGGGGCTGCCAAGTCGCAAATGAACGTTGATTTAGTAACAACAGAAGCCTTTTGTTTAGATTTTTTTTCCTACATTGAGCACTTGGGTTTCCAGCGTGTTATTTTTCCATGCATAAAAATTTCATGATGAAATAAAGCAGTGCATGATCCGTTCTGGGGACGGAGATTTGTTCGGCTTGGCCCGTATCATCTATTAACTTGATTGCATGGTGCAATTAGGACACACACTAATCTCAGTGATAAAACTAGGTTACTCAATTAATCCATTCTTTTTTTGGGGTGGGGGGGGGGGGGTGCAGGTGGGTTCCCCTGCTGTTCCTCGAAATAACTAAAAACGTCAAAAGCACAAGAATATAAATATCACATATCAACATTAAATCAACCGACAGAAAAAGAAAATCAACCATGTGGAAACAGTCCAGAGATACTTCATCATAACTCAAGCAGTTTGAATTACAAACACTGACATTGCGAACTCGAACCCCGTCGTCTGGGTTTATCCCCCTGGTAGTGATAATCTAACATATCTGTTGAGGGTTGAAGCTCCATTTATCCTGTTGAGGACTGTATTTTACTGACCCAATGAATCTGGATCTGAATATCCGGAGGCTGCAGAGTTCAACCGCCAGATCCCCCCCCAACCTCCCCTTCATTCCCCTCTCCCTTCTCCCCAACATGGCTGTGTGTGTGTGTGTGTGCTTTTATTGGCTCCCGGATTCAAAAGGCCTCATTGAAGTGCAGGCAGGTAGAAGGAGAATGTGTTGAATGTGTCTAGACGCTGGAGGTGAACGCTGGTGAGAGATGTGCCGTGGAGACACACAGTGTGTGTCATGGGTCAGCCTACTGATGTATTTCAGTCTGTGTAATCGCTTCCACTACTACCGAGCTCTGAGGCTGGGCTTTGAATTAAAGCAGGAACAGATTGTCTCTACGGTACCAGGTACAGTACAGTTTCTAATAACATCAATTATCGAGTAATAATTGCAACGTGCTTGAAAACAAAATGCAGTACTACATATTGTAGGTGTCCACATGTTTATTTTTTTGTATGCCTGAAACTTTTTTACATTTGTTATACTGAGTTACTTAACTTCGACATACTTCTAGTAAACACCTTCCTCTCTTTTCAGATCTGCTGCTCTCTTTAGTAACCCCCAACCACTTGTATGAGAGTCTTTTGGTGCCAACAAAACATGGTATGGATGAATAGACAAAATGACCACAAGTACATACTGTAAGTTTATTCAACGGATTCGTAACAAAATCTCCTATTTTCTTTTGTCCGTGCCTGGACTAAAGGAACGACCCACAGTGAATGATGTCACACCAGAAGTATACAGTGTGACATGGGTGGGAGGAGGCCACGCAATGAAGGCTTATTGTCTCACATGGGACTTCCTCCAACCATATTTGTTCTAGGTTCCCTTTTTTTTTTTACGTTCTCAACAACGTTTTAAATCCAGGCAATGCTTCCCCTGCTGAGTCGCAGAGCCAATGGGATTACTGCCGTCCATTACAATCTATAGCCCCACCCCTAATACCCAACCACCCGCCCCAATGCTGTCAAAGCACTATGCGCTTTTGTGAGGTGCTTTTCACACCAAGAGGGTTAGATTTGATGGTTGATCTGAAAAACACATTCTTTAGTTACAGCGAGGCCCCCGCATTGGAAGAAGTAAACATATGTTGATGCTTAAATCATATACAGTAGAAGTCCAGTTAAATGTTGTTAAATGGAAGCCACCATTTCACAAACTTTTTTGGTTTCCTGCTCGTGACATGAAAGACATTGAAGTTAATTGAAATTACACATTGCAATTGAGTCCCCTACCTCCCAAAGGCAATTTCATGAAGTGGAATTGAATATCTGAGTGAACAGTGTTTGGCTCTGTCTTTCTGACTGACTTCACTCAACATAGACCAAAAGAGAGACAGGGAACTTAAAACAAAGTGGTTTGTGAGGTGTGGGATTTTTCTGTTGAATGCCGCAATCAACCTTGCTCATTATGTGTTCAAGATATTCGATGTCAAAGGTTCATATTGGGGCTAGATTATCATTCCTGGCAATGTAGCGAGAGCATGCTCTGCGGAGGCTGTAATTGGAGAAATAAGTCAGACGAAACCTGAAATTAGCCCCAGTACAGTAAATGTTGGCCGGTTGACAAGAGTTTTGTTGTGTGTACATATGTGAGTTTTTGGTTGAGTCACTGAGACTGAGAGTTAATTGGTTCCCTTAGAAGTAAAGCCACCAGTTGGTTCCAATGGATGGCTACCTTGCCATAACAAATGCAAAACGTAAGCTTTTCAGTCCATCTTTCACCAAATGATGCTACTGTACCTTGACACTCAACTCACTCAAGTGTGCACCCAAATGTGAGTGTTCCCAACACACAGTCAGACCTTCATCACACATTCAAGGAACATGTTCCAAAGAGTCACTAAGTAAGACATATCTGCTTGGGACACAGTTAAAAACTACATGACCAATGACCAATGGACTCAATACTCAAATCACATGAACAATGTGGTATTAACAATAATAGACTTGCAGCAGTAGCCGAATCTGGCTACAGAATGCTCAGTGTGTGGAGAGTTGGGGCAGTGGGAGAGAGGGAGAGAGACTGTCTCCATCCTGAAGGGTAACTAACGTTGAGTGACAGAGAGGCAGAGATCAAAGCTGCCCTGGTGCAGGGGGCCCAGCACTCACAGCTGTCAGAGGGGAAATCATGTCAGTAACAGGCACACAGAGCAGAGCAGGGCTGCAGCTGGCTGGCTGGCCAACTAGCTCTCACAGTCTCACGTCAGAATTAGACGTTCATCCATGTTTCTCAAACATCACATTTTGAAGTTGCTCCAAACGTCAAATTTCAAAGCGTTTAAGGTCAAGTTTAGGCATTAACTCTGAATTTTTAAAGTGTGGGTTAAGTTTAGGCATCAACCCCCGAAATCGTAAGGTTAAGCATTAACTCCGAAAGGTTAAGGTAAAGATTAAGGTTTGGGGTAGGATGAAAACAAAAATCTCAAAAACAACTTTCTATCACTGGATTCGAATGTGCAACCTTTGGCACCAGAGGCAGATGCTTACCTACTTGAAGGTAACAGCACTTACTCTTAACTCTAGTAGCCGGTTTCCATGTCATTTCCAGACGTCCTCAGACATGGATAGACGTTGAATACTGACTTGTATCAAAGGTGACCTGGCTGGCTGGGCTGGGCTGGCTGGCTGGGCTGGGTTGGGTTGGCTGGGCTGGCTGGGCTGGGCTGGCTGGCTGGCTGGGCTGGGCTGGGCTGGCTGGCTGGGCTGGGTTGGGCTGGGCTGGGCTGGCTGGCTGGGCTGGGCTGGGCTGGGCTGGCTGGGCTGGCTGGCTGGGCTGGCTGGGCTGGCTGGCTGGGCTGGGCTGGCTGGCTGGTTAGTTGGTGTGGGTGTTCTCTCTCATTCTTTCCCTCGGATTCGTTCCATATTATGTTTACTGTGTCTCTCTTCAACTTTCTTTTTCTTTCCATTTATTGCTCTATTTTGTCTTTATTTCTTTCATTCCCTCTCTCTCCCTCTCTGAAGAACAGGATATCTACACTAAGCTAACATTTCTCATCTCCCCTGTAGGTCACCAGACCTCAGCTAAATGTTACTTTCTCCAGAGCTTTGGAGGTGCATCTCTGAACAATTTGGCAAATACCATAATAATCGTTCAAAGTGAAGCACTATGAGAATACGGGTAGCAAATCCGGGCCCCTAACAGAGTTCAGTATCCTCTTAAATCCAGGCTAAAATCAAGCATTCCCGTTTGGATCCACGAAAATAATCCATTTATAGACATGAAAAGGACCATAATAGCAGACTTACTGTGTGAGGCCAAAGAAAACAATATCCTTGGCCAGAAAAGTACGTCTGAAATACACCAAGATAATTCCATTCTCTCTCATGAAAAAAAAGGGGGTGGAGGGGAGAGGAGGGAGGCACAATTTTTAATCTGGCTGGTAAATTACACACTATATCCAAATCGCGTGTGTCTGAGCACTGACCTACTGTATCATGAAAAAGGGGCTTAAGGGCAAATCGCATCATAATTGCGCAGGGCCAAAATCACGGCATTATGGAGTGATTTATATACAGTCGAACGAAAGGGTGCGGACGGGAGGCGAGAGAGCGGTGCCAGTCGTCAGTCCGTTTGGTGCAGTAACGTGGATTGTAACGGTCTCACCAACTGAATGATGATGGGAAAATGGCCTTCATGTTTGGGAGCCCTTGAAGTGATTGATAACCATGCGGATGGAATACAACGCTCTGTAACCAATCGTGCTTTCGTCGACTCGTCGCAGGCATAAACAAGAGGGACCAGGCAGCTGTTTCTTAGCCAAACTCAACGTGTCTTCCAAACAGAAGCTTCCAAATGTGAATAATGGTTGTAACTCAATATCATGGTCCATTTTTCAAAAGTGCCCAAACACATCAGGCTTGCTTGTTTTCAGATAGGCATCTCACATGAGGAATCACTAACAAGTCAATTAAAACAGGCTTTAAGTAATCAAAGCAATGAGTTCATGTTCAGGAAAGTGATCATCCCTTGATAATAACTTGGCGTATCGTCATCAGAAAAAGAGAATGACACATCTCAAGTGATTGTGTGTACAGTATGACGTTGCAATGATACGAGTTCATGGGGTCAATTGTGTTAGCGTTCGTGTTTTGTTTTACTAGTTGTGTTTTGGCAAATATACTGCAGTGCAGACTGTATGTCAAGGCATAAAGATAACTTGGGGACTAGAAAAATGAGATTTAGAAATAAAAACCACCTAATGAGTGGATGTAATCTTGATTCAAAGAGTATGGTTTCTTTCTCTGCCTTTGTGCTTAGGGATTTCCCCCCATCTACAGTCAATTATTCCTGAGAAGAATGAAGGCAAAGATAACTTTGAGGCAAAGATAACTTTGCTAACATTCCTAAGTGGACAGAGAACAAGTCTAATTTTGTATCTTGGAGAAAAATATATATATATTTATTTTTTTGCAGAAATAACACAGGGCTGCTCGCACTGCTGAGAGTTGTTACTCAACCCAAATGTCTGAACTCCAATGATAAATGACTCACTTTTCATGCTGAGCTCTAACAGGTCATGGAACTGGGTCAGGCCTCTATTCAGAACTAAGATTTCTGAGAGGACTGGCTGGATGAGACAAGGCCTGCAGAAATACACCCTGATGTGATGATTCTGTCAGCTAACAGCCCAGGTGGAGAGTGGGGAGGATAAACTACGCCAACCCCACTCGGATGTCACATCTACCCGTAAATCCAGAAATTTGCTGGGATTTGGGCCATAAATTTGTCATAACATTTCCTTTCCAGGAGACATTCCATCTTCTGTTGGCGTTGATGGCTATGTACACTGTTATGCAAATGCAGGAGATGTTCCCGGATATCTCTCTGGAAGAGGGAGGCTGTCTGTCTTCCTGTCTGTTTTTCGCAGAAGGAGGACATTGATGTAAACTCTTCTCTCTCTGTGTCTCAATGAGGGAGGTATGGCAGAGGACCCAGTCTGGTGAGGGGCTGTGTGATCACACATGAACATCTTGGCAGGGATCAGATGGGTAATGGAGGGGTTTTCATGGCCCTCGGACATCCATGACCAAATCAGTCAGAGTGGTCATTTAGTCCAAGCCAGCAGTAAGAAAACAAGTCAAGGGGAGATTGGTGTCTGGCCAAAAGCAACATGGTGGACTCGCTGTCTTTTACTCCTTGATGAGCGCCCCAGGCAGATATTCTGTGAATGAGAGCATATTCTTCTCTCCCCCTATTTCATCTCTCTACCAGAGGTGATTCATGCATGCATGATGTCATATAGGATGGCATTTCTTAAATGGTCTTATGTGTGAGGGTCATTGGCCTTGTTGTGCTGATTTAAAAATGCTCTGCCTCTGTTGATAGGCTATGTCTGAAATGATGACCAGCTAAGGAATACAAGAGCTTAGAGTGAGACAACAATAATCAATTGATATTGGGACTCTGACTCATATAAAATAATTATGGGTGGCTCTCTGGTAATGGGAAGGGTCTACCATGATTTCCTCACATCATGACGGCTGAGGCTGATAGGATCTTGCTTCGGCTATGTACTGATAAGCTTAAGACAATCATGGCTTTAGTAAGGGCTTCAGGAGCAGGGGCCTTTAGTGCTGTTGCAGGACATGTAAAGCGTGGTGTGAAAGGCCCCAGTGATTCCCGTCGGGCCAGTAGAAGGTATTTTAATGGCTCACTGACCCCAGTAGCCAAGCTGTCACCACCTCTCTCACAGGGTCCGCATTGTCTTGCTGTTAACTAGACATCAAGACCTCAGGAACCCAGGAGGCTCCAGCAGGCCCCTCTGACCAAGGGGCCATGAAAGAATGACATGGAAGAAAAACAAGAGCACCTCTAAAAATGTCTTAAAATCACATGGTTGGCTGGAGAGACCAGGAACAGAGACATATTTTGACATATCAGCCAACCACCGAAACATCAATTCTTCATGCAACTCTGGACTACAAAGGGAGTGCCCTGTACCCTAGTCATTATGTGATCGTCATGCTTAGGGTTATCTAAAAGGGAAGGAAATGGACCGTTTACACGGTCAAAGTTAGGTTTAGACTAGAGTGTAACAAATGCTTTATATTTGCCCCATGATGTATGGAAACCTTTTCAATGAAAGAAAAAGAGATGCCCCCAAAAAAATCGACATGCAAAAAACCCAACAATTTAATCAGAATTGCTGTTGTCATACTTGCAATGTTCTGGACTCTAAAGCACTTTAAACTCCAGGCATAGGCGGAGTTGGCCTTTAATGCAGGGCTGACAGACACGTTCCTTACTGTCTAGCCATGTGTTTAAAGGTCCAATGCATCCGTTTTTACCTCAATCGCAAATCATTTCTGGGTAACAATGAATAACCTTTCTGTGATTGTTTTCAATTCAAATGATGACAAAAATAGCTTCTTTAGCAAACAGCAATTTCTCAAGCAAGAAGCTTGAAGGTAAAAACTAAATCCCACCAAAACAGGCTGAAATTGCAGGTGATTTTAAAATAGCTCTTATACTAAAAGGGCATTATCATAATTTTCACAATTTCACATTATTATCCCAACCTCATAGTGTGGGACTATATATAAAACACATGAAAACACGTTTTTTGACTGTACCGGGACTTTAACCATGCAGATTACCTTTATATCTAATAAGCTATGTTAGAGTTTGCACATCCTCTTCCAATCATAATGTGAGGAGATCAAAATAATAAAAAACTGTATACCAAATCTACTCATTTTAAAATGTTGATTAGTTCTCTTTGACATTATCATTCACCTGATGATAAGACAAGACATGTGAAAAACTCTTTTTTTTTTGCTAACGTTTTGCTAACGTTTGGTTTGCCTTGGTACCTGAGAAAGAAAAGGTTGAAGACCCCTGACATATACTATGCTATTATATTCGGTTCTGTTATGTAGACTATTATCATTATGGGATCTTGCAGACATTGATGTAGCTTTGGTCTAACTTTATGAAACGAGCACCATTCGTCTGAGTAGCCTGTTCTCTACGCGTAAAGTAGATTCTGATTCTACAATGGGGAAGATTTGTGGGCTTGACTCTCGTTGGCTGAGCGCTCCAAAGCGTCACCGTCTGTCACTGCTAAAGCCGTAGGCTTTCCCCTGGTCTCTCTAGTAGTATTAAACAAGTGTGGAGCTATAATCTGTGAAGTGTGCCTGTCATACGATTTACCTTTTTTAAACCCTTAACGCCAATCTACATGTGAGTAAAAGGATAACACCAATCAAGCGCATCCTGGAATTGCACTGCAGATCAAACTGTGGACGGCTTTTCTCACATTTTGTCACATTCAAATACTAAAGAAAGACCTAACTTGATGGAATAACGCGTTTTGAATAGAAAATATGGCAAAGATATTATTACATCTGGTGCATTTGTTATTATTTTTAAATTCCAGTATCGGGGAAGTTTCATCCGTGGAGCCATCCGACATGACGCAGCACGACAGCAATATCGAACAGGCTACGGATGACTCTTCCGCGCGCGAAACCGCATCGCGGGACATGGTCTCAATCAATATGTTCAAACTCTATGAAAAGTACAGTAAGGAGCCTCACCGTTATCGAGACGGAAATACCGTGAGAAGTTTTAAAGCTATTCCAAGTGAGTGTTCTCCTACATGTTCATATTTTACTGCATGATACCAGAATATCACACTTAATATGAACGTGGTGGGCTGCTGACAGCTGTAGGCAGGGTACTTTGAACGCAGCAGCTAGAGTAGCCTTGGAACCATACAAAGTGACATAAACATAATTTTGCAATAGCAAAAAGTTTATAATAATTAAGTTGGGCTATTGTATGTGTTTTATATAAGCACCAACCATGCCCTGTCACCGTTTTGGTATAGGCTCACTGTGATCAGAGAGTGTGGGCTACTGTTACTATTCATGAGATGTTAGACAAGAGCCTATTATGACACTCACTCAGACACTATTAAAGGCACACAGAAAACTATATTCCGTGCTCTCCTAAGCATTTCCATATGGCTGAGACCTATTCAGGGGCAATTTTTATTTTTCAAACATTAGTGGGAGTCAAGGGATGACATTAAGAATATTGTTTATGGTAGTCAAAATAGTGTGTATCGCAATCAGTGTAATCATGGCATAATGATTGCACTGTAGCCTATTGTATGTGATGATATTTCACACACAGATAATAATTTGTGGCTTTTATGACATTGTGGTTGCAGAAAAGCTGTGGAAAGTAGGCTACATGTTGAAAAAGAATGTGTAGAATTAAAAATGCTGTCGACACACATGATCATGTCTTTCTTTTCTTTGCAGGAGTCTCCGCGAACAGCGTGTGGTTCCATTTCAACCTGTCGACCATCCAGGAGTCGGAGGTCATCCTGTCCGCCACATTCCACTTCCTGGACCAGCGTCCCCGCCACCGGCCCTGGATCTGCCGGCGCTCCCGAAACGCTTCCTGTCGCCTCCAGCAGCTTCCCCCGTCCCAGCTCCTCTTCCGAGGAACGTCCCCGAACTCTGCCTTTGCCTCCCCGCTGGGCAACGTCACCCTGCCCCCTCCCAGGAGAGGGTCCTGGCAGACAAGAGAAGTCTCCGGTGTAGTCAAAGAGGCCCACGTCCTGGG
Organism: Oncorhynchus mykiss; assembly: GCF_057628025.1. Lineage (NCBI taxonomy): Eukaryota > Metazoa > Chordata > Actinopteri > Salmoniformes > Salmonidae > Oncorhynchus > Oncorhynchus mykiss. The sequence goes on along the minus strand of NC_143041.1, from coordinate 19,422,773 downwards.
AGAGCTCCTCATCTCTGCAGAGTTTGACTTTGGGGTGAGGCCCCAGAGGAACCAGGAGCGCCTCTCTCCAGCCAGCCTACCATACGTCCTGGTGTATGCCAACGACATGTCCATATCTGAGCCCAACAGCGTGGCCATGACCTTGCAGAGGTACGGGCCTTTCCCTTCAGGCGAGGAGCCCACCCGGTCCCCCAATGCATCTCCTCCAGCCTCCAGGCTGAAAAGAGAAGCAGTGTCCCCCCTGGACCAAATACAGAACAATGACCTGCCTGAAGTCCAGTTTCACACCCTGAAGAACCATGAACTATGGGAGAGCACTTATTTTGCTCCCAAGATTAAGCCCTCAATGAAACATGGGCGAAAGCAAGGCCAGGACAGCAGTGACGGCTTGAATAAGCCCCAGGTGCTGAGCTTTGATGAGAGGACCATGAAAAAGGCACGCAGGAGACAGTGGAGTGAGCCCAGGGTCTGCGCCCGACGCTACCTGAGAGTGGACTTTGCAGACATCGGCTGGAGCGAGTGGGTGTTAGCCCCGAAAGCCTATGATGCCTACTACTGTGCAGGCACCTGCAGATTTCCTATTCCAAAGGTAAATTCGTGTAGTGTTTTACTTCAGTGTTTCGTGTAGTATTTATTTCGTCAATAAAATGTTCCATTGTCTTGAAAATATGCTTGAAAGTTATTTAATTCATCCGATGATACTGCATACAGGGTATGCTGTATTAAATACATGCCTGACAAATGTGATGTCATCCTCATATTTCCTTGTGAAAGAGAATCCCTCTCAACTCCAGCTTCTTTCCCTCTCTGGCTCCCAGGTTCTCCGGCCCTCGAACCACGCCACCATCCAGAGCATTGTGAGGGCGGTGGGAATCGTTCCCGGCATTCCGGAGCCCTGCTGTGTTCCGGACAGGATGAGCTCTCTGAGTGTTCTCTTCCTGGACCCCAGCCGGAACATGGTGCTGAAGGTTTACCCCAACATGTCTGTGGAGACCTGTGGCTGCCGGTAGAACCACCCGGGAAAGAGCCTCAATGCATAAATGCATAAAAAAGATGACAATGAATCAGACAGAGTGGAGCAGGAGAGACATTCAGTCAATAGAGTACAAAAAGAAATACATATTTGGATGAGACTACAATGGATGAACTCACCATGGAGGGAGATATGGATTATAGATAAGGGTTTTACGGGTGGTGGGATGCAGAGAACGCTATGTCTGACCCTCCGATGAGTGTGATTCACACAGGATTTCCTCTGTCATTCAGCAGCTCGACTGTAGGTGAATTGGGGACTGTTTGACTAACTGTCAGTTCCAAGCCTTCAGCCATCCAGAGCTGGCTCTTGATCTATACCCAGACTCCAGAGTAACTCAAATACTGGACCCTATTGCCATATACTGCACTTAGACTATTGGACTCAAGTCTTCCTACGGCACCAGACTCAAAAGCTCAACCTCTGTAAATAATCTTGTAACTAATACAACTAAATGGGACTTTTTTTGTAAATAATTGATGGAATCCTAAACTATGCTTTGCCTGTCGTTTATGTAGTGTTCACTAGGTGTTTGAAATAATCTGCTAAAATAAATGGTTAATGCATGAGAGATTGTACTATTTTAATAAATAATTCTATATTGTTTTCTGACTGTATGCATACTGTGGTCATCTTATAGGGTACTCACTGTGGAATATCAAATGTAATCGTTGCATTAGTTTGAATTCGGGATCCGCTGTCATCATTTTCAAAGAAAAGGGAGATACGCAGCACATTGCTGCCACCTGCTGTTTTGAAATATAAATAGTTACAAAATTGCCATTTTTTAAGATGTGGACCTGAGATTTATTGTTTTGATGTTACTGATGAAACAATACACCACTAGTGCACAATTATTACATCCGACATTTTCAACATCATACTGTATGTACAGTTGATTCATGTAAAACTACCACAAAGGTGTTGAGAATAATTGTGCTATGTAACTTCTATTTCCCCATTACAGTTTTTCTCAATCGCTTTGGCTCATTTTCTGAAACCGTCTGAACATTCTCTAAACTGTAAGTGCAATTGTCACAACTGTTTTATGGGACATCACAACTCTATTGCATGTCTGCAAAAATGTAGTAACTCACCCAAAACATTTAATTCATGCTTCAAAACCTAATTACTGTGTCAGTGAATTGGCCAATGCCACCAAAGTGAGAAAAAAATGTTGTCATCGTGTGAGCCGTACTGGTCAAAATGTTTAGATGTTTTTTCACCATGACAGTCAACTCTGGAAATGTTTGTTATTCACACATTTCAGTTTTGTTCTACTTTTTTGTAGACACTGACTGCTTAATATCATATACAATAATGTCAGTTTTGTCTAGCTGAATGCTATTGTGTATCACACTGAGCTTTTTAGATACCGACTTCAACAGTAGATAAAAGTTTACGGGGAAAATTCAATACTGTACATTTGTATGTATACAGTACTTTTTTTTTGTAGCAATGAGTTACATGTCAACAGAAAATTCACATTTGCATGTCCGTCTGTAAAAAAACAATCAATTGTACCTCCTCACAGTACGTAACACTACAAGTTCCCACCTTCTTGGTGGACATCCTGTCACTCTTGTTGGCCTGGCAGGTCATTTTCCAATTTAGCAGACATCACAAACATTCCATGTCATAGATATTTATGGAATATACATGTATGTCTGACAGATTTTGATAATTCTAATAGATCATTTGGCATGTGATGGCTCACACGATGAAAGAATGCTTAGAAGTTGTGAAGAGTATGACAGTTTCACTGAGAATCAACTCGTCAGTTTTGGTCAGCCATGTACATGTAGTTATTGTGCAAATTGTAGACAATTGTACTTACTCTTTTGCACACGTGCCAAAACACGTGCAATTTGCTTAAATGAAAAGGAAATTCAAATCTGGTGTGAACAAGAAAGTAATTGTTCAGAGATTTGTTTTGAAAAAAATAATTCTCGTTCGAGAATTGAGCCAAAGCGATTGAGAGAAACTGTAATTGAATTGTGAATATGTCCGTTTTTTATCGTTTCTGCTTAAATTGCCAAAATATTGCCTAGACTGACTGTAAACTTAAATGGAAATAAACTGAATAGAACATAAAGTATAGTTTGTATAATGAAAAACATGGAAGATTGTGTGGCGTTGTAATCATTTTAGGATTATGTTGGCCTGAGTCCTCTTTGTGTATCATCATCCTATGATCCTACATACTTACAGTTTTAGTCAATAGGCTAATATTAGAATTAAAGGCTGCTCCAGGAATGTTTAGGAGATAGGAATGTGTTACGCATTTCAGACAGGTTAAGAAAGTCCCTTCATTTCCAATGCATTGGAAAATGTATGTCAGAGGATATTTCAATGGTCTTCACTCTGTTTTTAGGGAGAGGTGGGAGGAGTGCCCCTGACTCAGGCCAACGTCCTCAGACACATTTGCCTCTGATGTACCCCCCACGATGACACTGGATCCTAGCCACTGTATGACACACTGGTGATGAAGAAGGCGTTCTACCCAACATAGAATGATGCAGCTTGATTCATTCAGTGCTACCAATTTAACCTGTAACTAAAATTGAAAAGTACATTTGTTACTGTTTTCTCTGTTGAACAAGTATGATATCTATATTGTATCTGAAAGATAAACAAGTCTTACTATGTACAGGGTTGGGTAGGTTGCTTTCTAAATGTAATCTGTTACAATTACTAGTTACTGGTCCAAAATTGTAATCGGTAATATAACTTTGGGATTACCCAACCTCAGTAACATAATCAGATTACTTTTAGATTACTTTCCCCTTAAGATACATTAAAATACGACAAAAAGGATCCATCAAATTAATTTGGTGTATCATTATAGTGGTTTCTGACTTGTGCCCAGACACGCTCAGATGGAGCAAACTTAAACTTGCACCTTTTTTTCATTGCTGAAATGAATGTCATTGAGAAAACAGAAAGGTGTCATCAATTATTTTTATTGCAAACATCCTTTCTAAATTCAGTAGTAATCCAAGAAGCAATAATCTAGTTTTTCAAAAGTATCTGTAATCTGATTACAATATTTTAGCTGGTCATTTAATTCATTACAGTTGCAGTTTTTTTAATATTCAGATTACATGTGCGTCAGTTACTCCCCAACCCTGATATGTATTTCACTGCCTTTTCGAACATATACATTTTGATTTCCGTTGGCCTGAGCTTTGACCTGCATGTGGGAAGCAAGAGGGAAGAATTTAGTAAAGTGTTTGTCAGTAGCCCCACAATTTCCAGCGTCTCTCTCATTATCGCAGTGTGTCTGCAAATGTTTACAGAATCTTCATTAACTTCAAGCCCTCTAACGATAACAAAGCCTAAAACAAGACATCAATGGTCGAGATAAGAATGGCCGTGCTACTATTTTCGGTTGACATGAGGCTACTGTTTACTCTAGAGCATGGGAGTGGACCCCCAGGACTATAGCCCTAGCGTAGAAGAATCTCAATTTCAACAGATTGTCACCCAAAGTCAGTTTTAAATACATAGTGGGAACTGGGAAGGTAAAGCGTGTCGATTGGGAAGGATCTGATCTGAAGATGCAGTGCTCAAGGCGTTTCCTCTTCCAGATGTGTCTGAGTTTGCTGGTGTCCACGGGCTCCTGTCGGTGCAAACCACTGAACGATGTCCTCCAAAGTGAAGATCGCGGGGGCTTCTCTGAGACTTCCGAGCAGGACCTGGTCGAAGAGGAGGACAGGTTACACAGCTTTCTGGGAACCATGAAGGAAGAGTTTCTGAGGAAACTCAATTTATCCGATGTCCCACGGGAGCACAGCAAGATATACCCGCCGCCGTTCATGATTGAACTGTACAACAAGTATGCCTCCGACACGTCCTCGATGCCTCGTTCTGATGTCATTCGCAGCTTCACCGTTCAAGGTATGTACATAGGCAAGTCAAACATCAATGTGGGGGATTTTATCAATGATCACAACATTTTCATACATAGACACTGTATTATGCATGCTTATTAAGCCTGTGTGCCTCTAAGGCTGTTGATACAAATAAGGGATATCAAATATGAAACCATGTATGCCTTTTGCCCAATGTTGCAGATGTCAGTCACTCTGAAAAAAATGGCACCAAGTCAAAACACAGACTTCTGTTCAATGTAACTGTCCCAAATCACGAAGAGGTCAACATGGCAGAACTCAGGCTGTTCACCCTGCTGGATAATAGGACAACCTCAACCTCTACCAATGGGATCGGGGCTTCCATAAAGGTCTATGAAGTGGAGTATAAAGGAAACAAGGCCATTGCCCACCTTGTGGATGGGAAAGAGGTCATTGGGACCCATCACTCTTGGGAAACTTTCGATGTGACCACTGCCATCCAGAGTTGGGTCAAGTCGGACCGCGGGGCCAGTGAGTTTGAAGTGGTGGTCGACAGGTGGGACTGTGGGCCTTTCAAAGGCGGAGGTTTGGACGTGAGCGTGGGCGTGGGCGTGAGGGATAACACGGCAGCTGCTTTGATCGTCTTCTCCGACGACCTGGGGAGCAGGAAGAGAGAGGCCAAGAAGGAGCTGAGGGAGATGATAGTTCATGAGGAAGAGACACTCTTCTCAGGGAGCGACTGGCAAGGGACCGACTACAATGAGATCCCCGTGGACCTACACCCCAGGCGGAAGAGGCAGGCGGACACCAACTACTGCCGACGGACCTCCATGCGAGTCAACTTCAAAGACATCGGCTGGGACCAGTGGATCGTAGCGCCCCCTGAGTATGACGCCTTTGAGTGTAGAGGGGTGTGTTACTACCCCCTGACTGACGACATGACCCCTTCCAAACACGCCCTCATCCAGACCCTGGTCAATCTCAAGAACCCCAAAAAAGCCAACATGGCGTGTTGCGTTCCCACAAAACTCGACCCCATCACGGTCATGTACCAGGAGAATGGTGTCATCACTATACGACACCCGTACGAGGAGATGAAGGTGGCAAAGTGTGGATGTAGGTAGTGAGAGGTAACATCCATGGTGGTCCCCTTTAAGCCATACTGTAAATCTGTACAGTTCTGTTGTGAGATGCATTTGAGTTATTTTATTTAGTATATGTTCAGCGAATGCACAGTCTGTCTAGAATAGCAATAAAGCCTATGGTACAATATTTATAAATTATTTATGAGCGTTATCATTATTGTTATTAGGGTTTTAGAAAATAATATAGATCATAAATTGGATCTACAGATGTAGGATCTTAGTTAGGTGCGCATGCAAAGCAATACACAACTCTAGATTTCTTACATACTCATATTATTATTATAATTTACTTTATTCTGTTCTCTCAGATGCTTAAATGACTTAAGCTATTAACATGAATCCAACGTCCCAATGTGCAGACTGCCACAACAGACTGGCCACCATTAGCATAAAATAACTCACCAACAATAACTCTTGAAACGTTCAAGCTGGAGACACCAAACCAACTTTCACATTTCCAGACTATTCTAATTTCAGATTCTCTAAAACTTTAATCAACTAGAACGATAAACGTTTGCATAAATTAGCATAAAATAACTCACCAACAGTAACTCTTGAACAGTACAATTTAGAGACACTAAACCAACTGTCATATGTTCAGGCTATTGTAACTTCACATTCTTTCAAATCGTAATCAACTATAACTATATAAATGTGCATACGTTTGCATAAAATAACCCACTGACAGTAACTCTTGAACCATTTCATCTAGAGGCACCAAACCAACGTCCAGATGTTTGGGCTATCCTAATTTCAGATACTTAAAAACTTGTATCAATCAGAGACTCTGGGTTCGCACCCAGGCTCTATCATAACCGGCCGCGACCGGGAGGTCCGTGGGGCGACGCACAATTGGCCTAGCGTCGTCCGGGTTAGGGAGGGCTTGGCCAGTAGGGATATCCTTGTCTCATCGCGCACCAGCGACTCCTGTGGCGGGCCGGGCACAGTGCACGCTAACCAAGGTTGCCAGGGGCACGGTGTTTCCTCCGACACATTGGTGCGGCTGGCTTCCGGGTTGGATGCGCGCTGTGTTAAGAAGCAGTGCGGCTTGGTTGGGTTCTGTATCGGATGTCCCATGACTTTCAACCTTCGTCTCTCTCGAGCCCGTACGGGAGTTGTAGCGATGAGACAAGATAGTAGCTACTAAAAAAAAACTATTGTATACCACAAAATTGGGGAGAAAAAGGGGTAAAATTCAACAACAAAAAAAACACACACAAAAAAAAAACTTATATCAATTATAACTATATATATGTGCATTCATTTGCATAACTCTTCAGCCATTCAAGCTAGAGACACTAAACCTACTTTCACATGATCAGGCTATCCTAACTTCAAATTCTTTAACACATGTATCAACTATGACTGAATAAATGTGCATAAAATAACTCCCCAACAGTACGTCTTAATCTGTTCAAGCTAGAAATACTGAAGCAACATTTAGATGTTCAGGCTATCCTAACTTGCAATTCTTGAAAACTTTCATAACGATAAAAATGTGCACACATTTGCATAAAATAACTCACCAAAAGTAACTCCACAACTGTTCAAGCTATAGGCACCAAACAAACATTCACATGTTCAGGCTATCCTAACTTCAATTATTTCTTTATTTTTTAACTAGAACTATGGACATTTGCATACATTTACATAAAATAACCTACCAACAATAACTCTTGAACTGTTCAAGCTAGAGACACCAAACCAACTTTCACATGTTCATGCTATCGTATCAATCAAATCAATCCTTCACCAGCTAGCATTTTCTTCACTTTCTTTCTCTTTTGTTGCTGAGGATTTTCCTGCACAGCAGGAAATGCAAACTTGTCGTGTATTGGAGTTTTTAAAAGGATTTTAAAGTTTGTAATTTCCTCTTTGACATTTCAGCCTTGATTTGCCCTAACAAAAAATGTAGCAACCCCTACAAAAATGTCCATTAATTATAATCCACATAATAATTCACATTTGTTGCAGGATTATTTTCCTGCTGTAGCAACCTGGCTCAGATTAAGATCCTACGTCTGTATTAAGTCTGTGTGCATCTATAGTTTGATATCTATAACAAAATTATCATCATATCTAAAGAGTTTGTACATAGTGTTGTTTATTTATCAGTTGACTATCTTGCTCTACAAGTTTTAATGGTATAAGAGTTTTAAGTATTTTTATAGCAGGGAATTTCTGATTGTGACTTCTAAATTATTGCTTTGAATTAAATATGGATTGTTCTCATTAGTTTCATATTAGAGTCAGAGATTGTGGATTATAGGTAAAGGTTGCACTATTACATAACAGTGCATTTCTGTGCTGCAGTTGTACTATATGAATATTCAATGTGCATTTATAAAGTTCAACTTTTGTGGAAGCTCTTCATTGAATAATGTGTAAAGAGCGCACTCTACAGGTGAACAATAAACAGTTGTCTCAACACATTCATAAAACTTCAAACGGAGTATCTTTTTGTACCTGTGTATTCATTTGAATGTATAATTGTTCTATAAAGTAAGGAATTGGTTTGAATTGTATTATTTATTGCTTATATATCTTACTCCTTCATTTATTTTCGGTTATTTTGAATATCTTTGTAATTATTTAAACGCAAATACTGCACACTCGTATTCAGTACATGTTGATCCCAACATATCAAAACCAGACCATATTTCAGTTGTGAACAGGTCACACATTAGTCAATACCATAGTGGTAGATAAAGGACTCCAGTGCCCAAAAGTCAATTTTAGCACAGCAGCGCCATTGAGGACTTCCACCATTTTGAAGTAGTCAACTGAGTGGGATTTCCTATGGGTTTAGGAAGGATCCCATAATTCCATCCAGGTCACCAGGAAGGATCAGCCAATGAATTCTACTCGTGAGCAAACATTCCATAACTGCAGGTGGCAGTAAAGCGCCAACTTTGGCTTTATAGTTGTTCAAACAACACACTCCAGGTGGCATTATGCACCCTTCGTAGAAAAATAATCTTACAAACGCCATTATGGGAAAGACACAATGATGCGATGTCTATCTATGGTCAATGCACATCACTGTATTCTAATCAGCTTCTAATGAAGCTAATGTTTGTCAGGAGGGGATGAAAAAGTCTGGATGTAGACACTTACATCACCACTTGACAATAAAAACAAATAAAGCCCAGTCTTAATATACCACCTTTCCATTAAAACACTACGTGACGTCTGATTTTAGCCTAATTAACCGAGACCACAATTGCCTAAATGAGTTCCTCCCCCTGATGACCTCCCCTCTATCCATATAAGTGCCAAACATGCCCTCTTAAATGACGCAGTGAGCAATGCACCGGGAGTGGAGTCTTTAAAATGAGATTCCAGGTCCTGATTGGTCACAAAGAATCACCAGACGGGCTTATGTAAGACTGGGTATTAGAAGTTAAACTGAGATTAACGTACATACTGTGCTGCAGCATTAGATTATATGTGGTTGCGTAATTATGGGTTGTGAAAATTCCCAGTGTTGTAAGGCTTGTATTAGCCTGCCTTTAAATTTCCATTTTGAACTCACTCAACCTTAAATTATATTCCAACCTAAATGAACACAGTGGAAATGTCATTAAATCCATTAAGTCCATGTTCATGTTTATAGTCACTTCTGCTAAATCTTTGGTTTTCATCCTAAATCCCGTGTTCAAGGCAGTGTATCACATTTACACACGTGAACACAAACTGTGTAATCATCTCATCCACTCGCCCCAGACATGACCTCATAAAGACTGAACCTTATCTCCACCTGGCCAAACCACACTGCCTTATAACTGACTGTGAGTTTCACATGGGGCTTTCATACTAATCAGGTAGTATTTGACCTCTACAATCTTCTGTAATCTATTTTCTCTATCTCATCCTCTTTTTTTAAAAGAAAATGTGTATGACATAGTAGAGCATATAATAGAAACTCTAATAAAGAATATGGGATGCAAAGGTTTTTTTATTTGATTTGATGCCTAAAACGAAATACATCCCGACAGAAGCCTCGTTCTTTACAGTAATACAACAAATTAAATACAGTAAAACTAGAAAAGGTACTGGCATACCCAAATACCTACTTCATAACACCTTCGATGTAACATCTCCAATTTGAGAAAAAAATGTTTGTCTGTGTTTGTCTGGCGGACGCACCGCAGATAATACGATTAAAGGTTTATTGAGAACAGAAGCCTCTTATGTCGTTGTTGTTGTCCGAAACCTGCCGGTGAAAACCATTCTCTCCTGACAAAGGACGGTCCCTCTGAATGAATGGACCAAAAAGCAGGATAACGCAGATCAAATATAACATTCTCCACCATAATGGCAGTAAGTCGGTTCTCACAAGCGTTGCTGGTGCTTTTTTGCCATGTTCTCTACTCCAGCGCTTCCTTCCAGCCAGCTCTGGTGCTGGATATGGCAAAAATTCTCCTCGACAACTACTGCTTCCCTGAGAATCTAGTCGGGATGCAGGAGGCCATTCAGCAAGCCATCAACAGTGGAGAAATCCTCAAAATATCTGACCGCAAGACCTTAGCATCTGTGCTGACGGCTGGCGTGCAGGGTGCACTCAATGACCCTCGGCTGACTGTGTCCTTCGAGCCAAACTTTGTCCCGGTGATGCCGCCTGCTCTCCCATCTCTTCCCACGGAGCAGCTCATCCGGCTGGTCAGAAACTCTGTGAAGCTGGAGTTCCTTGAGAACAATGTCGGCTACCTGAGGATCGACCGGATTATAGGGGAGGAGACCGCAGCCAAGCTTGGCCCGCTGCTCCGGGAGAACATCTGGACCAAGGTCACCCACGCCTCCTCGTTAATCTTTGATCTGCGCTACAGCACAGCTGGGGAGCTGGACGGAGTCCCTTTCATCATCTCCTACTTCTCCGACCCAGAACCTCTCATTCACATTGACACTGTGTTTGATCGGCCCTCCAACACCACTAAGGAGCTATGGACTATGTCATCTATCATGGGAGAGAGGTATGGAAAGAGAAAAGACCTCATCATATTAACCAGTAAGCGTACTATGGGTACGGCTGAGGCAATCGCCTACACTCTGAAGCATTTGAACAGGGCTATAATTGTTGGAGAGAGGTCAGCCGGGGGGTCAGTGAAAGTGCAGAAGATAAGAATAGGAGATTCTGGTTTCTACATCACAGTTCCTGTGGCCAGGTCAGTGAACCCAATAACAGGCCAAAGCTGGGAAGTGAGTGGAGTATCTCCCTCTGTAAATATCAATGCCAAGGAGGCTGTTGCCAATGCCAAAAATCTACTGGCTGTCAGGAGTGCCATTCCAAACGCTGTCCAGAGCGTCTCTGACATCATCAGGCAGTACTACTCATTCACAGACAGAGTACCGGCTCTCCTTCAACATCTGGAATCCACCAATTTTTTTTCTGTCATTTCAGAGGAGGACCTGGCGAATAAAATCAACTACGAACTGCAGTCTGTGTCAGAGGACCCTCGTCTGGTGATCAAACTGACCCAAGATCACCCGGTTATCATTGAGGAAGACTTTGAACCTGAGAACATACCAAACGATCCAGCATTTCTTACAAACCTGGTGGATACAGTCTTCAAAGTACGCATCTTAACTGGAAACACTGGTTATCTCCGCTTTGACAAGTTTGGAGACGTGTCAGTGATGGCCAAATTAGGAGAGCAGATTGCCCAAAAAATCTGGGAGCCCCTCAAAGACACAGAGAACCTCATCATCGATCTGCGATACAACACAGGTGGGTCCTCAGCTTCCATGGGCATCCTGCTCTCCTTCCTCCAAGACCCGTCACAACAGTTCCACTTCTTCACCCTATACGACAGGATCCAGAACACCACCACTGAGTTTAAAACGCTTTCCGGCCTCCCAGGCCCACCCTATGGGTCTAAACGGGGAGTGTACATCCTGACTAGTTACTATACTGCTGGTGCTGGCGAGGAATTTGCTTATCTGATGCAGTCTCTGCACCGTGGCACCGTCATCGGGGAAATCACATCCGGGACCCTGATGCACTCCAAGTCCTTCCAGGTGGAAGACACCGACATTGTCATCACCGTCCCCTTCATAAACATCATAGACAACAACGGGGAGTGCTGGCTAGGTGGAGGCGTGGTCCCTGACGCCATAGTGCTTGCTGAGGAGGCCGTTGACCACACCCATGAGATCATAGAGTTTCACAGGGAGGTTCGCTCACTGGTGGAGGGGACGGGGGAGCTCCTGGAAGTACACTACGCCATCCATGAGGTTGCCAACAAGGTCAGCAGTGTGCTGCTCATCAAATGGGCCGAGGGTTCGTATCGATCGGTGGTGGACTATGAGTCTCTGGCATCCCAACTGACAGCTGACCTCCAGGAGACATCAGGTGACCACCGGCTGCACATATTCTACTGCGACATCGAACCCGAGTCTCTGCATGACATGCCAAAAATCCCAACAGCTGAGGAGGTGGGTTACATCATTGACGCGCTGTTCAAGATTGAGGTGATGCCCGGGAACGTGGGCTACTTCAGGTTCGACATGATGGCAGACATAGAAGTGATGAGAGCCATCGGCCCTGAGCTGATTAAACTGGTGTGGAGCAAGCTGGTGAACACGGACACAATGATCATCGACATGAGATACAACACAGGTGGTTACTCCACAGCCATCCCACTCCTCTGCACCTACTTCTTCGATGCTGAGCCCCTGAGGCACCTCTACACCGTATTTGATCGCTCCACAACCACCATGACCGAGGTCATGACCCTGCCTCAGATCCAGGGTCAGAGGTACGGCTCCACCAAGGATATCTACATCCTCACTAGTCACATGACGGGGTCGGCTGCCGAGGCGTTCACGCGGACCATGAAGGACCTTAACAGGGCGACGGTGATCGGGGAGCCGACCATCGGAGGGTCCCTGTCCAGTGCCACCTACCAGATCGGGAACAGTATCCTGTATGCCTCCATACCTAACCAGGTGGTCTTGAGTGCTGTTACCGGGAAAGTGTGGAGTGTTTCCGGGGTCGAGCCACACGTTGTTGCTCAGGCAAATGATGCTCTGAGTGTTGCACAGAGAATAATTGCAGCTAGGCTTTTAAAGCGAGATCAAGGGAAATAATGGTCATGTTATTGTTTCACTTTCACTTTCCTGTTTACTTTGTTTGTCCTGTATTTGTGAATGATGTTTTTTGTTGTGTGTGATTTCTAACAGAAATGTTATTTATTATAATTGTTTTTCAGAAATCTGACATATCTGTGGTATACCATAACCACCCCGAAGTTTGTAAAAATATATATATTTTCCAAATAAGTTTGAAAGTCTTTAAATAGTAGATTGCACATTAGTAATCCTTAAGGCACCTTATGAAAGCTTTCTTTTTGGACATGATTATAAACTCATTTAATAAACAGATCCTTGACTGTTGCAGGTCTGGGATGAAAGTAGTTGCCTTCGATGAATTTGACCAAAATCCCTGTGTGTCATTTTGTATGAGAAATGTACAAATAAATCCTATTGTTCATATTTCATGAATATCTAAATGTCTTCTCTTGTTTTTATCTCCCCCGAGCTACATTTGTTGTTGGCCTAAATATGTGTGAGGAGAAAGGGTTAATATTTCATTTCATTATACTATCATCATGTATTTAATCCGATTAATGCAAATACTTTCTATATGAATCTGTTAATGCATTTCTTATTTGTCCTTTTTGTCATTTGTCAAGTCATGTAATTTGTCATGTTGCGAGTAAAACATCATATTGCCATAATGTAGAAGAGTCTTCAGACAGTCAGTAGAGGGAGCATTACCCATACAAACATGTAGTGAACTACTGTGCTCAGTTCTCCTACTGTGTAGCATCAATGATATCAAATATCAACTGATTGTGAATAGTGTCATGACCAAATAGAGGCCATATAGCTTCAGAAGAGGAACCCCCATTATCTATTATATACTGGTGTAGTAGGTTGAATCTAACTATATGGCAAATGTTATTGCTTGCGGGTAAATTTTATTCCATTTCTAATCAACACTTGTTGAATAAACTGTTGAATAAACCTGTGAGTTATTTTTACCCGAGACGGAACTATTTTGAGTTCAATGTGATATTTACAGACCATAATGCTTAGGGTCAGCCAACGGCACATTAAGAGAGAGGAGGGGGTGGATGGCTTGACTATTTCAAATTCTATGTTCTTAATAATAAGTTCTATGTTCTAAGTATAATGCTGATTGATCATGTGCAGCACGAGTGAGAGATTATAAGCCTAAGTACGGTATAAGGACCTTTTGTCAAAATATACAGTTCAAGGTAACATTACACTTCACATCAACTAGCTGACCAACAGAAGGCCTGATTTTAAGGTAGAAACAAAGTAGTAATTAATTCAGAAAACAATGATCTATTTAATTAACGCTGATCTACAATCAGTGAGCCTTATTCATCAAATGAAAAATATGCACAAATGTATAACACATTCAGTGATGTGAATATTTCCACCAAGCATAATCTCAACTGACATTTGTGTCTAGTTAAACCTTACCTCACACGCATAGCAACAAGTATACATTGAACATCTATATCTTGGGCAATATGTTGCACCTACATTGTTGGCCTGTTATTGTCTTACCAAAGCACTCAAGATAAGAAGATTAAAGGTTTATTGTGAGGAAAATCCTCTTATGTGTGTGTTAACAGAAACCTTTCAGGAAAAAAGGTCTCATTTGACCAAGGACCACTTTGCAGACGGACGTTCCACCGCAGAGTGGCCACTACTGTGGTTTACTGCTATCTAGAAACCCACCAAGATGGCAACGTCTCTCCTCTTGTTGGCATCGGTGCTGGTCCTCAGCAATGTGGCTGTCCACAGCGCTTTCGCACCCGACCTGATTGTCAGCATGGCTAAAATTCTCCTGGACAACTACTGCTCCCCGGAGAAACTGACTGGCATGCAGGAGGCCATTGACGCTGCAAGCAGCAACACAGAGATCCTCAGCATTCCCGACCCTGACACTCTTGCCTCCGTCCTGACCGGTGGGGTCCAGAGCACCATCAGTGACACCCGGCTGGTCATCTCCCATGAGCCCAACTACGTCCCAGCGGTGGCCCCTGCCTTGCCACCCCTGCCCCCAGACCAGCTCATCGGTGTGCTCCAGAGCTCCATTAAGCTGGAGGTCCTGGAGGGCAACATCGGCTACCTGAGGATCGACCACATCATCGGGGAGGAGTTGGCCGACAAGATTGGCACCCTCCTCCTGGAGCTGGTCTGGAACAAGATCCTGCCCACGTCCGCTCTGATCTTTGACCTTCGCTACACAGGCAGCGGGGAGCTGTCGGGCATCCCATACATTGTGTCTTATTTCACTGATGCCGAACCTCTGATTCACATTGACAGTGTGTACGACCGTCCCACCAACACCACCACCGAGATGTGGTCTATGCCCACACTGCTGGGCGAGAGGTACGGAACAAAGAAGCCTCTCATCATCCTGACCAGTGCAAACACCAAGGGAATTGCAGAGGACGTCGCCTATTGTCTGAAGAACCTCAAGAGGGCCACCATCGTCGGGGAAAAAACCGCTGGCGGGTCCTTGAAAATCGAAAAGATCAAGGTTGGGGACACCGACTTCTATGTCACAGTGCCCTCGGCTAAGTCCGTCAACCCCATCACAGGGAAGTCCTGGGAGGTCGCCGGCGTGATGCCCGATGTTGAGATCGATGCTGAAGATGCCCTGGCCGCTGCCATTAAGATCATTAACCTCCGTGCCGAGGTCCCTGCCATTCTTGAGGCTACTGGCGCTCTGGTGGCCGACAACTACGCCTTTGAGAATGTCGGAGCGGACGTTGCGGAGAAGCTGGCGGCAACGAGCGGTGACTACAACTTGATATCTTCAAAGGTGGAGCTGGAGACAAAACTCTCCGCTGACCTCATGACACTGTCCGGAGACAAATGCCTGAAGACCACCCACAACATCCCAGCCCTGCCACCAATGGTAAGAAATGAATGTTGAATTGTAGCCTATGTAATACATTTAGCTATTGAGAATACTTTTATGTCAATCAAGATAACTTTTTTTAAATTAATATTTGCCTGAAACAATTGTCTGTTGAATTCAGTAGACCTTCAATAGAATAACATTGCATATCAATTATGGGGAATATTTTTGAGACATTTATGTTGATTTCAGAATCCATCTCCAGAGATGTTTATTGAGCTGATCAAGGTCTCATTCCACACGGATCTGTTTGAGAACAACATTGGTTACCTGCGCTTTGACATGTTTGGTGACTTCGAAGAGGTTCAGGCCATTGCCCAGATCATCGTGGAGCATGTGTGGAACAAAGTTGTTAACACTGATGCTCTGATTGTTGATCTCAGGTAGGACATCTCTTCATAGTGAAAATCAAAGCACAAATTATGAGCATAGCAACTACCGGAAACATATTTATGTTCACTAAAAATGAACAGAGTTAGAGAGTGGCTTACCATTTAGTTGGGGTAAATTGGGACAGTTGGACCATATGGAAAGGTTTTATTTCCTAAATGTTTAATTTTTCATATTGAATGAGTTAGAAAATGTGTTTTTGCAGGAACAATGTGGGCGGACCCACCACTGCCATTGCAGGCTTCTGCTCCTACTTCTTTGATGCAGACAAGCAGGTCTTGCTGGACAAACTGTACGACAGACCCTCTGGCACCACTACGGAGCTGTGGTCTCTGTCTGAGCTCACTGGTAATGAACTTCCCAGTTTCATGATGTGTAGGCTACTGTATATTGAGTTTATAAATTTGGATAAAGCAGAATATAATTGCGGGCTGTCAGCAGAATAGAGCACGTCAGGGATAAAAAAAAATGACTCGTCTTCTTTCTCAGGTGCAAGGTACGGCACCAAGAAGAGCCTGATCATCCTGACCAGCGGGGCCACGGCCGGCGCCGCCGAGGAGTTTGTCTACATCATGAAGAAGCATGGCAGGGCCATGATTGTGGGCGAGACCACCAACGGCGCCTCCCACCCCCCTGAGACCTTCCGTGTGGGCGAGAGTGAAGTGTTCCTGAGCATCCCCACCACCCATTCAGATACAACGCAGGGCCCCGCTTGGGAGGGGGCTGGGGTTGCCCCTCACATCCCTGTGCCAGCCGACGCAGCCTTGGACACTGCCAAGGGCATCCTCAACAAGCACTTCGCCGGCGCAAAGAAGTGAACTCCCTGACCGGGGAAGTTGGCAGCCAAAGGAGTTTAAGATCTTATGTTCTCAGAGGAACGAAGTATTTAGGGTACAGTTCAATGAACTTCATTGACCAAGTCTAGGGAGCCAGCCTCTGCACCTAAGCCTTCTTATCGTAGCCTGTTGTAGTGTTCTCATTTTGCAAGAATATGTGAGAGATTATGAACAAGATTGTGGTGGTTTTTACTTATAGTTTTTACTTACAAAAACTACTGTGATTGTAGACGGATTTAAGAAATGCTATACTGAAATGTGACTCTTAAAGAAGTGGTTCATAAACTATGAATGTGTTTGTGTTACTGATCCACTAGCTCTTGGCCTTGGGGCTAAGATTTGTCAAAGCAGCTTCTATTTTTGACTGTCCAAAATAACGTGAGTTGTAAATTGCGCAAGAACATGAAAGCTGAAACTAGTTTAAAAAGGTGCATTGAATCAAATGCTGAAACATATTTTCTTTTCCTCTGATATTCTTATATATTTTCGAGTACCATTTTTTAGGACCTTTACAAACAAATTGTTCTGTCTGTTGGGGGTGCATTCTCTCATTTGATGCAGGGTCTTTTTGCTGTGTATGGGAAGAAGTGTTGTGTCCATACATAGTGACTTTCCATGTGAGGCAATTTGGGTTGCATGAATTCCAATGGTGGGACACAATAAAGTCATTGAGAACACAAGAATAAGTATATATGTTGTGGATCAGAGGTTAGGAGTGGATCAATAAAGCCAAGCAGCTTATTATATTATACAACACCAAACACGTTTTTGCCCAACAATGGAATAACTACAAATCCAACCAGATTTTCTCAATTCAACACACTAACACCTCAAATGGAATCAATCCCACCCATTGTTACACAGACCATTGAGATAAACTATATATAAGCCCTGCAGCAAAAAAACAAACATGTCAGCACAACTATTCATTCAGATTAGAATTGTATACCTTCCCAGAGCAAGTTTCTCAGTTCAAGTAACACTTAACCATTATGGTTTCTTCCTCCAGTTTCAACTTGGCCTGTTATCACAAACATAGTGTATTAGTATTATGTTAGAGGAGGTACGGTCAATACAATACAACACAATACAATACAATACAATACAATACAATACAATACAATACAATTCAATGTACTCCCTTTGTCTCGTTCCAGAAGATAGCAGCGCAGCTCATTTCTAACAGGAACGTCAGAGGCACACAGATACTGGTCACTGGGAGTGGATATCCAGTGAGTGGGTCAGCTTTTGGCAGACACAAAGACCTGTATTTTCAAAACACAAGGAGTTAAACAGGATCCAGTAAGTAAGGGAATAACTATACATAAACACGCGGAAAGCGAGGGGCAGGGGGTATTAGGATTTACTCCTGATGAGGCTGATCACAGGCCACAAACAGTAGCTTTAGTTAAGCTGGATGTGTGTGTGTGTGTGTGTGTGTGTGTGTGTGTGTGTGTGTGTGTGTGTGTGCGTGTGTGCGTGTGCGTGCTTGCGTGCATGCGTGTGTGCGTGTGTGTATGTGCGTGCATGTGTGCGGGAGAATTGGGAGATATTATGGAGAAAAACATGTCATAGGTCCAGTTTTCCTGCAGTCACCACTTTCATTTGATAACGCTTGTTTTGCTTGTCTCTGGAGGCGTAGCTTTGATTTACAGCTGACTCATGTGGTACCTGTATCAGCTTGCTGGCTATGGCTTAAATACTGTGGACACACAGCTCCTACCTGCTTGGCTCTTCAATATTTACACTGAAAACCTCCAGTAGGCAACGGAGAGAAGATACGAATGTGCAAATCAACATGTTATGTGTTCATTACAGTCCCAGCAATTGCATGTCATTCTAACTGTGTAATTACATGCCAATTCTATAGGCACTTCATTCCAAAGTGCTAATTAACTGGTAGGGCAAGTAAACAAGGGTTACGACTTAGTGAAGACTCATGCTTAAAAATAATGGATGGCTGCTTGTGTTTGAAAACAGTATAATTAGCCTAACTTACAGTGAGTAAGATTTTATCCTGAACAAATAAATTAACTTTGTTTGTCTAGGGAAGCATACATCCATTGTGCATATAACATTGTGGGCATATATGCTGTAATAAAAGCATGAAAAGCAGCAAAGTGGTCAAATTAGAAAGCAGTGGCGGCCGCTGATTGGCAAAACACCGGGGGAGTGAGGTGGTTGGAGTTGTCAACAGAGCAGCATGGCAGAAATACGTTTTCAAACTCTAGCTACTTTAGACCCCTGTCCTTTGACTGCCTTTGGATGTAGTTGTGTGGTTTATCAGGTCCCAGGCTCCCATGACTGTTATGATTATTTATTTAGAAGTTAATTACAATCTGCTTTTTGCTTTAGAGCCATCTGTACCTGATAAAGCAGAGCTAGTCTCACGGGCGGAAGTAAGCCGTCTGGCACAAATAGTCTGGCGCAGTGGCGGTTCTAGCTTGTATGCCCCTTGCCACCCACAGCGGCATCTTGCCCATGTCGCCTATACCTAAATCCGCTACTGGTCTGGCGCGAAGAGCCGAAGAAACAATCCAAGCAATGTTCGCATGGCCTATGTGCCCACGGAGGCGGGGCTATTGCTGGCAGTCACTGAGGGGCAGAGTAGTAGGTAACTGAACAGCTTGGTTTAAACTATATATTTTGGAAACAGGAAAATGTACACTTTGATGAGAATTTTAAACATAATCCATTATTTAATGTATATATATTTTTATGGGGTGTTTCCCCTAACGCCCTAATGGGTGGGATGCCGCTGGTAGAGAGCCCTCAATTAAAATACTGACCTTTGCCACAGCCCTTCCATGCATTAGGCTATGGGTAGAATAGCCTTGAAAGGATGGTCATGCGAGACTACAGGTGAGGTAGATTCAGTGGCAAGTGGGATGTGGGATGCATGCCAGCAAAGCCACTATACAACACAGCCCTAAACACATTATTTGCACTACAATGGTGACAAACGGTGCCCACAAATGGCCTACATAAATCTGTCCCAACAGTCCATTCAGTCTCATTTACTGCCTTTTAAAAAAACATAGCTGATATGGCTGACTTGCTTAAACAAATGTGGTTTCTATTGACAATTGAGATGTACAAACAATGGCATAAAGGGGACGACAAGGGGATAGGAGGCAATCCGTAATAGCTAGGACAGACGTAGACAATAAAACTATTTGTTTAGCTCTTTTGAAATGTACAGCAACAGAATTGAGAACATGGGCAGTTCTTACAGTGTTCTCCCTGTACACCAAGACAGAACCGTAGGATAAATAAAAGGGGCATATAAACAGACAAGGAAAGTTCTTACAATATTCGATGATTACATTTCTCTAAAACAGGTTATTGGCTAAATGTGCACCACCAAGTCAGAACAGTAAGCGAAATTAAGAGGGGTAAATAGACCAAAAAGTTAGGGTGAGGCACATTGGCTACTAACATCTTACTACACAACATACACTTAGTATGACTTTCTTAGCTACAGTATACCCTGGCATACCCTGGCTACAGTATCTCCCTGGCATATTACATCCCAGTTGTCTTGAACTCACTGAAGTCAAGTTTCGCAGTTCCGAGCATGGCCAATGTTGAATGTTAATAATTTAAACTTGGAAAAGAGCCCCTTAATCCCAGATGTAGGACCACACAGCCACTGTGACTGATTCCTTCCAAACCACTCATTGTTGATTTTGCGATTTCCAACTTGTGGTGTAATGTTTATGTCCAATGGCCGATGAGCACCGATACATTGTTATCTCTAATTTCTCTTCATTATTTCTCTTCATATGACAAGGATAAAAAATAATTTGCCATAAATATTTAGCAACAGTTGTCGTTTTGCTAGTCCAGTTTAGGTCAGGTGTGTATTGCCTGATCTTTCGCTTATGTCGGTTGGCTCACGCTAGGATGACATGTCTAATTAGGAAATAGCACTGAGATTTGTTTATCAAATAAATACCAAGTAGGCATACGTAATGATTTCGTAAATTATGATTACGTTTGTATTGCCGAGTTGAGTTATTGGGCTACAATAACTTTCAGGACAGATGGGATTTTTCTATAACTACATCAGTGAATGCTCAGCTCATCACTTCGTTGTCCATGCCTGTTTTCATGCCTGTTTTCCAAAGTTTAGCTTCTTGAGAGGGAGGCGCAAGGTGGATTTTTTTTTTCTCTCATGGCAGAAATATGAAACCTGGTTCATTTCAGCCAAGTTTGTCCCAAGCTCCCTGTTCTTAACATTGCTTTGCATTGCCCGTTTCCATTTTGCTTTTTTAAACTAAAACTCGTTTTGACAATTTGACAGGAAACGTGCATTTTGTGAATTATCTATTCTAACGCAGTGAAACATCTGTATTTGTTTATGAAATAAGCCTAGTACGCTATCATTTAAAAAAAATACGAATATGAAAGGATTATATGTTTATATCGGATAGTAAAATCACTCTGAACAAATTATTTTATATTTTTTCCCAAGGAGAACAAAGTGCCGTAAGCTTTATGGTATTTCTCGCCCTCATCGCCCATCCAATATTTGCCAGGAGGGAGGCAGTAATTTCTGGAAACTGAGTGCAACAACAATCTCGACAGCTTTGACCGTGTGTTGTTTTGTTATGGGCATCTCTGCCTAGAGAAGTAATTAAAACACTTTTGGGGATGTGAGACGGCATAGACTTTTTCCGATTGAGCTTTTGGAGGAATTTACCTTTTCGTGGGGAACAATGGCGAGGTTTTTGATGAAAATGTCTCTCGCCCTACTTTTCCTTGGATTTTTTATGTTCACTTTAGCATCCGTCAATGCTGAACCAGAACAAGTAGATAAAGAAGAGGAGGAAAGTACATGTCAAGGGGCTTTCGACTTGTATTTTGTGCTTGACAAGTAAGTTACTATCAAAATGCCACATTTATTATTATTATAATGCATAGGCTAAATAAACCAAAGATACCGTTATATTGAGATGCCAAGCTTCTCTGGTTACACACATATGTCCATAGCATAGCCTACACTGTTCAATTCAAATCAAAAGTTAAAATACAAAAGTTTTAGTGTTTTTACAACGTTGCAGACTGTTAATGCACTTACAAATAATGAGTAATGTAAATCAGCTATTCCAGCGCTTACAGCTGTTTCTGTAAAGTCTGACCTCTCTCTTTTTTTGCACAATGCAGGGATAATGAATATTTTTATAGGCTGCTCACAAATTAACTTGATAAATTCATTTTTCACCTCATTAAAGTCATTACTCAACAGGCAGTAGTGTGCGTGGTGATGCAGTCGGAGGCGGACTCTATGCATCGAACACACCGACATCGTGTTTGCATTTTGGTACACCAGAATTACATTCATTTCCAATGAAACGCTGCTTTTGCCTTTGTAGCATTGCGTTTGCAGAGGCATTGGCAGTGCGTTCGGTGTGCGTAGACGGCTTGACAGAAATGGTAGCACAGCGTGAATGTTGAACTTTTGTTGCATACATATCCAGATGATGTTGCGTACTATTTTGCGCAAAAGTGCTGTCGGTGTGTTCGAAGCGTTAGCTGAATAAGCAGTACAAGTGATCATATACTTCTCTGTATCTTTTTTTTATTCCTTCTGTCCTAA